>NW_006399854.1:1749577-1786961 GCF_000299155.1 Elephantulus edwardii | reverse complement strand
CAGCATCTGTTAGCTGAAATATTTCAATTGGTATACCATCTATTCCGGGGGCCTTATTTTTTGCTATTTCCTTCAAAGCAGCTTGAACTTCTGCCTTCATCACCATAGGCTCTGGCTCAAATGCTATTTCATTAAATTCTTCTGGCTCAAATGCTATTTCATTAAATTCTTCTGTATCTGCCAATTCATTTCAGTACAATGACTCAGTATATTCCTTCCATCTTCTTTTAATGCCTCCTGTATCATTTAACATTCTGCAACAGGCATACCTTGGGCTTTACAGTAACATCATTACTCTTTAACACTTTGAAGAAGTCCTTTGTTGTTGTTATGTGCCATCGAGTCGCTTGCGACTCATAGCGACTCTATATACCACAGCCCTAAACTCTGCTCTGTCCTGTGCCAATCGCACTCTCTGACACTCCCATCCCGATTATCCCAGTCACTGAAACAATCCACCTCATAGAGGGCCTTCCCCTCCTGCGCCGTCCCTCCACCCTCCCAAGCATGATGTCCCTCTCCAAGGACTAGTCTCTCCTCACAACCTGTCCAAAGCATGTTAGACGGAGCCTCAGAATACCTTACCTCCAAGGAGCCACCTGGTTTAACCCTTTCCAGGACGAATCTGTTTGTTTTCCTGGCAGTCCATGGTACTCTTCAATACTCTTCTCCAGCACCACAGCTCGAAGGCATCAATTCTCCCTCTATCCTCTTTGGTCATTGTCCAACTCTCTGATGCATAATAAGTGATTGCAAAGACCATGGCCTGTATCAAACGCACCTTAGTCTCCAGAGAGACACCATTACTCTTGAGTACTTTGGAGAGGTCCCTAACACAATAGATTTTTCCCAATTCAACACTTGTTTTGATTTCTTGACTGCTGCTGTCACCCATGTTTGTTGCTGGTGGTTCTAAGTAAAATGAAATCATTGACAACTTCTGTCTTTTCTCCCTCTATCATGATGTTGCCTATTGATCCAGTGGAAAGCATTGTTTTCTTTATGTTGCAATTGAATCCTTATTGAAGGCTGTAGTCTTTGATCTTCTACAGCAAGTGCTTCAAGTCCTCTTCACTGTTTGCTAGCAAAGTTGTGTGTCATCTGCATAAGGCAGCTTGCTGATAAGTCTTCCTCCAATCCTGGTGCCACATTCTTCTTCAGAGTCCAGCTTCTCTAATGATTTGTTCAACATATAGATTGAGTAAGTATGGAGAGAGGACACAATCCTGATGTACACCTTTTTACTCAGTGTTTCCCTGTTCTGTTCTGACAACTGCTTCTTATCTATTTATAGGTTTCACATGAGCACGATAAGCCAGGAACTGCCAAAAGAACAAACAAACCTGTCTTGGAGGAAGTGCAACCAGTGGGCTCCTCAGAAATTTTGTCTCATGTGCTTCGGGCATGTTGTCAAGAGGAACAAGTCCTTGGAAGAAAACATCATACTGGGAAAGGCAGAAAGTCAGCAAAAGAGACGAAGACCTTCAACAAGATAGACTGATACAATGACTATATAACAATCAGCTTGAGCATGGCAGAGGTCCTGAGGATGACGCAGAATAAGACAAGGTTTCAATCTGTGGCTTATGGAGTCACTAGAAATCTAGTCAGCTCGACCACACATAACGACAATAGCATTTCCACTATCTAACATACAGCTGAACTGGATTCTTTCCTGCAGATACAACTCTTCTAGTAACCAATTCCTCCATTTGACACTATCGGTCTATGGATCATAATTACCTTCTGCCGTTGCTAGTCCCTGGATAGGACAGCTTCAGCATCCCTCCTGGGTTTCTTTAATTTTGATATAGCTCCGTGGGCAATCTCATCATTACGTTTTCTTCAATTAGCTCTTTTAAATCTGACTTCCTGTCTTGTTTGGATTGTCTGGCTGGTTCAGGAGCTCATTTTACTTTGCAGTTTCATGGTTATCTAACATGTTGGCATACATGTTGGCCAGATATTTCCCAAACATCACATAGTTTACAATATTTTACTTTTGCCTATGCCTTTTTCAACTAGCAAAAACAACTTTTTCACCTATGCCTATCAGGGAAACTACTTCTCTTTAACTCCCACATAAAATGTCATTTTTTTCATAAAAATTTCCCCTTCCTACTGATAATTATTCCATGCTTCTATGAGACAACGTCATGATAGATGGACAGAAGATTGAAGTTGTCAATGACTTATTTTTGCTTGGATTCACAATCAACATCCTTGGAACCAGAAGTCAAGATATCAAAAGATTTATTACATTGGGTAAACCTGCTGTCAAGGATCTCTCTAAGGTGTTAAGGAGCACTAATGTAAATTTAAAGACTAAGGTACATCTGATTCAAGCCATGGTCTTTTCAATTACTTGTTAAGTACCTGAAAGTTGGGAAGAAGATTAAAGATGTCACTCATTTAATCATGCTTAGATCCACAATCAACATTCTTGGCACCAGCAGTCATGATTTAAAAAGATGTATCACACTGGGTAAATCTACTGTCAAGGATCCCTCTAAGGTGTTAAGGAGCAATGATATAAATTTAAGGACTAAGGTACATCTGATTTAAGCCATAATCTTTCAATTACTTGTTATGTATCTGAAAGTTAGACAGTGCCTAAAGAAAAAAAGAATTAATGCCTTTGAGTTGTGATGCTGGAGAAGAATATTGAATATTCCATAGACTGCCAAGAGAAGAAACAAATATGTCTTGGAGAAACTGCAGCCAGGATACTCCTTAGAAGCAAAGATGATCAGGCTTCATTTCACATATTTGGGCATGTTGTAGGGTGGGGTTAGTTCTTAAAAAGGGACATCATGACTGGAAACATGGAGGGTCAGTGAAAGAGAAGACTCTCAATAAAATGGATTAATACAGTGACTATAACAATGGGCTCAACTTATCAGAGATGAAGAGGATGGCACAGGATAGGGCAAGATTCACATAATTTTCATGAGATCATTATGAGTTATAGTCTACTCAATTGCTTTTAACCACGGGGGTGGGGGGTGCGTGCATGTGCGCGCGCTCACACACACACACACACACACACACTCTCACACTGTCCAGAGATGGCATCAGGCAATGTTTCATTCTTTTGTACATGGGGATTACTACGAGTCAGAGCTGACTCATAGTTCATGTCAAAAAAAAAAAAAAAAGACGGCAAAGAGATTGAGATTATTGACAGCTTTAGTTTGCTTGGCTCCACAATCAACAATCTTGGTACCAGCAGCCAGGAAATCAAAAGATTAAAAAAAAAAAGATTAATTGCATTAGGCAAGTCAGATGGCAGGGACATCTTCAGAGTACCGAAGAGCAACAATGCCAGTTTGGAGACTAAGGTGCAGTCGATCCAGGCCATGCTCTTTGTAATTAAGTGATATGCATCAGAAAGCTGGACAATGACTAGAGATCATAGACAAAGAATCAATGGCTTTGAGCTGTGGTGCTGAAGAGGAATATTGAATATTTCATGGACTGCTAGGAAAAAACCAGATTTGTCCTACAGAGGATGAAACCAGGGTGTTCCTTGGAGGCAAGAATTCTGAAACTCTGTCTGACAAACTTTGGGCATGTTGCAAGGAAGGACTAGTCCTTGGAGATGGACATCGTGCTTGGGAGAGAGTGGAGGGACAGTGAAAGAGAGGAAGACCCTCGATGAGATGGATTGGCTCAATAACTGGAGTAATGGGATTAGGTGTGTCAGAGACAATAAGTTGGCTCAGGATAGAGCGGGGTTCAAGGCTGTTGTACATACAGTTGCTATGGGTTGCAGGCAATTCGATAGCACATAACAACATTTGCCATCAAGTGGGTTGCAACTAATAGTGATCATTATTAGGCTTAAAGGATTTGAACTTTTGGTTTGCAGCCCAATAATTACACACTATAACACAAGGGCTCTTTCAATGACACTTAATAACAAATATGGAGGTGAAGTGCTCACAAGACTATGCCAAGAAATGTGGAAGACAGATAACTGGCAAGCTAACTGGAAGAGATATGTGTCCATTCAAAAAAGAGATGATTTAACAGAATGTGGACATTTTGAAACAAGTATTATTGAAATCACATGCAAGTAAAATTTTTCTGAAGATTTTTTAAATTACTGGAAGTGTACATAAACAGGTAACTTCCAGAAATTCAAGCTGGCTTCGGAAGAGTCCATGAAACAAGGGATATCATTGCTGCTGTCAATGGATCTTGACTGGAAGCAGAAAAAATCAGAAAGATGTTTGTGTTTCATTGACTGTGCAAATGTATTTGACTGTGTGGATCCTAAAAAATTTATGGCTAACATTGAGAAGAATGGGAACACCAGAACACTTGTACTCATGTGAAATCTTTACAAAGACCAAGAAGCTATTGTACAAACACAGTAAGGGAACACAGGATGGTTTTAAATTAGGAAGGGTGTGTGGCAGGACTCTATCCTTTCCCCATTACTATTCCATCTGTATGGTGAGGAAAATCATTACAGAATCTAGACAGTATGACAATGTGGCATCAGGACAGGAGGAAGACTTATCAACAATCTGCTTTATGCAGATGACACAATCTTGCTTGCAGAAAGTGAAAAGGGCTTGAAGCACTTCCTGAAGAAGTCTTCAATATAAATTAAATCTCACCATTAAGAAAACAAAAGTGTTTACCATACCACTGGGCCAATAGGCAACATCATTATAGATGGAGAAAAGATAGAAGTTGTCAATGATTTCAGTTTACTTAGATCCCCAAGCAACACCAATAGCAGTAGTGGTCGAGAAATAAAAAGACACATTGTGCTGGCAAAATCTGCTGTCTTCTATATCCTTTCTAAAGTGCTAAAGAGAAATGATGTCAGTTTAAAGACTAAGGAGTGCCTGATCCAATTCATAGTATTTTTAATTGGTTTGTATGTATTTGAGAGTTGGCAATGAATAAGGATGACAGAAGAAGAATTGATGTCTTTGAATTGTGATATTGAAGAAGAGTATTGAATATCTCATGGACAAAAGAACCAATAAGTTTGTCTGAAAGGAAGTACAACCAAAGTGTTCCTTAGAGAAAAAGGGTGATGAAACCTTACCTCACATACTTTGGGTGTGTGGTCAGAAGTCACCAGTCCTTGAAAAATGACATCATGCTGAGAACGATAGAGGACCAGAAAGAGGAAGACCATCAATAAGATGGAATTACACAGTATTTTTCAGTCTACCAGACATCATACGAATGGCATCAGAAAAGACAAGATTCAGTTCTGTTGTTCATAGGATAGCTTTGAGTTGTAATTGAATCTACAGCACCTGACAACAACAACAACAAACATATCTATGCCCAAATCTATCTATAGATAAATTGGTATGTGTATCCAATTCTATCTCTATCTCTATATCATCTATCTCTATCTATCTCTATCTCTATCTCTATCTCTATCTCTATCTCTATCTCTATCTCTATCTCTATCTCTATGTTGCTGTTATGTGCTGTAAAGTCAGAACCAACTCATGACTGGCCTGCCAGAGGGTTTTCAGAGGCTGTACATCTATAGATCTATAATCAAGAAATGATCTCAGGGAGAAAAGTGTGGCAATGAATGAATGGAAATCCAAAACCTCTGTAAATGTCTATTAAAATTAATAATAATAAAAAAAGAAATTATCTGCTTTTGGGTTTCCAAGGATGTAAATCGCACAGAAGGAGATTGCTTCCCTTTCTCCCTTGGAGGTTCTGGTGGATTTGAACTAGCAGAGATTCATGGCCTTTGAGTTAACAGCACACTCTCATCAGAATTCCTCATGTAGACATATATAGTGAGCTCTGGTGGTATAGTGGGTAAGGAGTTGCACTGTCAACCTGAAAGCACATGATTCAAATCCAGCTACTCTGTGGGAGAAAGATGAGCAGTCACCTCTTGCTTGATTAATAACTTATGAAAACCCACTAGAGGGTCAGCTATAAATTGATTTCAACTTGATAACAATGACAGATATATTATTTTTATATATGCACATTTTATCATATATCAACATGCCATAAAATAAAAATGTATATATTTTAATAGTTTTTTAGCACAAGTATGTATTATAATATAAATTCTGGCAACAGATTGCATATACCTCCATGGTTCCATAAAGTTGCTCTTTTTAATCCAAGAAGCAATAACTTTACTAATTATATAAACAGCACACATTTCAAACCAAACTGTGGTTACTCTTTTGAAACACACAAAAAAGGTCCTCATTGTTTTTGTGCATTATTTCCTTTTACTTGTTTTAAGACTGTATAACCAGACTCTTGAAGCACTACACCACAGGTAGGACTCAGGCAGGTGAAGCTGAAGACATCTCTTCCTGACCTGAGCATTTGGGCTTTGTAACGAGGGTAAGTGGCCCAGTACTGCTGCTGTTGCACAGGCTGATGGAACAGCAGCTCCCAGTTTGCTATCTCTTATTCAGACTCTGCCACTATCTTCTTAGCTAACACTGTCCATTCTTCCAGCCTCTTCTAGTGGTTCCAACTGCAGAGCAGTGGTGTTGTGACCTACCAAAAGCATGTTCCTCTAAGATTCCTCCCCTTCCCTCTTCCTTTTGGTCCCATTGTCTTCATTTAATTGAATGTATATATTTACATTTTTAATTGAGTCAAAGTTAGCAAAGCAAATTGGTTTTAATTCAACCATCCATATACATTTTGTCTTATAACAAAAATTACAACACCTCCAACATAATTTGTACTATTCCCACTTGCTCCCTGTAATTCCACTGAGGTTTTTATGATGACAAAAAGGAATGATTACAAGAAAAAAAAATTGAATACTTAGAATTCAGTGTCTCTCCTGACTAACTCATCCATTTGGGTTCCATCTTTGTATTTTAATAAATTTACACCTTTTTAGAATTAGAAGTTAACTTACAGAAAACTGATAGCAATACACATAGTTGTTATGCATAAAAAGGCAAATTGCCCCTCCTTCTCCAGCAGAGCATTTGGTGGATTTGAACCATGTACCTCTGGTTCTATATTTTAAAATATTTTCATTGTATTTTGAATAAAAGTCCAAAAGTAATCAGTTTTCCATTCACAGACTTTTAATATTGTTAATTATAACTGATTAATGTAATTAATTACTTACAATGTTCAATCAACTCATTATTGTATATTGCCTTTATCTTATCTATTTATTAATATTCTACTTTGCTCCTTCTCACTTGCCATTCCTGGTAACCATCTAAAATTGATCCTATCTGTGTGTAAATCTTTCCTGAGCTTTTATCACTGTGGCCTTATACTATAAAAGTTCTTCTGTGACTAACTTATGTCTCTCAGTATCATTTCCTCTTGAGCCATTCATGTTGTGTGGTCGTGTTTCATGCGGTTTTGATCATTCTTTAGTGTTACATCATATTCCATCATGCGAATGTATCATAGTTTCCTTGCCCATTCGTCTGTTGATGGATACTTGATTGTTTCCATCTCTTTGCTAATGTAAGTAATGCTGCAGTGAACATGATTCTACTTGTATCAGTTTAGTTCACATCTCTTATTCCTGTAAGCACTATCTCTCAAGATTCTTTAAGATTCGAGTCACGCATCACCTCTGTTTTTGAAAGTGGTTTTGGTGTCCTACCGAGTCTCAACTCTGCCACATACTCCTATACAACCCATCACAGATTATGCACAGCTTTAGGAAGGAGCCAAATCTGGTTCTCCTTTGCATCCCCATACTTGATGTGTTCACACATATGTAGTCAGTGTGCAGTAACTACTACTGGAAAGAAGGAATATCAGACTAGTCACCTCCAACATCCTCTTCACATACATCAACTCTTTTTTATCCTCACAGCACTAGGCCATTTTCCCTTTTTTAGTGGATGACAGAAGAAAAATTGATGCCTTTGAGTTGTGGTGTTGGAGAAGAGTACTGAATACCACCCGGGCTGTCAAAACCAAACAAGTCTATCTTGAAAAGAGTGCAACCAGGGTGCTCTTTAGTGGCAAAGATGCTGAAACTTAGTCTCACATACTTTGAGCAGGTAATTATAAGAGGCTTTGAAAAGACATTATGCTGGGAAAGGTGGATGATCAGATAAAGTCAGGAAGACCCTCAGCGAGATGGATTGACGCAGTAACTGTAACAATGGGCTCAAGCATGTTGGAAATCTTAAGGATAGTGCAAGATAGGGCAGGGTTCAGATCTGTTGTTCATAGCATTGCTATGAATCTTAGTTGACTCCAGGGCACCTAACAACAAGAAGAATCTTTATGGAAAAGTGGAAGGAAAGATTGACAGCTGATAAAATGTTTAGCAAGTGATTATTTTGCTATTTGCCTTCTTGTCCCCAAGTTTAAAGCTGGGAAGTAAAAATGTCAGGAAAGTGAGATTCATGAGGGAGAGGGAAGGTTGAGTATACACCTAGCATAGTGCTAAGTAAGCACTTACACTAAGTAAGCATCAGATTTCTGTCTCAAAGCAATCCGCTGATTTATAGATGAGAAGCTGAGGCTCAGAGAGATTATGAGCCCAAGGTCACACAATTATCATTTGGAATCAGGGCCTTTCTGGTCCCCAAATTTGTCTCTGGAGGATCTTGATAGTTAAGGTATTCACTTTGGTGCGAATATTGGTACATTGCTGAGAAGAGATGCCCCCGCCCCCCTCGTTCCCCTCAGCTTACCAGCTCCCTCGTCATGTGTTTACTGCGCTCACATACTCTTCATTTAGAATGTCGCTCTCCTTTTGGATGAAGACTCCTACTTCTAAAAGAGTAGATAGTCTTACTAAGTCACTTAGAACTGAAACCTTTGATAGGCTTTCAATTTCTGTTCTGGTGAGAGGCTGAACTGTTTGGACATAATGTTTAATAAATGTCAGCTTTGTATTTATCAGCATGACTCAGGTGTAGCAATCAATAAAACATATCCTTCTTATACTGCATTAGCTGCATTAAATGACAGCTGTCAGGTTGCATTAAGAAATCACATTGTGCCTGCCTAATATTGACCAAAATAAGAAAGCATTTCTAAGAGGGTGCCCTCTTTTAACTGTGGCTGCTTTTCTTTTTGGCTCAGTACTAAATAGGTAGAGAAAACAAACAGAGTGAGATTATTCATTCCCTCACCTTGTCCACCCTTTTCTGGAGCATTTTCCATGGAAGTGAACTATTAAAGTGAACTCTCCAGGCTGAAATGTCATGCACAACACTTCAGACATAGGGAACATTCTAGAACTCCTTTTCACACGACAATTTTCTACTTGACACAATCAGAGAATGTATTCAAGAGATGGAACCTAGCCCAGGAGCCTGGGGAGATGAGGGATTTGTGCCAGAGGTCATCGTTCATTATATTTCTTGTTTTCATGTCATTAGGGAGCTCTAGTGGTCTAGTTGTGAGGTACATGGTTCAAATCCACCACCTGCTTATAGGGAGAAGGATGGGAAATCTCCTCCCATGCAATTAACTGCTTCTGAAAACCTGCTGAAGGGTCTGCTATGATTTGACACTGCCCAACAACAACAACAACATCATAAAATTTAAGTCTAATCTAATTTGAACAGGTTTATCAAGAAGATAAAGATTCTCACCACTGGACCAATTGGCAGCATCAGGATGGATGGTGAAGAGATTGAGATTGTACACAGCTTTAGTTTGCTTGGCTCCATAGTCAACAGTCTTGGCACCAGCAGCCAGGAAATTAAAAGGTGCATTGCCATGGGAAAGTCTGCTGTTAGGGACCTCTCCAAAGTACTGAAGAGCAATGGTGTCTCTCTGGAGACTAAGGTACGTCTGATACAGGCCATGGTCTTCGCAATCACTTGTTATGCAGCAGAGAGTTGGACAATGACCAAGGAGGATAGAAGGAGAATTGATGCCTTTGAGCTGTGGTGCTGGAGAAGAGTATTGAGAATACCATGGACTGCTAGGAAAACAAACAGATTTGTCCTGGAAAGGGTTTAACTGGGTGGCTCCTTGGAGGCAAGGATTCTGAGGCTCTGTCTAACATACTTTGGACATGTTGTGAGGGGAGACCGGTCCTTGGAGAGGGACATCATGCTTGGGAGGGTGGAGGGACGGCACAGGAGAGGAAGGCCCTCTATGAGGTGGATTGATTCAGTGACTGGGATAATTGGGATGGGAGTGTCAGAGACATTGCGGTTGGCACAGGACAGAGCGGAGTTTAGGGCTGTTGTACATAGGGTCGCTATGAGTCGCAAGCGACTCGACGGCACATAACAACAACAACAATCCCAAAGACAAATTGTTCAAATCCACCAGCTGCTCTATGAGAGAAGGATGGACAATCTCCTCCTGTGCAATTTACTGCCTCTAAAAACTTGCTAGAAAGTCAGCTATGGGTTGGTTTCAAATCAATGATATACAGCAACAAGAGAAGGCTAGATTATAAAGTTATAACCTTTGTTAGCAAAGTCTTTGTTGTTTATACTGTAGAGTCAGAAGTGACCCATAGCTGACCCTCCGGGAGGTTTTCAGAAGCAGTTAATCTCAGGGCAGGAGATTGCCTTCCCTTCTCCCACAGAGCAACTGGTGGCCTTGAACTGCGTGTCTTTGTGATTACAGCTCAGCTTCTTGCCACTAGGCCACCAGAGCTCCTTATTAAAATCATAGTCTATACTTATTTTTTCATTTCCCATGAAAGGATTTTTACCTTTAGTATACTGTAACTTTCTCTATTTTTCTCAAATAGTTAAGCATTTGAACTTTTTCCTTCATCATGAGGGTAGGTTTATTTTTATCCTTCTTTTGAGGATATTCTTTTGACAGATAAGTGCTTTAGTGTATTCTCTTTTCAGTTTATGACTCTATGCATAAAGCATTATGGCTGAATATATAAAATAATGTGTAAAAAAGAAAATATTATAAATGCAATACTTACTCTGGTCATATTTGGCAATGAAAATATTAAACTCCTAGAAAAATGCTTGGGAATTATTAGTTTGCCATTCAGTTAAGGATTTATAGGTATAAAAGTAGCCCAACTAAGTTAACGTGTCCTGCCATGTGATGCCATATGTAGTCTTCCAAAAGAGACATTTTGGGGTCCATAATCTCTCTTGCTTGGGAGGTGGTATTTTTTTTTCTTGATCCTGGTACAATGGAAAAATACACTTTTACTATAATAGGTCAGTCAGTCTTGGATATAATTATCATCATCCCTTTATGTTGAAAATATCAGAGTTCACGTGGAATAGTTTCTATTCCTATATTTTTATTTGAACACTTTGTCTATATCTACAAGCAAAATTTTAAAAAATCTATGAAATGAACTGAAATGTTTACCTAAATATGGATGAAAAACACTCCCTCAGTTCCTCCATAAAGTCCAGAATGGCAATTTTAGGTTACCTCTTTCCCTACCTCTCTTTCTTTGCTTAGAAAGCAGCACTTTAAAAAAAAAAAAAAAAGAAAGAGAGCAGCACTTGGAAATTCATCTGGCCTTTTTCAGTCTGGAAGTGGAAGCCACACTCCCTCCCCACCTCTTACCCAAGCAGGGTTACTAAGGTGAGTTTGTGCCTAGCCAACAAGAAACCTGATCCCAGCTATGCTCTTAGAGAGGGGCTGGTAGGCACTGCTCAGGACAGTGTGACAGCTGTTGCAGACCAATCTTTCTTTCCAGTAGAACACAGAAGGTTGAAGTCTCACTAAACCTGCTGAACATCAGTAATTTCCCCCCCTCCAAAATGACAGGTGGCTTTAATACAGCCTGCTCCGGTCCGCTCTTGTCCCCTTTGTCCCTCGGGATGTTTGGTCTTCCTGTCCCCAAGCAGTGGGCTAGTCCCTCAGGCTCTCAGGGTGAAATATGATGCAAAGCGAAGCAGGGAAATCTTAGACCTGGAACAAAGCTGTGAGAGAGCCTTGCATTAGCCCCACACTTTGATTTTGTGTTCGCATCTTAAATGCTCGTTACTATAGTTACCTGGAGCAACAGATAAAAAGGTGATATCAGGAGCACTGGGAACTACGTTTTCTTTTTCAGCCTTTCTTGTACTGAATGTTAAGTCAAGGATGCACACTTTAATTAATCGCAAAATTGGAATTGGAAATGAATCGTAATTAGCCACCTGACATTAATCATCTGTAACCTCAGAATAAATACTCTGATTTGCTGCCTGATGTAGAACTGTGCATATTTTCCCAGATACTCAGGAAGTCTCAGAAACACATTTTAAAGCTTATTAACATTATTTATTCTCATTGAAATGCCCAGTGCCAGATTTTAACCCGGGTTTAATTTGAAGAAACAACTGATAGCATTCTCTATGCTCTCATTAAATGATTACCAGTTACTGTCAAGGTGATCTCAACTCGCTGTCACCCTGTGTGTGTCAGAGTGGAGCAGTGTTTCATAAGGCTTTCTTTTTTATCATGCTCCATTTTCAAAGGCTGATTTTTTTTTTTTGGAAATAGATTGTTAGGTCTTTTCCCTGAGGCGGGTCTGGATAGATGACCCTCTGGTTCCTGGGATGTGAGCCAGCAATTTGCTGTTTAATTTGCCAATTTTAGGCCTGTCAACCCCTTAAGAGCAGCATCCTGCTTAGTGCCCAACCCAAGGATTTGGGATGTGCCAGCCTCCACAACTCCATTTGCTGTTTTCTTGAAAGAAATCTCTCTGATTCAGACACATATGGTGAGTCCATAGTCCATAGTCCAGGTCATTTATAACCTCCAAAAACCCACTGGAGGGTCAGTTGTGAGTTGATTCCTACTTGATGGTAATGAGAAGAATATATATGTATATTTGTATATGTATATATGTATCTGTCTCTATCTCTATATCTATCTATATCTAATCTCTCTCTCTATATATATATATTTGTTATTGTTATATGCTGTCTAGTTGCCTGTGACTCATAGTGACCCTATGTATAACAGCCCTAAACCCTGCTCTATTTTGTGCCAATCTTACTGTCTTTGACACACCCACCCCCACTACCCCAGTCACTGAATCAATCCACCTCATAGAGAGTCTTCCTCTCTTGTTCTGTCCCTCCATCTTCCCAAGCATGATGTCTCTTTCCAAGGACTGGTCCCTCCTTGCAACATGCCAAAGTATGTTAAATGGAGCTTCAGAATCCTTGCCTCTAAGCCTGATCTTACCCTCTCTCGGACAAACCTGCTTATTATTGTAGCAGTCCATGGTATATTCAATAATTTTCTCAAGCACCACAGCTCAAAGGCATCAATTCTCCTTCTATCATCCATAATCATTGTCCAGCTTTCTGATGCATAGCAAGTAATTGCAAATGCCATGGCCTGTATGAGGCACACCATAGTCTCCATACTGACATCATTGCTCTTTAGTACTTTGGAGAGGTCTCTGACAGTAGGCTTTCCCAATGCAATCTGTCCTTTAATATCCTGGCCGCTGATACCAAGAGCCTAGATTGTGTAATCAAGCAGACTAAAGCTGTTAACAATCTCAATCTCTTCACCATCTATCATGATGCTGCTAACCAGTCCAGTGTAAGAATCTTTGTTTTTGACTCCACTCTGGGAATTTGGCTTTTTGCTGCATCTGGATAGCGGTGCTGATGGGTACATAAGGGGAAGTTTTGGGGTAATTTTTTTGGGTTGTGTTTAATGTGTATTACAGCTCTTTTCCCCAAAATCTATTAATTTTTGAATGAATAGTTCTTGAATGATACAGCAATCTTTTGTCTATTTGCTGAACTGAACAACTTGGTGTTGCTGTGATTCTGCACACTGTTCTATAGTCTTGTCAAATAACATAATGGTTGCCTATTATGTACAGTGCTTGGATGAGCTTCCAGATTGATTGAGACTTGGAAGCAGGAGTGGCATCCACTTCCTAAACTAGATGACTCTGGAAACTCTACATACTCTCTAAACTCTACAAACTCTTTAAACTCTATAAATGTACAGAAATTATAACAGTTAGAGAAGAGAGTTCTGTACAGAAATTATGTCAGTTATAGAACAGAGTTCAGGTTTTTTGTGCAAAACTTATTCTCCATCAAGTATTCAACTTGATGACACTTAACCACTGCTAAATGAAACTAGTGCTGTTATATCTGGAGGAACACTCTACAACTTTGTACATCACTCTTTGTCAGTATGTGCAGTATGAAGTAACATGGATTGCTGTGATGCTGATCCTTGTACCATTGGGGTATCAAATACCACAATGGTTTCTGAATGTGGACAGTGTTTGGTGGAGCTCCCAATTGTAAAACAGGTTTGGAAGAAGGAATGGTATCCACTTTCTAAACCACGTGCCTCTGGAAACTCTATGAACTTGGAGAAAAGACAGTAGTTATGGAAAGGCATTAGGTCTTTTGTTCATAGAGTTGCTATGAGTTGTGCTCGATTCGAATGAAATCAACAACAAGATTGGAGGAAGATTCGTTAACAACCTGTGTTATGCAGATAACACAACTCTGCTTCCTGAAAATGAAGAGGACATTAAGTGCTTGCTGCAGAAGGTCAAGGACTCCAGACTTCAATATGGATTGATCGTCAATATCAAGAAAACAAAGATTCTCATTACTGAGTCAATTGGCAACATCATTATGGACCCTAGGGTCACTATGAGTCATGCTCAACTTGACAGCGATCAACAATAACAAGAAAAGTATATATGAAATTGAGATAGGATTAGTTGTGTCAGAGTCAGCGAGACTGGCTCAGGTTAGGGCAGAATTCAGAGCTGTTGCACATAGCGTTGCTATGAGTTGCAGGAGACTCAACAGCGCATAACTACAACATACATATATGTTGTCCTTCTCCGTGGAAGAAGGATGAACAATCTTCTCCTGTGAGATGAACTGCTTCTGAAAACCTGCCATACAGTCAGGTATCTGATGGTTTCCACTCTATGTTATACAACAGTATCAACTCACACACACTCTCTCTCTCTCTCTCTCTCTTGTTTTCATTAGATATTATTGAATTGGCTAATGAGCTCTGGTGATCGAGTGGTAAGAAGTTGGGGCTGCAGTTCCAAAAACACATGGTTCAAACCCACTAGCAGCTCTGCATGAGAAGGATGGGCAATCTCCTCCCATGAGATTTACTGCCTCTAAAAACCCTCCAGAGGGTCAGCTATGGGTTGGTTCCAACAATAACTGCACTAATTTTGCTCCTCTAAAGAACCCAAGCTAGGAACTCACAGAGAAGTCTCTATCTATGAAGCATGGAATATTTCTAGAACAACATCTAATAATAGCCAAATGAATAGAAATACCAGATAAATAATCCTGTAGCAAACCTGGAGCCCTCATTACCAATAAAAATCCCAAAAGCTGACAAATGTGTGTGGTTTTCAGTAATCCAAAGCATTTAAGAGGTGTGTACTTAATTTCTGTGATATCAGATTAGGTATGGAAGGTCCGTGGTGTATCTCAAACAGAAATGATGCATAGAGAAAGGATATAGCTTGCCCAAGATAATGTGCCTAGAGTAACAGGCAAGGTTTATTATGGACCTCAGCATCCTAGTTTCCATATCTGCTAGTGTCCTCTATGTGTGCTCTATTGTGCTCTATTGCACATAGAATTTTCAAAGACCTGTTATTTTAGAAATGAATGGGCAATTCTTCTTCATAGTCTGTCTTAATTTGATTGGGGATATCTGCTGTCAGGGACCTCTCCGGAGTGCTGAGGAGCAATAATGTCAGTCTAGAAACTAAGGTGTGCCTGATCCAGGTCGTGGTCCACACAATTAGATGCTATGCATCAGAGAGCTGGCCAACTACTAAAGCTGGCAGAAAATGGATACCTTCAAGTTGTGGTACTGGAGAAGAATCTTGAACACACCATGGACCGCCAGTAGAACAAATAGATCTTTCTTGGGGAGAGTGAAACTAAAATTTCCCCTTGGAGGCTAAGATTGTGAAGCCTCACCTCACATACTTTGAGTACATGACTAGGAGGTCCAGTCTTTGGACAAGGGCATCATGCTTGGGAGAGTGGAGGGACAGCACAGGAAAGAAAGTCCTCAGATGAGATGGATTGACATGATAACAAGGGCAATGGGACTAGATGTGTCAGAGTCAGTATGACTGACTCAGGAGAGGGCAGGGTTCAGAGTTGCCGTATGTAGAGTCACTATAAGTTGCAGACAACTCAACAGCACGTAACAACAACCACAAGAAACATCTCAGTGTTTAGCTGAGGCACTGTTCACTGATACACTGCCTCTGATGTGTTAGCTCTTGTTCAGTCAGCTCCTGGCTCATGATACCAAAAAGGATGAGACTGTTGTGACTCATTGGGGTTTTAATTTTGGAAAGTATAGCTGATATTTTGAAAGTAGATAACTAGGTCATTCTTCCTAGACTCTCTTAGTGTGGAAATGGGAATGAAATCTGCTCAGCATCTCAGCAATACATAAGCCTCCACTTACGTGATGTGTGGAGGCTAAACATGGAGTGCATTGGTGAGGAATTGAACGGAGTTTCCTGTATGACAGGCAAGACTTCTACCACTGCGACATTTCTTCCCTACACTGCCTCTAAACTTTACACTGCAACTAAACTTTCTTCTTTTCTGTGAAGGTTTATTGCAGTTTACTTAGACTTCACTGAACCTAACCATTGTATGGAGTTAGAACCGAATCTTAGATGACCCTCCACTGGGTTTTCAGAGACTGTAAATCACAGGAGAGATATTTTTTCCTCAGAGCAGCTGGTGAACTGAACTGCCCACCTTTGAGTTGTTAGTGTAACTCTATATCCACTAAGCCAATACCTGCATACCTAGTGATTTGGTGGCACAGTCCACCGGGAACTTTACTGCCAACACAAAGGCTTCATCTCTCTGGAAGCTTGAAACCCCAAACCACTTCTAAGGAGAAAGATGGGTAATATCCTCTTGAGCAATTTACCCAATGGAGGGTCAGCTATGAGTTAATTTTGACTTGATGGCAGTAAGGTAATAACAGTTAAGAAGAAAGTTTAAAAAAATCACCTGTCATTCTAATCCTTGCATTTTGTAGCGTACTCTTTTAGTAATTTTTCTTAGGTTAACTATAGTATGCAAAAACACAAGCACATGCTTATATTTTTTTTACAAAAACTGGGATTGTCAATACATATCTTTTACACATGTATATTGAAAAGATATTTTACATTGATGAGTATCCTTCTGCAGCTTCCTTTTTAATGACATAATAGTGTTCTGTTACATTGTTGTTATGAGCTATTGAGTTGGAACTGACTCAAAACTCTTCAGTGGGTTTTCAGAGGCTGTAAATTTCATAGACGATTGCCCATCTTTCTCCTGCAGAGCCAGTAGTGGATTTGAACTGCATGCTGTTAGGTTGGCAGCACAACTCCTTTCCACTAGACCATCCGAATTCCATAATAAACTAGAAGCTGTTGGCTGAACAGAGCAAAGAGACACTGCATGATTCAACGAGAAAGGAGTGTGTCAGGCATGTATCCTTTCTCATATTTTTCAGTTTATATGCTGAACAGATAATTTGAGATACTGAACTGTATGAAGAATGTGGCATCAGGACTGGAGGAAGATTCATCAACAACCTGTGTTATGCAAATGGCATAGCCTTGCTCACTGAAACTCAGGAAGACGTGACACATTTGCTGAAGAAGATAAAGGACTACAATCTTTAACATGGATTGGATCTCAACACCAAGGAAAGAAAAAAGCCTCACTCCTGGGCTGATAGACAGCATCATGAAAGATAGATGAAATATCCAAGTTTTAATGCTTTTATCTTGCTCAGATCCAAAAGCCACACCCTTAGCACCAGCAGTCAGGAAATTAAAAAAAACACCCCAAAACAAGTTTCATTGGGAATATCAGCCATTAGGGACTTATCCAGAGTGTTAAAGAGCAACGATGTCATTCTAGAGACTAAGATGCACCTGATCTAGGCTGTGGTCTTCTCGTTTGCTTGCTATGCATCTGAAAGCTGGGTAATGACTAAGGATGACAGAGGAAAGATTGATGCCTTTGAGTTGTGGTACTATAGAAGAGTTTTGAACATACCATGGATTACCAAGGGAACAAACAAGTTTCACCTGGAGAGAGGGAAACCAGGTTGTTCCTTGGAGGCAGTGATTTTGTAACTCCATCTCACATACTTTGGGCATGTTGTCAAGAAGGGTTAATCCTTGAAGAAGGACATAATACTTAGAAGAGTGGAGGGTCAATGCAAGAGAGGAAGATCTTTGATGAAATGGATTGTCAGAGAAGGTGAGGTTGGCTCAGGATTGGACAAGGTTCAGAGCCATAGATCATAAGATCTCTACAAGTCATAACTGTGGCACATAACAACAATTCTTTATGTTGTTCTTGTTATGTGCTGTCAGGTTGGAACTGACTCAAAGCTGACCCTCCAGTGGATTTTCAGAGGCATTAATTCACATGGGAACAAATTGTCCATCTTTCTTTCTCAGAGTCGCTGGTCGATTTGAAAAGCCTACTTCTCAATTGGCAGTGAGACTCCTTACCACTAGGCCATAAGAATTCCTAGAATTCTTTTTATGTTGGACTTCATGTTTCTAATTTTTTTAAATGCAGTCAATACACTGAGCAAAAACTATGGGACAAACATTCTTAGATGTGTGCACATCTTTAATTATCAACACATAAATATTGGCTGATTAGTATTGGTCCAAAGTACTAAAGAGCAACGATGTCAATCTAGAGACTAATTTATGCTTGATCCAGGCCATGGTCTTCACAATTAGTTGCTCTTCGTAGTAAATCTGGATAATGAATGAGGATAACAGAAGGTGAATCGATGCCTTTGAGTTGTGGTGCTAGAGAAGAACAAGTCTGTCCTGGAGAGAGTGAAACCAAGTTTCTCCTTGGAGGGTGGGATTTTGAAGCTCTGTCTCATGTACTTTGGGCACATGGCCAGGAGGGACCAGTCCTAGGAGAAGAGAATCATTCTTAGAAGGGTGGAGGAACAGGAAGACCCTGGATGAGATGGATTGACAGAGTGACTAGGGAAATGGAGGTAGGTGTATTGGAGACAGTGAAAGACTGGATCAGGATATGGTAGGCTTCAGAGCTATTGTGCATAGGGTCACTATGAGTTGCAGTCAACTCAGTGGCCCATAACAACAACGATGATGCTTTTGGATCAGGGTTGTGAAAATGAACAATATATTCAGCTGCTAAAAAAGCTGGCCCATCAAGTCTACTCAGAGAGGTTTCAGAAGAAAGGCCTAGGAATCCACTTTGGAAAAACCAGTCTTTGAAAATGCTCTAGAGCATAATTTTCCTCTGATGCACATGGAATCTCCATGAACTGAATCTATGCTAGGTAACTGGCTTGGGATTTTTTGTTGTTGTTGTTGTTAACCCTAACAACCTACAGATTACATTCACCATAAAAACATCCCTTCTTCTGAAGGGGCCACATTCTGCCTTTATACAGAAACATACACATAGTTATCTGTTGAAAACGTCTATGTCGTGAACTTTGCAGTCATTTCTACTTCAGCACAGCGTTTTAGTAAGGAGGAAAGAGAAGGGGGAAAGTGAAGCTGAAAGCACTGACTAAATAAAAATATTTTCTATTAACAAACTAGTCCAGTGCCATCATATGACACAAACACTGAAAAAGTGTTTTCAAAAGGCAGCAGTAATAGAAAATGTTATCCGTGCAGAGGGACAAATTGTGAGGAATAAACTGTGAAGGTCTGATTATCTTTGTAGAAGCCACATGGTGAAAGAAAACCCATGATGACAGGATCCCATCAACTAGCAGATCAGTCTTGAAATATGAACTTTCATGGGATATCTTGAATCTTTCTAGGAACTGCAAATCTCCTTGATCTTTCTCCCTGCAGTGTTTTGGCGATGTTTACAGTAAAAGTGTAACCTAAGACTTGCCTTTCAAGAAAAGGATAACTTGGTAATGTGATCCTAGAAAGCTTTCTGAATTCAAGATTTCAGATGGTGAGTGAGTAAAAAGATTTCTCTCCCACCAGGACCTCGAAGAATCCTCAAACACTACACTCCCCCTCCCTGTGTTGTCTCTTCTGACTCCTGGGGAGCCTACAGGAAAGAGATGTGCTCTGTAGAGTGTCCTAGGCTGGAAGTAAACCTTTACAGAAGTAGCCTGTCCCATCTTTTTCCTACAGAGCAAATGATGAGTTAGAATTAGCTAAGCATTTTACCCAATTAATTACCAGGGCTCCTTGAATGCTGGGAAGGGGACTAACGTGCATCCAATCTTCTCTGTGCCAGGCACCATGCCAAACACTCTGCAAGGGCCATCTCATTGCCTCTTCTCAACAACCTTGTGAGTGGCACATTGCTCTTCTGCTTTACAGGAGAATTCAAACTCATTGCCATCAAGATAATCCCGAGTCAATGCGATCCTGCGTCAGGATTCCCAGGCTGAAATCTCAATGGGAGGAGACTGCTCATCTTTCTTCCATGGAGCTGTAAGTTCATTCAAACCCCGGGAAGCATATTCAGAAAGATTAAGGAATGTGCTACACTTGAACAGTCTATCAAAATCTGCCAATCACACGTGTTTTCCAAAACATCTATGTGTTTTAAAAATCTTCCGATAACTTCCTGACAAATCCAAAACATCTATGTGTTTTAAAAATCTTCCGATAACTTCCTGACAAATCCAAAACATCTATGTGTTTTAAAAATCTTCCGATAACTTCCTGACAAATGTATCTTGTAGCTCTTCTTTGTCATAAAAGCCATGCGTAGGTCATTGGTGTAAAAACAATCTTAAGAGTTGGAATCCCACCCTTCCTCAGGGTGGTAACCCTCAGCATATAGACATGAGGTGACCTCTGCTGTTGTTGCTATTGTTGTGTGCTATTGAGTTGGAACCAACTCATAGCTGACACTCTAGCTCATTTTCAGAGGCCGTAAATTGCACAGGAGGAGAGTGCCCATCCTTCTTCTGCAGAAAAGCTTGTGGATTCAAACTGCATGTCTTTTAGTGGCAGGACAACTGCTTATCACTAGCCCATCAGAGCTCCACTAGGTCCCATGCAATTGGTCCTGACTCATAGTGACCCTATGTATAATGAACGAAACACAACCTAATCCTGCATCATCCTCACTATCGTTCCTATGTTTGAGGGCATGGTTGCAATGACTATTTCAGTAATCCATCTGTTGAGGGTGTCACTCTTTTTACCGACCTCTATTTTACCAAGCATGATGCCCTTCTACAGGGGCTGGTTTCTCTTGCTAATAGTTCAAAGTACAAAAGAGAAAGTCATTATGCTCCTTTCTAAAGAGTACACTGGCAACACTTCCAAGATAAATTCATTTTCCTTTGGCAGTTCATAGTATATTCAGTAGTCTTCACCAGCACTATAATTTAAATGCACTTGTTTGCCTTCAGTCTTCTTTATTCATTATGAGGCATTTGGAAATACTATGATATGAGTCAGGAACACCTTAGTCTTCAAAGTTATATTCTGCTTTTGAACAAGTGTTCAGAAGAGGACTTTTGCAGGAAATTAATCCAATGTCACATACTGTTTGAATTTTTAACTGCAGGATTAACGGACTTACAAATTTTTTATTTTGAATTCTAATACATACTAAAGGCTTTGATTGTCATCAGTAAGTGCCTCAAGTCTTCTTCGCTTTCAGTAAGCAAGGCATATCACAGGGTGTTAGAGTCTTTCTCTAATCCTAGTACCATGTTCATCTTCAGAGAGTATAGCTTCTGGAATGATTTGTCCAGATTGAGTAAGTATAGTGAAAAGATACAACCCTGAGGTATACTTTTCCCAGTTTTGAACCAAGCAATGTCCCCTCTTCTGTCTGAACAGCTCTCTCTTGGTCGATGTACTAAGGTCTTTATGAGCACAATGAAGGGTTCTAAAATTCCTGTTCTTCATAGTCTTCTCCATAATTTATAATGATCCACAAAACTGAATGCCTTTACATAGTTGTGAAGACATATCAAGCATCTTTCTGGCATCTCTACTTTTACTCATGATCCAAGGTCTCCTCTGCTGCTGCTGTTGTTGTTGTTGTTGTTGTTAAGTGCCATCGAGTCACAGGCAACTCATAGTGACCCTATGAAGGAGAGTCCTCAACGCTTGGGTGTCTTTCATTCTCTTTCCAGGTTCATAGGATTTCTGGAGGCAAGCTATTACAAAAGTGGATGCCATTCCTGCTTCTAAGTTTGTTTTAATCGGGGAGCTCCACTCCACTCTCTGTCCGTGTTGGGTAACCAACCAATAACGCATTTGACACATCAGTGTCACAGTGTTCAGCTTCACAGCAACCACAAGTTACCACTGTACGGCAACTTGTACACCAGGGCTATACGACCTAGAGGAATGTCTTCAAAATTCTGCCACCTTCAGTGGCTTCAAAATCTGAGTGGCTCATAAGCTTGTGTACTTTGTAAGCGACATTCATGTGGGTATCACTTTAAGCTTGTTGTCATTCAAGAAGGTGTTTGTTGCTCATGTGAGATGAGGTCAATTTGTATATGGAGTTTTCTTGATTAACTTGCTAGGACCTTAAGTTCCTAGCAAGTTAATCAAGAAAACCTAATATAATAGTTGACTTCATCTCACATGAGCAACTTTGTGTTCCTAGCAATAGATTTGGAAATGTCTAAATGTTCAGGAAAGCACTTAGAAAACTCTGACAAGAAAGACCACAGAATAATAGTTAAATATCATTTTAATTTTACTGTGATTCTAATAACTCTTATTACTGCAACCTTAATATCAATAATGATAAAAATTAAAGACACCACAGTACTTAATTTTTTATTGCTTTCTCATTATGTACCAGGTATTGCCCCTACATTTTGCATACATTATATAAATTTCCATTTATAATAGTTCTATGAGATAAAAACTCTTTATACTTTGCAGCTAAGAAAATGAATATTTAGAAGACCTAAGCACTTTCTCAGTCATTGATCCATGATTTAAACTCAAGTCTCCCCAGCCTCAAAGTACACCCCTGATCTATCTGTGTGCTCACACATACACAGCTGAATCCTTAAACATGTTGATTACTATGAAAGGAAATGTGAATTGGACTCTTATCCATTCTCCTTTAAGCAGTAAAATTTCCGAGTTATAAGTGGACATTTGGCCAGCCAGTGCCAGAAGGACATGTCCTGGTCTCCTTTGCATCTGTATGTGAGTGAGCACATATGAAGTATGCAATTTCTGTGACATATCCTTGAAAAGGTCTGACATATGGTTTACTTCCAAGAAACTACTACAGATAATGAGGATGGAGGTAACACGTTGGCAGAAGGCAGAGCAACAAAGTAAAGACACACTGATGTCCTTCAAAACTGCGTTATCTATTTACTTTGAAGTGCTCAACTCTTCTGGATATTGAAATATAAGAGAAGTAAACATATGAATTCTTGTTATTGTATCCTGATCTGGTTTGCCACAATTACAACTATTAACATGACAGTTTATCTACAAACTTCTAGAATCACTTAGTAGTAGTAAACTAGTATCATGGCTCAACTCACCTTCAAATGGTATTTCTGAGCCTCAGGCTCAGGTTCTATTTATAGTTTTTTTTAGTATTTGACTATGGTTTGCTTTTGATCTACCCTCCTTTATCCGCTTGAAATGATTATGTGTTGCAATGGTTGTGTGCATGAAGGTCACTGTGCCTTCAATACAGATGCTTTCTACTATTATGTGACAGTCCTGCTTTTCCCAAAAGAGCTCTGGTAGTGTAGTTTGTAGCCTGTTGCACTGCTAGCTAAATAGGCTGTGTGTCTCCATCAGTTCAAATCCATCCATAACTCTGCAGGAGAAAGATAGGCAATCTCCTCCCTTTAAAATTTATAGCCTTGGAAAAAGCCGAGGGAGGGTTGAAAAGAATTTGGAATTTATTTGAAGGCTGTGAGTTTGGTTTTTTGAGTTTTATTTTTCCCAAATTATGAAATACTATTGGTAAATCCAAAAATGGTGGGGAGAAATACCATAAATTTTCTTCACAGAAATTCAGATTTGAACTAAAAATGCTGCTTTGCTCAACGTGCTTTGTGCAATTATTACTCTGTCTCATGGCTCTCTTTCAAGGTAAGGGTGTCAGATGCTAAGCTAGTTTAGTGGGTTTCGTTCTTGGAGGTTAAAGTTTAACTGGAACCAGGATCCTTTATCTTCATTTATATTTCTTCTCCATAGACTCAGGCATGTTTAAAAATAGAAATCCACTCAGTATGTCTGATTGGAAAAGAAATAAGAAATCTAAAGGAAACGAGATCACAATTTTTTAAGCTTACAAAATCTGCAACTACTTTGGCTCTGAAAAACTCATCTTTATGTTTGTCCTAGGGAGTTATTTTATAGCTTCACATTAAAAATAAATATTAACAGTATGAAACGGGGCTGCTTTTGAATGGAATTCAACCAGAAAACCTCATACATGTTTTAAAAGCTGGCCTCTGCTTTCCAAAAGTATTGTAATAAACCTTTGTTCTTACATTATGTTTGGATCTTAGAGGGGCTACTTGAAGGTGGCAGATGAAAGAGCAGCTTTTACTGAGATCTGCCTATAAGATTGTTGAACCAGAATCATTGCCTTGACCACTTGAGTAAATTGTGATTCAAGACAACATTTCATTAGGTTCCAGAGACAATAAATCTTAGTATGAGCAAATGGCTTCACTTTGCTCTGGAGGAGTGGCTGGTAGATGGGAACTGCTGAACTTCAGCTAGCAGCCCAACTATACTGCCAAGGCTCCAGAGATCATTGAATCATAGTTCAATTTATAGTAAAGAGGTTAAGACTAACCAGCTAGAGAAAATACATTAAATAGAGAGAATGTAGTAAATGCAAAGATGACATATATTTTTTCCATCTTTCTTTTTTTTCAATTTTTAATAATTTTTTGCTGATTTCTTTACAAAATTCATATACATTGTTTTCACACTGGATCTTTCCCATTTCTTTCCCTCTCCCATCCCACCCATCAAATTGTGTGACCCGATGATTAATCTTAGGCATACTTTATTTTTTTAAGATGACACAGTGCCTGTAACAACGGGCTTGGGTGAAGGATGGTGCCGGATAGGACAGTTTCCATCTGTTCATAGAGTGACTGGGTCATAGTTGACAGATCTGAGCCCTGCTCTGTCTTCATCATCCTAGTCTCGGACATTCTCAAGCCCAGTCATTGTACAAATCATCCTGTCAAGTGTTCCCTTTCCTTCCCTAACCTTCCATCTTGCCAAGAAATCTGGGGTATCCCATTGCTTTTCCTGTTCATCAGAAAGTTGTTACTGTTAGCTACTGTTGAGTTGACTACTACTTATAGTGACTCTATCAACAACGGATCTTAACCCTGCCCTGTCCCGTGCCATCCTCACCATCCCTGATATATTTACGATCATTGCAATAGTCAGTGTGTCAACCCATCTTGTTGAGGGTCTTCCTCTCATTCACTGACTCTCCACCTTTCCCAACATGATGTCTTTTTCCAAGGACTGGCACCTTCTAGCAATGTGCCCAAAGTATGTGAGATGAAGTTTCATCATCCTTTCCTCTAAGGAGCACCTTGGCTGCACTTACTCCAAGATACAAGACATATTTGTTTGCTTTCCTTTTTCAATATTCCATGGAATATTCAAGAAGTAGACAATTATAAGGAGGGCTACTGAGAACTTTTACTCTTTTTCTATATGTCAGTGTTCAATTTAACACATTCTTCCATTATAATATAATGAGAATATGAACTGTTTTAATCAGTTATTTCCTTAATCCTACATAATGAAAATATTTCTAAATGGAGTAGGGAAAAATATTGCCATGAGAGCATTTTTGTTTTGTGGTACGGGGGTCTTTTTGTGAGGGTAATGAGGTGTGAAGTCTTAGTGGAATTTTAAGAAGGGATTGTGCAGCACTGAGGACAACTTAAAGAAATAGAGTTTAGAGTAATGTATAGATGGCAGGTCCAAGGTCAAAAAGGAGGTGAGAAAAGAAAAAAAAAAAAAAAGAAGGTGAGAAGAAAACAAAGACAAGTAAAACTTGCCTACATCTTCAGGGGTGTTAGAGATGTTCCAGTGCACTGGCTTTTCCTGCTGCTGTAAAACATTACTACTCTAGCATCAATTATCTACAGGATAAGAGAAAACAGTCAATAAATGTATTTAAGTTTTGGATCATGATATGTCCTTTTGTTTCATTATATAAGTCTTAAGAAAAAGTATAGAAAGTCTTGCTTATATACATTTTGGTTGCTGTTGATATTATAAGTGTATGTTTGCTGAAATAAAAAAAAATAATATCTTTCCTTTTAAACTTACTATAATTATAATTATTCTTTGCAATCACAAGTTATGCATCAGAGAGCGGGACAATGACCAGGGAGGATAGAAGGAGAATTGATGCTTTTGATCTTTGGTGTTGTAGAACAGTGCTGAGGGTACCATGGACTGCTAAGAAAACAGATTCATCTTGGAGAGGGTTAAACCTTGCTGCTCCTTGGAGGCAAGGATTCTGAGACTTTGTCTGACTGACATACTTTGATCATGTTGTAAGGAGAGACCAGTCCTTGGAGAAGGACATCATGCTTGGGAGGGTAGAGGGCAGGTGCAGGAGGGAAAGGCCCTCTGGGAGGTGGATTGATTCGGTGACTGGAGCAATAGGGATGAGTGTGTCAGAGACAATGAGATTGGCATAGGACAGAGCAGAGTTTAGAGCTGTTGTACATAGGGTCGCTATGAGTTACAAGCAACTCGACAACACATAACAACAGCAACAACATAATTATGATTACAAAATTAGTAAAACCCAAACTGAACCAAACTCAACCCACCTCACTGCTGTCGAGTCAGTTCCATCTTAGTGACCCTACAGAATAGGGTCCTATAATCCTTTAGCATTTCTGAGTCTGTAAATAGCTATTTGGCACTGATGTGCCAAATGTTATAATGGTTACCCATGGTGGACTGTGTTTGGTGGAGCTTCCTGATTAAAACAAGCTGGAAGCAGGAGTGGCATCCACTTCTGAAATGGCTTGCCTCTGGAAACTCTATGAACACTGTTCAGGCCTTTTTGTTCATAGGGTCGCTATGAGTTGTCAACAACTTGACAGCACCTAACAACAATAACATGACAAACATGAAGAGAGCTACTTTGGCCTAGTGGACAGAGAGTTATGCTACCAAGCCGAAGGAGGGTGATTTTAATCTGCGGCCCTCAGGCATGGTTCAAATTGGTTTTCTGTAAATCATTCTTCTAGGTGGTATAGCACTGGTCTGTGCATTGCTGTACAGAGGTAACTCGTGGTTGCTGCGATGCTGAACACTGTGACAGTGATGTGCCAAGTGTGACAATGGTTACCTATGGTGGACAGGGTTTGGTGAAACTTCCTGATTAAAACAAGCTTAGAAGCAGGAGTGGCATCCACTTCCGAAATGGCTTGACTCCGGAAACTCTATGAACAGTGCTCAGGCTTTTCGTTCATGGGGTCGCTATGAGTAATCTATGACTCGACAACAACAGTAACAACAAATATTTATGGGAGCACACTGCAACATTTTTTACACTTGTAGAAGCTGGTAGGTTCAACCCAATTATCTTTCTGTTAACAGCCCAATGCTTAATCTGCTACACCACTTGGCCTCCTTAAACTGGACAAAGAACTTGAATTACACCCCAATTTAGCAGTAATTTAATTGAAATGTACTGAAGACAATATTGGTTTCTTTATATTTAATCTAGTAAAGAATCACTCTTAACTCTTTCCTTCTTTTCAATGTGAAGCTAAGTCATGCTATCAACCTGTGCATTGTTTGAGAACTTCCCAACTCTATTCCTTATGAGAAAGGATTTGGCTGGCAGCTATATGCTAAGGACTGTACCATTAGAGCTCTCTATACTGAGCATTTGTTAATACATAAATAATAGGAATCTGTGCTCAGAAAATTCCTCTTTATAATTACAACACACAGCATTATCATTAAAAAGTAGAAGTCTGACATGAACTTTACATACAAATAAAAGTAAACAATTTCCAGAATGTTCATTTATCCCCCTGCCTGGGATAGTCTCCCTGCCTTGGACAAAATATGACGAACTTTAAGAAACATTTGCTTGGTACCCACAGGGCTGCTGCTTCTGCACTGGGCCCTGTGCCTGTCCTCTTCTGGTGGTTTAGTGGAACTGGTACTTCAATTCCTCCATGAAAATGATAAGAATTAATTTCTGAACTAAGCTCTAAAAGTGAGACACATATAACCCACTTATGCTGAAGCCAAACCTCAAAATTCCAAACACTTAAAAGCATCAAGAAGGTAAATTCGCTCTTTTAAAATAAATATTAGCGATGAGAACATTAAGACTGTAACTTTTTAGACTGGAATGGAGTTGAAAGTTTGGGGTTGAGGGAAGGCATCAGGGTTTGGCATAACATAGCTTCACTATACTTACATATACACGAGTCTGTTGTGGATAATTTTTGTCTCAGGGTTTATTTTTAACTATTTTTTTTTCAGGGTTTATTTTTTAAAATTGCACTGGGGAAAGCTACCAGGGCCTCTCCAAATTGCTAATGAGAAATGATATCAATCTGGAGACCAAGGTGCACCTGATTCAGGCCATGTTCTTTGTAATTGCTTGCTACACATCAGAGAGCTGAAAACTGACTAGGGCTGACAGTAGAAGAATTGATGCCTTGAGTTGTGGTGCAGGAGAAGAGCATTGTACATGACACAGACTGCCAAAAGAACAAACATGTCTGTCCTAGAGACAGTAAAACCAGTACGCTCCTTGGAGGCAAGAATTTTGAAGCTCCATCTCACATACTTTGGGCATGTGGCCAGGAGGGACAGTCCCTGGAGAAGACATCATGTTTGGAAGGGTGAAGGGACAGCACAGGAGAGGAAGACCCTGAATGAGATGGATTGGCACAGTAACTGGGGTAATAGGGTAGGTGTGTTGGAGACAATGAGTCTGGCTCAACATAGAGCAGAGTTCAGAGCTATTGACCATACAGTCGCTATGAATCACAGGTGATCTGATAGCACACAACAATAACAACAGACACCATTGAGCCACTTCTAGCTCATAGTGACCCCATGTACAACAGAAGGAAACGCTACCTGGCCCTGCACCATCCTCACTATTGTTTCTATGCTTGAGCTCATTGCTGTTGCCACTAGTCAATCCATCTCCTTGATGATATTCCTCTTGTCACTTACCTTAAAGTTTACCAAGTATAATGTCTTTCTCCAGGGACTGGCTCCTACTAATAACATATACAAAGTCTGTGAGACAATGTCCCACTATCCTTGTTTCTAATATGTATT
Source organism: Elephantulus edwardii (assembly GCF_000299155.1). Taxonomy (NCBI): domain Eukaryota; kingdom Metazoa; phylum Chordata; class Mammalia; order Macroscelidea; family Macroscelididae; genus Elephantulus; species Elephantulus edwardii. The sequence continues at coordinate 1,757,725 of NW_006399854.1, read as the reverse complement.
GGTCTTTATAATTCTTCCAAGACAGCTTTATTTGTTCTTGGAGCAGTTCATGTTGTTCTTCTTATGACTCAGTGGCCTTCTGAACAACAGACCTGAATCCTGTCTTATCTTCACCATCTCTGATACACTGGAGCCCACTGCTGAAGTCACAGTGTCAACCCATATCCTTGGGGGATTTCCTCTCTTTTGTTGACCCTCCACTTTTCTAAGCATGATATCCTTTCCCAAAAAATAGCCTCTCCTAACAACATGTGAGACGAAGCTTCGCCATCCCTGCCTCAAAAGAGCACTCTCGCTGCACTTTTCCCAAGATGTACCTGTCCATTCTTTTGTCTATCCAAGATAGACATATTTAGTATATTCTGTCCTCTTCTCTAACATCAAAACTCAAAGGCTTAATTTCTTCTTCTGTCATCCTTATTCATTGCCCCATTCTCAGATGCATAACAAGTGGTTTAAAAGACTATGGTTGAAATCAGGTGCACTTTAGTCTTCAAACCGACATCATTACTCTTCAGTATTTTGGACACGACCCCAACAGTAGCCTTACTCAAAGCAGTATGTTTAATCTCCTGATTGCTAGCACCAAGGGTGCTGATTGTGGGTCCAAGTAAGATGAAATAATTGACAGTTTCAGTGTTGCCTATTGGCACAGTGGTAAAAGCTTTTGCATTCCTGTTGTTGAGATATAATCCATATTGAAGGCTGTAGGGCTTGATCTTTTACAGCAAGCGTTTCAAGTCCTTCTCATCTTGTGCTAGCAAGCTTGTGTCTTCTGCACAGGTTGTTGATGCAGTTCATAGTATATTAAATACTTTCCAACACTGCAACTCAAATTTAAAGGCACAAATTCTTCAAAGGGCCTCATGTGGCTAGTGATAATAAACTACACTGCCAACTTAAAGATAGGTTGTTTGCTTATAATCAATGGCAATAGGAGAGATTCAAATCAAAATCACAATGAGATACCATCTTACCCCAGTAACAGTGGAAAAGTTTAGCAGGGCAGCAAGTAATAAATGTTGGAGCAGATGTGGCAAGATAGGAACTCTTAAACATTGTTGGTGAGATTGTAAATTGGTGCAACCATTCTGGAAGACAGTTTGGAGTTTCCTCAAAAAGCTGAACAGAGAAATTCCACATGGCCCAGCTATTCCACTGCTTGGAATACACCCTGAGAAAATGAGAACTAAGGCACAAACAGAGACTTATACACCGATGCTCATAGCAGTGTAATTCATCATTGTAAGAACATGGAAACAGCCCAAATGTTCAACCACAATTCAGAAGTTATGGTACATTCACACAATGGAATACCATGCAGCATGCAGAAGCATGATTTTATAAATTACTACTTAACATGGCAGGGACTGGAGAGCATTATGCTAAGTGAACTAACTCAGTCTCATAAAGACAAATACTGTATGAGACCATTATTGTAGAACGAGTATGAAGATCCAAGGAGGGGGGTGGCCCTTAATCATAGGGTTTCACAATTTTATGGGTGGAGGAAGGAACGGATAAAGGAAAGAGGAAAGATCTGGTATGAAAAACAATGTATATGAACTTTGTAAGTAAAATTTTATATATATATATATATATATATATATATATATATAAATATATATAAATGTTGTTTGAATCCACTAGGTTCTCTTCAGGAGAAAGATGGATAATCTCCTTTGCAATTTACTGACTCTGAAAATCCACTGGTGGATCAGCTATAGTTGATTTTGACTTAGTGGCACATAACAACAATAGCAGCAATTCTTCTCCAGTTTTCCTTACTCATTGCTCGGCCTTTGAAGACATATGAAGCAATTGAAATTACCATGAATTTGGTTATGTGCATCCTAGTTCTCAAAATGACGGCTTTGCTTTTGAACACTTTAAAGAGGCCTATTGACTACACTTACTCCTTTACTGTGAGATCTACACTGATGGCTGCCGGCATTGGTTTAGCCATGTTACCATGGGACTGACTGGAAGGCCGGGAGAAGGGCCCAAAACATCTCCTTTCAGAAATATTGCTAACACTGAACATCAGCAAAGCCTGGGAGGAAATCCAGAGAAGCAGAATGCATAATCTAAGCCAATGATTTGCAAACTTCTCAAAGCTAGAGAGTCTGATTTAATAGGTTTAAAAACCTTGTTTTAAACAATACCCTAGGGTAATTTTGCTGCAGATGATCTAGTACCATCTTATGAAAAACATCCATTGACTCGCAAACTAGCTAACAAGCAATAGTAAAGAATTAAGAATAGTATGAAACACTATGTATACAAACTTTGTAAGCAAACCGATTAAAAAAATTATTGTTGGCAGAAGGAATATCTTATTCTGAAAATGGGGATATTTTGGAAGAAAGATTTAGCCAGGATAGAAGAATTCAGATATAAACAGTATTCTCAGAATTGGATTGACAAGAAATGGGATTTAGGAAAGTCCCAAGAATTCCTTCTACCAACTTGTGATAAGTATCAGTTTTTGGAAGGAGAGCTACTAAAAATATGGCAGTTCTGAATCCTAGTGAACAAAGGCTCTGGTCCAGGGAACCACTTATCTCAGGGTATCAGGTGGAGACCACACCATGGAGTGAGTAGGATCGCTCAGACTTCCTCATTGCCATCATCCTTATCCTGGCCCCAGTCATGACTCACAGCCTGAGTACCTCCAGCAGCTTCCTGATGAACTCTACTGCAAATCTTCTCCTCTGCCCATTCTTGATCTTATGACCAGAATCCTCTCCTAGAAATCTTCCCCTCTACATATTTTGCCTCTCTGTGAGTCTGTAGTCTCTGTCTTCCACTCATCACCACTTTGACTTCATCTTTTATTTGTTTAAGTGAAGGCTGCCAGTCTTAAAAAGCCGAACACAGCATACTTCCTACTAGCTGGCAAACTGGAAAAAGTAAAACTATAGAGACAATAAAAAGATCAGTGGTTGCAGAGGATTCAATGAGAGTATGAGTGATGAAATGGGTATTTTTAGGGTGGACACATGGTATTAAACACTTGTCAAAACACATAGGACTGTAAAACACAAAGGATAAACCATAACATGAACTGTAGATTTTAGTCACTATTAAAGCACCAATGTTAGTTCTTCAGTGGTTGTAAATACACCGCCGAACCAAAGACAGCAAATGTGTTGCCATTGAGTTGATTCTGACAGAAGTCCTATAAAGACAGAGTAGAACTGCCCCATTAAGTATGCTGTATTGTTTGCAAGTTTTATTAATTTTATTTTTTAAAAAATTGGTTTTTGCTCACTCAAATATATTTTATAACTTTTAGAGTGAAATTTTCAAATCATAAAATCTCATTGGTATTCATACAATGACTCCTATATATTTTGTTTTATAACATTATCATTGATTGGCTAATGTCAGATGACTCTTGGCTGAAAGCAGAGAGTACCAAAGGAATGTCTATCTGTGTTTCATTGACTATGCAAAGGTATTTGACTGTGTGGATCACAACAAACTGGTGACTTCGAGAGGAATGGGAATCCCAGAACAATTGATTGTGCTTATGAAAAACTTTTGGCAGTCGTCAGAACAGAGCAAGGAAACACTGCATGGTTAAAAGTTGGGAAGGGTGTGTGTCAAGGATGTGTCTTATCTCCATATCTTTTCATTCTATATGTGGCAGATTATCTGGGAGGCTGGGCTCAATGAAGAGAAGTGTGGCATCAGGATTGGAGGTAGTCCCATCAATTATCTGCATTATGCAGATGACACAACCCTGCTTGCTGAAATTGAGGAGGACCTGATAAAGCACTTGCTGCAGAAGTTCAAGGACTGCAGCCTTCAATATGAAGTGAAACTCAACGTCAAGAAAACAAAGATTCTCACCACTGGGCCGATTGGCAGCATCATGATGGATGATGAAGAGATTGAGATTGTTGACAGCTTCAGTTTGCTTGGCTCTACAATCAACATTCTTGGTATCAGCAGTCAGGAAATTAAAAGAGAATTTCATTGGGAAAGTATGCTGTCAGAGACCTTTCAAAGGTATTAAGGAGCAACGATGTGAGTCTGGAGACTAAGTTGTTGTGCCTGATCCAGGCCATGGTCTTTGCAATTACTTGCTATGCATCAGAGAGCTGGACAATGACTAGGGATGATAGAAGGAGAGTTGATGCCTTTGAGCTTTGGTGCTGGAGAAGAGTATTGAATATACCATTGACTGCTAGGAGAACAAACAAGTTCATCCTGGAGAGGGTAAAGTTAGGCTGCTCCTTGGAGGTGAGGATTCTGAAGTTCCGTCTGACATACTTTGGACATGTTGCAAGGTGGGATCAGTCCTTGGAGAGGGAAGTCATGTTTGAGAGGGGAGAGGGACAATGCAGGAGAGGAAGACCCTCGATGAGATGGATTGATTCCATTACTGGGGTAATGGAGATAGGTGTGTCAGAGACAGTAAGATTGGCAAGTGATAGAGCACCGTTTAGGGCTGTTGTACGTAGCATTGCTATGAACTGCAAAGGACTTGACAGCACATAACAACAAGAAGAAAACCAATACTGGGAAAAGAGAAGATTACAGAGCAAGATGTGTATAAATATTCAAAATGAAAAGAAGAGAAGGAGAGCAGAAAAAGGAGAAGGGGAACCAAACATTGGAATAGTAGAGGTTAGTGGGGTGGTGGTGTTGAAGTGATAGGAAAGGTTGAATGAAGATTTGAAAAAACAATGTAATAATAGGCATAGAGAAAATGTAATTAATTATGTCAAATAGAATATATACGCATGATTGTATAAAGCACAAAGTACATGTACAAAACACAATGTATTATTAAAAAATTTAAAAAGAGCCATTAAAATTAAAGCAAATAGGTGATGAACAGTGACAAAGTTTGAATGATTCTATCCAGCACTTGAAAGGGAACTATTTGTTATTATTATGTTGTTAGTTGCCATTGAGTTTACTCTCTCTTATGACCACCCTACATACAGCATAGTGAATGTTGCCTGGATTTGCACTATCTTTATGAATCTTGACACATTCAAGTCCAGTATTGATGTCATTTTGTGTAGTACCTGCCAGACTAAGGGAGCACATTTTCTACCACTTCTTAGTTTGTCATTCTGTGGTAGCTTGAATGTCACCATGATGCTGGAAGATAAGCCATAAGTATTGAAAATACCTGTAGGGTCTCCCATCATGGAAAAGGCAGACCTTCCAGGTTAAGACAGATTAGGAAGAAAGGTCTGATGATCAATTTTCAAATGCCAATCAACAAAGACTTTAGGATTCAAAAAGTTATTATCTGGTACAGCACTGCTGAAAGGGAACCTTGAAAATAACATTATTAAGCAACACGTTTCTCTGGAGGCTCTTCAAAGTGTTCTGTTCTAGGTATTTTTAAGGAAGATCTGGGGAAAAGGGAGAGCTCTTTCACAAATATATAGTATATAATAGTGGAGTATATGCAATAGGAAAATTTGTGTGTAGCTAATATAATTATCCTATATGTATTTATTAAATATGTAGTATATTTAATACTAATAGATTAATATTACATATACTATCTAAATATTAATATTTAATAGACTATATTTAATAATGTAATATGTTGTTGTTATTATGTGCCATCGAGTCACCTGCAACTCTTAGTGACCCTATGTACAACAGCCCTAAACCCTGCCCTATCCTGTGCCAATCTCGCTGTCTCTGATACACCTACCCCCATTACCCCAGTCACTGAATTAATCCATCTCATCGAGGGTCTTCCTTTTCTACACTGTCTCTTCACCCTCCCAAGCATGACGTCCCTCTCTAAGGAATGGTCCCTCTTTGCAACGCGCCCGAAGTATATCAGATGAATCCTTGCCTCCAAGGAGAAGCCTGGCTTCACACTCTCCAGGACAAGCCTGTTCATTTTCTTAGCAGTCCATGGTATATTCAACACTCTTCTCCAGCACCACAGCTCAAAGGCATCAATTCTCCTATCATCCCTAGTTGTTGTCCAGCTTTCTGATGCATAGCAAGTGATTGCAAAGACCATGGCATGTATCAGGTGCACCTTAGTCTCCAGACTGACATCGTTGCTCTTTAGCACTTTAGAGAGGTCTCTAACCACAGATACAACACCAACAAAGAGAGAGCTCTGTGGGCCTGGTGGATAGAAAGTTATGCTACCTGGTAAAATGTGGGTGATTTTAATATGTGGCCTTCAGGCCTGGTTTTAACTGTTTTTGGTTAAACATCCTTCTAAGTGGTATAGCACTGGTCTGTTCATTTGCTGTACAGAGGTAACTCATGGTTGCTATGATGCTAAACACTGTGACACTGATGTGTCAAATGTGAAAATGGTGACCCATGGAAGACAGTATTTTGTGAATCTCCTCAATTAGAACAGGCTTGGAAGTAGGAGTGACATCTAATTCTGAAATAGCTTGCCTCAGAAACTCTATGAACTTAGAAAACAATGAAAGTTATACAATTGTTCAGGTCTTTTGTTCATAGGGTTGCTATAAGTTGTCTATGACTTGACAGCACTTAAGAACAACAACAGCATTATTAAAAGATAAATTGCACTGAAAAAGTCTGCTGTCAGAGACCTCTCCAAAGTACTGAAGAGCAATAATGTCAGTCTGGAGACTAAGGTGCACCTGATCCAGGCCATAGTCTTTGCAGTTATTGCTATGCAACAGAAAGCTAGACAATGACTAGGGATGATAGAAGGATAATCTATCTAGCTTTTGAGCTGTGGTGCTGGAGAAGAGTATTGAATATACCATGGACTGCTAGGAGAACAAACAGGTTCATCCTAGAGAGGGTGAGACCAGGCTGATCATTGAAGGCAAGGATTCTGAAGCTTCATCTGACATATGCTTTGGACATGTTGCAAGGAGGGACCAGTCCTTGTAGAGGAATGTCATGCTTGAGAGGTTGGAAGGATAGCACAAGAGAAAAAGACTCTCAATGAGACAGATTGATTCAGTGACTGGGGCTAGGTGTGTCAGAGACAATAAAATTGGCACATGACAGAGCAGGTTTTAGGGCTCTTGTACATAGGGTCACTATGAGTCGCAGGTGACTTGACAGCATAGAACAACAACAGAGCATAAATTCTGGCAGAAGAATAGAACAGAGCCCTATGATATAACGGGCATAATGCTGCCTATCTTTATCTTTTCCTATGGAAATGTAGGTTACACTTTGGCAAGGGAGGCAAATTAGTTTCATCTCAAGTGTCAGCTAAGCAGTATAGCAGCTGAGAATGATAGCAGGTGGTATCTGGAAGAATTTTGAGATTATCTGTTTCATCAATCAAAGAATGGCATTATCAGTTAGCGATTGCTACTGTAGGGGTGGGATGAGGGATGAGGGACAGAAAGTACCATATGTTTACCATTCCTTTCCAACACGACTGGAAGATATCTGGGCATCCTCTGAGGTGTGTGTTCACACCTTGCTAAACTATAAGCCTGAAGTTTGTTCTTTTAGATACCATTTGATGAGATTGCGCTTTCTGGGTTAGAAGGAAGAGATTCCTTTAAATACACTTAAAGTCAACAAGCTCAACTCATTGCCTTTGAATCAGAGCTGACTCATAGCTGACCCTCCTGTACAACAGCAGGTTTTTCAGAGGCTACAAATCACACAGGAGGAGACTGCTCATCTTTCTCCTGTGGAGCCTCCGGTGGATTCCAAACTGCTAGAGGGGCACCATCTTCAGACTATTAACACCAATCCTTAAGGTCTACACCACCAGCACTCCCTAGGTCAATTGTTGTTGTTGTTGTTAGGTATATTCGAGTTGATTATGAACAAAGAGACTTTATGAACAATGGACCTAGGCCTTGCCCTATCCAGTGCCATCTTCATTATCTCTGGCATACGTGAGCCCGTTGTTACAGCAACTGAGTCAATCTATACCTTTTTACACAGTGATTTCAATACCCATCCTTTACCTTAAGCACATAATCAATTAGAGCTAAAGATTTGCTCTGGAATATTTAAGGCAATTTGTTATCAATGGTAAAAAGTTGAAAAGATACTAAATATTAAATCAAAAGGAGTTGATTAAATTTGAGCAAGAACCTATGGTGATGAAGGAAGAAGTTCAAGCTGCTTTGAAGGAAATAGCAAAAAATAAGGCCCCAGGAATAGATGGTATACCAATTCAAGTATTTC
>NW_006399854.1:1737812-1747862 GCF_000299155.1 Elephantulus edwardii | reverse complement strand
AGAGTTGGACAATGACTAGGGAGGATAGAAGGAGAATTGATGCCTTTGAGCTGTGGTGCTGGAGAAGAGTATTGAATGTACCATGGACTGCTAAGAAGACAATCAGGTTCAACCTGGAGAGGGTTAAACCGGGAGGCTCCTTAGAGACAAGGGTTTTGAGGCTTCATCTACATGTAAGGAGGGACTGGTTCTTGGAGAGGGACATCATTCTTGGGAGGTTGGAGAGACAGCGTAGGAGAAGGAGGCCCCCTCTGAGGTGGATTGATGCAGTGACTGGGGTAATTGGGGTCGGTGTATTTGAGACAGTGCGATTGGCACCGGACAGAGCAGAGTTTAGGGCTGTTGTACATAGCGTCACTATGAGTCGCAAGTGACTCGACGGCACATAACAGCAACAACAACAACACATGCATTTACTATGGCAATGACTCAGAGATATTTCTAAAAACTATTTGCTGTTATCTAAAAATTCAGGCTATAAAGTACTGTGTACGGTATCATGGTCGACACTCCAGCAGGTTTTTAGAGGCTTTGAATCATATAGAAGACATTGCACTGCCAACCCCAAGGCACACAGTTTAAATTCACCAGCTGAGCTGTAGAAGAAAGACGAGCAGATCTCCCTTGTGTATTATATGATTGTAATTTATTAAAAATCATTTTTCTCCTTTTTTAATAATGTGTGTTAAAAGTGTTACATGCACATAGACATACACAGAAAGAAGGATAAAAGGAAATAATACAAAATATCAACAACAATGATCTCTGAGTGGTGAAATTACAAATAAATTTCTTTTTATTTTTCTAAATCTTCCAGTTTTCTTTCACAATGAAATCAAAGATAGAAAAACTTTAATTGCTTCTTAAAAATTTATTCAAGGATAAGTTCCTTCTGGGTGGTCTGGCCTATCTCTTCCTCTCCAGCTAGGACTGAACAGAATTCTTTATCATAGTTTTTATTTCAGCATAAGTGCCACAAAGCATGCTACAAGTGATTTCCCTCTAGATTTCTTTAGACAAAGGATTGAAGCATTAGGAGAAAAGAAGGAGCATGCGTAATTAGAGCAGAGCCAGGCTGCAGTCATTGGCAAGACCTTAAAGAAACGCCAGGACTTCAGTTTTCTAGCCTCTGACTTGAATTCCTCCACCACACTTGGTTCTATTGTTCAAATGCATTTGGCTGTCACATGTCCTGTAATCAGCCAGAAGTCAGTCTTTACAAAGTGGAATGTAAGTGAAGTTTTGTTTTCTTTATGTCTCAGCTGATGTTAAAGCCTTCTTCTATGAGATACAAACGAAATGTCTTTGCATCTTCAAAGAGACCTTCCTGTTTTCTGTGACTATAGATCCTTTGCAGCTGGATACACTTCCTAGCTGGATACACTTCCTGAAGCCATTCTGTTTTCAGTCAACATTCACGTTCACCTTGTTAGCCTGTTAATACTCATTTGATTTACATTATCACAAACTTCCAGTTCTAGATATTGTAAAAAAAAAAAACAAACAAAAAAAACCCACCACTGTCTTACCAGTTACTGAAAATTAAAATGACAAGACAGGTCTTCTTTCATATTTAAACAAAGCAATTCATTCCATCAAATTGGTAGAGCTGGTTATGGGTGGGAAAAGAGCACATTTGTGGTATCACAATGGGAAAGGCTCATTCTCCATTCTTGGTCTGATTTAAGCTCTGACTTGCCCATAACTCAAGTTGTTATGCTACTTTCTCAGAGACCCAGTGTCTCTACTGTAAAACACAATAATTTAAGCCCTTCACATAAAGCAAGGGGCTTCAGCAGGTGGACCAGTCAGAATGAAGATTAGTTCAAAGTAACACAAACACTTTACAAATTGTATCAACTTTTTAAAGAAGTACAATATCCTCATATATAACACGCCCACATGTAAAATGTACACAGCACTCACAGGTCACTAACTCAAGGTGGGGGCTGTAGATTTCCAAAAACCTCAAACCCAACTGGATGAGTGTTATTTGCATCAAAATAAGCTGTTACAAAGAAGCAAGATACTATTAAGTGACTAATATTTTGATTACAGAGGACACTTGTGTGCCTTACATTTGTATAGGTTGCTTATAAAGTAATGAGGTAAAAATGCACTTTTAATTACATTCATCTAATAACTATTTCTGAGAAGTCTACTTAGAGATTTAGTGCAGAAAAGCAACAATACTTAATATAAACAATGTGGCTGCATTTTAATGATCAAACACAGATTGCATTTTAATGGTCCGTATTTAAAATGGCATATAAATAGAGTCATATTTCACATACCAAAATTAGAATGAAAATGTCCAACTTAAAAATTAATCACAAATCAGTTTTAAACAAGGTATATCCTGAGATCTTTCCTATTTCCCTGACACACGCTGGCCTTGTTTCAGTGGATAAATGAACATCCATGCTCTCCTCCATCAAGTCTGATCCTGAATAACCTTAGACCCAACAAACTCATAACTAACCTTCCAACACGTTTTCCACAGGCAAGGAGATTGTCCATCTTTCTCCTTCAGAGTCACTGATGTGTTTGAACAGCCAGAGAGGTGCCACCTTTGGTCTAACAGTGCAATGCTTCGTGGACTGTGCCAGCAGAGTTCCCCAGTCCTGATAACATAGTTCTTGAAATAAGTGAATACTGAATTATTCATGATATCTGGAATATTTACTTTGTACAATGTGCTCCTGTTCCTTAAACGGGGAGCTCTGGTGGTGGAGTATTTTGGGAGTTGTACTGGAGAAAATCAATGAATATATTGCCATTGAGTTGAGCATGACTCATAGTGACCCTATGGGGGAGAAAAAAGGCCCTAAGCCTTTCTATAACTATCAACATTTATCACAGTTTGAAGAGTTTCCAGAGGCATATTGTTTAGGAAGTGGATGCCACTCCTCCTTCCGATAAAGATTACAGCTTTAGAAACATTAGGGCAGCAGTTACACTCTGTTCTGAAAGACTGCTGTGAGGTTCCATTGTCTTGATGATAATAGGTCAGGCTTGGTGATTTTCTATCTCTCGATTCACACTGTGCTGTTGATGCAAAAGGTTAAGATGCTTGACTATTAACCAAAAAGCGGACTGTTCAAATCCACCAAAAGTTACCTCAGAGGAAAGGCCTAATTACCTAGTTCTGAAAAGTGAAGGATTTTCTGTAGCACAGTTCCAACTTGACACATGTTTAACCAAGAGTCAACTCCTTGACAAATGATTGATTAAAGAGCCTAATGATGACTGAATCCAGTTACCAGTATTTGATCCTCTTTTGCTTGATTTCTCTGCATGTTTTCTTTCTTGAAACTCTCCATTGTTTCCTGGTTCTAGTTCTTCTCTTCTTTCTTACCTATAAATGTCTTCTCCATACATCTTATTTTCTGTCCATACCTCAAATACTGGGGGTTCCCAGAGTTCCTATTAGCTTTCTTTCCATTCTAATGTCATAAATTGTCCTGGAGTGTACTTGCTCCTTTGACTTTAAATTCTATTCACACAGTAACTGAGCCTATTTCTGGGACTAAATTCTGGGAATAATTTTTGGTTGTTGTGTACCCTTGAGTTGATTCCAATTCTTACTGAACCTATAGCACAGAGTAGAACTATTGCTTCATGAGATTTAATAGGCTAGAATCTTCACAGGTGTTTACATGTGCTTTATTGACTTTGCAAAAGCATTTTACTGTGTGGATCATAACAAATTACAGCTAACATTAATAAGAATGCTTGAGCCTGGCAGAGACCATGAGGATGTTGCAGGATTGGGCAAGAATCAGATCTGTTGTTCCTAGGATCACTATGAGTCATAGCACTCTTGATGCAACTTAACAACAGGGCTCTTCACAGCAGCAGATTTCCAGGTCTTTTTCCCCCATGAAGCAGCTTCTGCTCTTTGTTTCTGCACTTAAAACTGAAGGAACCCAGACACCATAATGGAGTTCATTATTTCCACGATAATCACCACCTCATCCCCAACCCTTTTATTCTCTTACATTCCGTCTTTCATCAAATAGTATTTCTTGGCCTTTAAAGCTTGAAGAGTCTCGTATACTCAACAGCATCTTCTCTCTCACTCTTCACTGTTCTGTTTCTCACTATTACTAATTCTATCACAAAAATTTATTTCCTTTTCTTCTCACTGTATTAGCAGAATCCCTCCTCATGTCTTGCTCAGACTACTTATAATAACTGATGTCTCTATCACCAGGCCCCTCTTCCACATAGTTCACTCTTTACCCAACTAAGTGAGCTTCCTAAATCCAACAGGATACAAAGAAAACCTATAGACTGGGAACAAACATTTGGTACCATCTCAGACAAGAGACTCATAACAAAAGTTTACAGAATACTCTTGGACCTCCCCAAGAAAAAGACTGCTAACACAATTACAATATGGGAAAAAGACATGGAAAGAATTTTCACAGAGGAAGATACTTGAATGGCCAACAGACACATGAAGAAATGCTCCAACTTAGTGGCAATAAGAGAGATGCAAATCAAAACCACAATGAGATACCATCTCACTCTAGTAAGAGTGGAAATGTTTAATAAGGCAGCAAGTAATAGATGTTGGAGAGGATGTGGTGAGAAAGGAACTCTTAAATATTATTGATGGGATTGTAAAATGGTGCAACCATTCTGGATGGCAGTTTGGCGCTTCCTCAAAAAACTGAACATAGAAATTCCATATGACCCAGCTAGTTGGAATATACTCTAGAAAAGGAGAACTGAGACACAAACGGAGATTTGTACACCAGTGTTCATAGCAGCATTATTTACCATCGCAAGAACATGGAAACAGTACAGATGTCCAACCACAATTGAATGGATTGAGAAATTATGGTACATTCACACAGTGGAATACTATGCAACACACAGGAGCAATGATTTTGTAAATTATTACCTAACTTGGGAGGGACTGGAGAGCATTATGCTGAATGAACACAGCCCCACAAGGACAAATACTGTATAAAACCATTATTGTAGAATGAGTATTAGGCTCCAAGAGGGGTGGGAGAGGGTGGAAGCAGAGGGATGAGGATGTGCGAGGATGGGGGATTAATTATGGGGTTGTACAGTTTGATAGGTGAGGAGGGTGAGGAAAATGGAAAAAATCTGGTCTAAAAAGAATGTATTCGAATTTTGTAAATAAACTAGTATAATTAAAAAAAATAAATAAACCTGATCATGCTTTAAAACTTCTGTTGGTTCTCTAATCAACAGAAATACTTCAACGAATGAACAACGAATTTCTGTAATAATGCTAGTATTGCATGAGAATTAAGAGCTGAGATTCTGGAGCTAGACTTATTTTGAGTCAGTAGTTGCTAATTTCTCAGCTGGGTGAGCTTAGGCAATTTCTCCAGATTTGTGTTTGGGAATTTATAAAGAAAGGGATAAAAGTAGTGCATCCTGTTGTTGTTGTTAGGTGCCATTGAGTTAGGTACCACTCATACTAATCTGATGAATAGGAGATCTGCATTCTGTCCTATTCTGTTCATCCTATTCTATTCATCTCAGACACACTTGAGCCCATTAATCCAGTCACTATGTCAGACTATCTCACTGAGAGTCTTCCTCTCTTTCTCTGACCCTCAAACTTTCCAAGTATGATATTTCTCTCAAAGGAACCTCCTAGCAACAAGTCTAAAATATGTAAAATGAAGTTTTGCCTGTCACCCTGTCTCTGAGGAGCACTCCAGATACACGTTTTCAAAGATATATCTGTTTATTCTTTTGGGATCCATGGGATATTCAGTGTTATTCTCCAACACCACAACTCAAAGGCATCAATTCTTCTTCTGTCACCCTTATTCATTGTCCATCTCTCAGATGTGTAGCTGCAATTAAAAGGTGATTGAAAAGACCATGGCTTGAATCAGGTGCACCTTAGTCTTCAAACTGACATCATTGAAGAGGCCCCTGACAGCAGACCTGTCCAAAGCAATACATCTCTTGATCTCCTGACTTCTGGTACCAAGGGTGTTGATTGTGGATCTAAGTAAGATGAAGTAGTTGACAATTACAATCTTTTCTCCATCTGTCATGATATTGCTTATTTGTCAAGTGCTGAGAATTTTTGTCTTCTTGATGTTGAAACGCAATCTATATTGAAGGCTATTGTCTTTGATTTTCTACAGTAAGCATTTCAAGGCTTCCTCACTTTAAGCAAGAAAAGTTGTGCCATCTCCATAATGCAAGTTGTTGATAAATCTTGCTCCGATCCTGATGCCACTTTCTTCTTCATAGAATCCAAAGTTTATAGACGCTAAGTGATAGCTTTAATATTTATTATTCGACTCTTTTTTTAGGGGGGTGCAGAATGACAAGACTTTTTCTCACAGGTTTTGGGCCAACCCCGAGAGAGAGACATTATGCATGGCAAAAAGTAGGAACACCTTTAATGAGATAGACTGATAAAATAGTCTAAAAAAATGGATTCAATTACAGTGATTTTGACAATGGTACAGAATCAGACGTTTTATTCTTTTGTGCTTAGGTTTGCTATGAGTCATAGCTGACTAGACAACATCTAACATTAAATTCTCAAACTTTGTGGATTTAGTTATCTTAATACTTCTCATGAATTATAACACGACAAAGATTAAGTTGTAAAACATTTGTGTCTACCCTTATTTCTCTTCAATTTGTGATTATGTTGAATAGCGTTTTTGTTGATGTTTATACTGTTAGTTTTTGTATTCTACAGTTTATTTTATATTAGATGATTCATTACTCTTGTGTTCCCTCTCCCCCAATTTCAGAGTAAACATGTATTAAAACTTTTAGCTAACTAATAAATCAGATTCTGGGTTCTTTTTTTGGCTAAACTTTTACACAGGACCCAAATTTTTAAGCTGAAAGATTGGTTTATTCTGTTACTAGAACTCCTTCAGTGTGTTACAGAGATTGCCTTATATAGAAAAGAAAAAACACACACACGGAAAACAAATATATTGTGAATATTTTTTAAAATTTATAACATAATTATATTAATTACAGGCATACTTTGCACATTATCTTGAAATAGTTTCTCCTATAAAAGTGACATTCATAAAGAACTATTTTTGAAAGTTCGTTTTTCACTCTAATGTGTAACTTATTGCAACTGTTTCTGTTATGTGCCATTGAACTGGAATTGCACAGGCGATTGCTCATAGCCAGGGGATTCTAGCCGTGTACTTTATGGTCAGCAGGACTGCTCCTTTCCACTAGGCCACTAGAGCTCCCAGAAGGTAGGAAAAAGTCAAAGTTGTGAAAAATGATAGTACATCTTATATAGTTGTGGTGCTGGAGAAGTCTTGAACAAACCATAGGCCAACAAGAAAACAGGTCTGTCTTGGAGAGGGAAAAACCAAGTTTCTCCTTGGAGGCCAGGATTTTAAATCTCCGTCTCATATATTTTGGGTACATGGCCAGGAACAACCAGTCCTTGGAGAACGACATCATACTTGGAAGGGTATAAGGACAGTGAAGAAGAGGAAGACCTCAGATGAGATGGATTGATACAGCAACTGGGGCATTGGGGGTAGATGTATCAGAGCCAGTGAGACTGGCTCAAGACAGGGAAAGCTTCAGAGCTCTTATATATAGGGTCACTATGAGTCACAGGTGACTCAACAGCACTTAACAACACCACGATGACAATTTTGTATTTTAGAGAGAAATAAAGAGTACAGTGCTCAAAATGCCACATGTTGATTATTCAGGCTGTCAGTTCCATAGGAGAAACCAGGTAAAGCAGAAGGATCTCTGGCACTGTATATGTTTGATTTTCACTGAATTTACTAAACAAGTTTTTAATGTTGTGTGTTTGTTCATACAAAGTAGAAAAATTAAGTTTTCCAAATTTTTACCAGTTATGTAGATTTCCTTCCAGACTTATTTTCCAGAAATAAATCTGTTTTAAATTTTGCTTGGTTGTAAATACACCTAATTACCAATTAGAAATGCCATGATTCCTTTCTTTTTGAACATATTATTGTCATTTGAGTGTGAATCAGCAGAGCAATTTAGTTTTTCATTCAATAATGTGTACACCTTTGGTATTGTGATAGTTGCTATAATCCTTTCAACACGACAGTACTCTTTCACTTCCTTTTGAGTTTTCTAGTTCCATTGGTCCAATTTTCCTCCCCCTTCTTGGCATCTGATCTGTGGTTTTGGGCAAATGCTGCTCTTCTAACCTTGATGGTTGATTGTTCTGAGGAGCACATTATTCTCAAATATTACTGTTTATGTTATAAGCTCGTCTTTCTTTGGCTGAAGGTGACCTCCAGAAAAAGGTTCTGTTCTTGGCATGAGGCATTTGTAAAGTCCATCATCTCTGGGTTTTCATCAGTCTATTATTCAATCACTCTGGTCTTTTTTATTTATGATTTTAGGAATACAATATGATCAAGAACCAGTGGTAATAATGGAAGAAGTTGAAGTTGCTCTGAAGACATTGGCAAATAAATAAGGCCCTAGAAACTGATGGAATAACAGTTGACATATTTCATCAAACAGATGCAGCTTTGGACACCTGCTCACTAGGTTTGCCAAGAAATCTGGAGGGCAACAACCTGACCAACTGACTGGAAGAGATCTATATTTATTCTCATTCGGAGGGAAGGTGATCCAACAGAATATGGAAATTATAAAATAATATCATTACTATCACATGTACTTTTGGTACCAGCAGTCAAGAAATCAGAAGACGAATTGCATTAGGTAAATCTGCTGTCAGGGAACTTTCCAGAGTGCTAAGAAGCAATGATTTCAGTCTAGAGACTGAGGTGAGCCTGATCCAGTCCATGGACTTCACAGTTACTAGTTATGCATCAGAGAGCTGGATAATGTCTAAGGATGATAGAAGAAGAATTGATGACTTTTAGTTGTGATGTTCAAGAAGAGTCTTGAACATACCACGGACTAACAAGAAAACAAATATGTCTATCTAGGAGAGGGTGAAACCAGGTTTCTCCTTGGAGGCTAGGATTTTAAAGCTCCATATCAAATTCTTTCAGATTATGGCCAGGAGGGACCAATCCTTGGAGAAGAACATCATGCTTGGAAGAGTGGAAGGATAGCATAGGAGAGGAAGACCCTGGATGAGAAGGATTGATACAGTAATTAGGGCAATAGGAGTAGATGTGTTGGAGTCAGTGGGACTGGCTCAGGACAGGGCAGGCTGCAGAGCTGTTGTACATAGCACATAACAACAAGAAGCAGCAAAATCTTGCTGAAGATCATCCATAAATGGCTAGAAAAGAACATTGATAGAGAACTGCCAGAAATATAAGCCAGATTTAGAAAACAACCCATTGTTGTTGTTGTTATGTGCCATTAAGTCACCTGCAACTCATAGTGCCCCTATGTACAAAAGCCCTAAACCTCGCTCTACCCTGTGTCAATCTTATTGTCTCCGACACACCTACCCCCATTATCCCAGTCACTGACTCAATACATCTCATTGAGGGTCTTCCTCTCCTGCACTGTCCCTCCACCCTCCCAAGCACGGCATCCCTCTCCAAGGACAGGTCTCTCCTTGCAACATGTCCAAAGTATGTCAGACGAAGCTTCAGAATCCTTGCCTCCAAGGAGCAGTCTGATTTCACCCTCTCCAGGACAAACCTGTTTGTTTCCTTAGCAGTCCATTCAATACTCTTCTGCAGCACCAAAGTTCAAAGGCATCAATTCTTCTATCCTCCCTAGTCATTGTCCAGCTCTCTGATGCATAGCAAGTGATTATAAAGACCGTGGCCTGTATCAGGTGCACCTTAGTCTCAACTCATGGGATTAGGCATCTCATTACTGATGTCATATGGATCTTGGGTGAAAGCAGAGAGTACAAGAAGTATCTCTATTTATGTTTTATTGCAAAGATATTTGACTGTGTGAACCACAACAATTTATGGCCAACATTGAGAACAATAGGAATTTCAGAACATTTGAATGTGTTCATGCAAAATCTAGATCTAAATGGGTAGAGAAGCTGTGGTATATTCGCACAATGGAATACTATGCTGCTTTGAAAAACAAGGAACTCATGCAATATTA
>NW_006399854.1:1731349-1737462 GCF_000299155.1 Elephantulus edwardii | reverse complement strand
GGGGAGAAGGGTGCAACAATGAATGAATGGAATTCCAAAATCTCTGTAGATGTTCATTGAAATGAAAAATAAACAACCTAAATTTAAAAAACAAAAAAAACCCTAGATCTAAACTAAGAAGCTATTGTCCAAAGAAAGCAAGGGAACACCACATGGTTCAACATCAAGAAAGGAGTGCATCAGGGATGTGTCCTTTCTTCATAACTTTTCAATCTATATGCTGAACAGATTGTTCAAGAAGCTGGACTTTATGAAGAAGAATGTAGCATCAGGATCAGAGGAAGACTCATCAGCAACCTGCAATGTGAAGATGATACAACCTTGCTTGCTGAAAATAAAGAGAACTTGAAGTGCTTGCTGCAGAAGATCAAGGACTACAGCCTTCAACCTGGATAGCATCTCAACAACAAGAAAACAAAAATTTTTACCACTGTGCAAATACACAACATCATGATAGGTGGAGAAGGGACTGAAGATGTTAATGATTTCATCTTACTTGGATCCACAATCCATACCCTCAGCGCCAGCAGTCAGGAAATCAAAAGATGAGTTTCACTGGGAAAATCTGTCGAGGATCTCTTCAGAGTTTTAGCAATGACGTCAATCTAAAGACTAATGTGTGCCTGATCTGCCATGGTCTTCTTAATTTCTTGCAGTGCATCTGAAAGTTGGGCAATGAATAAGGATGACAGAAGAAGGATTGATGCCTTTGATGTGTAGTGGTGGAGAAGAGTATTGAACATACCATGGACTAAAGAGAACAAACAAGTATGTCTTGGAGAAAGTGAAACCAGGATGCTCCTTAGAGGCAAAGACGGTACAATTCTGCCTCATATATTTTAGGTCTGTCCTGGGAGAAGAATATCATGCTTTGGAAAAACAGAATGTTAGCACAAAAGAGGAAAACCCTTGATGAGATGGATTGATACAGTGACTGTGACAATGGAGTAAAATATGCTGGAGATGGTGAGGCTGGGTCAGGATAGGGCAAAATTCAGAGCTGTTGTTGATAGGGTCGCTATGAGTTGTAGTCAATTCCATGGCACATAACAACAACAGATAATGAGGAAACTCTGGTGATCAAGTGGGTAAGGAGTGGCCCTGTTAACTCAAAGGCAAACAGTTCAAATCCACCAGTTGTTCCATGGAGAAAGATGGACAATTTATTCCCAAGTGATTTATTGCCTATGACAGTCCTCTGGAGAGTCAGCTATGACTCAGTTATGACTCAACAGCATATAACAACAACAACAATGATTATGGGATAGTGATTGTGGGCATCTGTTCATGCATCTATTGATTGCCTGAATATATTCTTTGGTGAAATATCGGTTCATGTTTTGTCCATTTTCAATTGCATATGTCTTTGTGTCCTTGAGCTGTTCAAGTTTTCGATAAAATTTTTAGATTAATCCCTTATTATATATGTAATTGCTATTTTTCCCCCTTTCCCAAGAAAGATGATCCAACAGAATGTGAAAACTATTGAATAGTATTATTACTATCATATGCAAGCAAAATACTGCTAAAGATCATTCAAAAATGGCTAGAACAGCATACAGAAAGGGAATTGCCAGAAGTTCAAGCAGGATTTAGAAGAGGTCATGGCACTAGGGATATCACTGCTGATGTCAGATGGATCCTGGCTGAATGGAAAGAATACCAGAATCATGTCTCTTTATACTTTTATTGACTCTGAAAAGGCATTTTACTGTGTGGATCACAAAAAGTTATGGCTAACATTGAGAAAAATGGATATCCCAGAGCACTTAATTGTACTCACATGATGGCTATCCCTAGATCACAAGGCTGTCATGCAAACAGAGCAAGGGAATACCACATGGGTTAAAATTAGGAAGGGAGTGTACCAGGGTTGTATTCTCTCTCCATACCTATTCAATTTATATGTGGAGTAAATTATTTGAGAAGCTGAACTCTATGAAGAGGAATGTGGCATCAGGGTTGGAGGGAGACTCATTAATAAACTGTGTTTATGATAAACTGTGCAGATGATACAACCTTGCTTGCTGAAAGTGAGGACTTGAAGCACTTGTTGCAGAGGATCAAAGAATACAGCCTTCAATATGGGCTGCATCTCAATGTCAAGAAGACAAGGATTCTTACCACTGGACATAGGCAACATCATGACAGCTGGAGAAAAGATTGAAACTCTCAACAACTTCATCTTAATTGGATCTACAATTAACACCCTTAGACCAGCAGTCAGGAAATCAGGAGACATATTGCACTGGGAAAGTCTACAGTTAGGGACTTCACCAAACTATTGAGGAGTAATGATGGCAATTTGAAGACTAAGGTGCATCTGATTCAGGACATGGTCTTTCCAATCACTTCCTATGCATCTGAGAGCTGAACAATGAATAAGGATGACAGAAGAAAAATTGATGCCTTTGAGTTTTGGTTTTGGAGATGAGTGTTGAACATTCCATGGACTGCCAAAATAACAAATAAATGTGTTGGAAAGAGTGCAGCCAAAGTGCTCTTTGGAGGCAAAGGTGGTGAGGCTACACCTCACATACTTTGGGGATGTCTTTGGAGAGGCTATCTGAAGAGAGACATGATGCTTAGTAAGGTAGAGGATTGGCGAAGGAGAGGTAGACCCTAGACCAGGCTAATTGCATGGTGACTGCTGCAATGGGCTCTAGTGTGTCAGGAGATGTGAGGATGGCACAGGATAGGACATGGTTTAGATCTGTTCTTCATAGGGTCGCTGTGGGTCATACTTGACTTGATGGCACCTAACAACAACAACATAGGTACATGGATTTACTTCTAGTTTCTCAGTTTAGTCCCATTAATCTATGTCTCTGCCACTGTACCAGTACCATATAGCTGTGGCTAGCATGACTGCTTTGGAAGCAGGAGTGGCATATACTTTCTAAACAACATGCCTCCAGAAACTCTATGAACTTTGATAAATGCTAATATTTGTAGAGGGTTTTCAGGCCTTTTATTCATAGGGTCACTATGAGTAGTGCTTGACTCAAAGGCAATCAACAACAACCACAACATCATGACTGTATGTATAGTAAGTTCTAAGATCAGCAAGTGTGAGGCCTTCTATTTTGTGGTTACCATTCTTCTTTTCATGGGGTGAGAGCAGGACACTGTAAGTCTTATCTGCAGGACCATCTTAGGAAGCTATGCCCACTGAGTATTATTCTCTAGTGAAGGCAGCATGAGATCATAGGAAAAGGTACTAGATTCTCAGTTCTGGTTCCACGTCTGTTGTTTATGACCCTGGGAAAGGCTCTATATCAGATTTAATGTCTATCTTCCCAATTCCAGTCTTCAAAGATCTTTCAAAAACTTTCTCTTTTTGGGTCCTCTTCTTGCCTTTTCACCCTTCACTTTCCTCTTTTTCCTTCTTCCTTCTCTAACTGCCTTCTTTCCGCCCTCTTTCTCACTTTTCCCTCCATAGTGTTGCCTTTCCCCTCCTTTTTTTCCCTCACATTGATTTCTTGCACCAAATATAACTGAGAATCTATTCTTTAAAAATCAGTAATTTTTGTTCATTTGTAGATGTAGTTGTTGGAATGCAGTTCCACAATTTCTATATATCAGACACATACAGTATTTAGTCGACATGCCTTACCAAATATATTTTAGAAGCAAAAGATTTTTTTTTAAAAAAGGAGAAACTAAATAAAGAGCTGCAATAATTCTAGTTGCCCAGATTCCCATCCTGTGTTTTCAGACACAACATGCACTCACTTCCGAAAGGCTGATCAGAATTAGAAATGCTCACACATCGGGTTCTAACGTTTAAAAGAGCTCAGCTGTTTCTTAGAAAGTTGTAGTCAGGCAATGAGATGCAAGCTCTTCTTTACTTCAGTTCCAAATACATTTCTTGTCCATAGCTCCACAGTCATAAATCACCCTAAGCATCCAGCTCTGGAGTCCCAAGAGCTGTAGATCATCACCTGAATGTAATTCTCAAATCTCCAGGCACCACTCTGCATATTCCAGCTCTGAGTTCCTCGGTCCTCATCATTGATGACCCAAGGTTGGTGTTTTCACATGTGCTTTCTCAGTGATTCTTTGTCTTTCTTTTCTTTTTTTTTTTTAATTTTTAAATAGAGACATTTCCTCCCATCATTGTAGACCCATTATATTTCTTTTTAAGTAATTTTTATTCATGAGAAGTTTGTGTAGTTTTTCTGTGAATATGAGCTAGAATCATAAAATAGCAGCCCTAGAAGAAGTCTTAAGAGACTTTCTAACCCTGCCTTCTGCATTTTATCTGTTGTCGTTGCATTCCTCTCTTTTGGGAAAATGGGATGATTTATTTGTTTCTGCCACACCTGAGTAGCATCCAATTTAGTGTAAAAATAAGAAGTTTCTAACTAGTTTAAGAGGAGCTGAGTCTTGGCCAAAGAAAAGGCAATTTTTTTTTTAGGAAATGGAGGTTGAGGTGAGGGTGTAGGTGAGCATATATCATGGGGTCTGGCTTCCCTGGGGTGCACTGGAATTCATGGTACATTATTCTGTCAAAATCAAGTGGTTGAGAGAAATGGGCTCCAGATTTCCCCTACTGCAATTGAAGTATGCAGATGGTTGTCCGTGCTAAAATGAGAGAAATATCAGGGCCTATATTTTTTCCAGTGTAAATTATTATTTGGGGCGAGGGGTTGGTGGATAAAGATTATTGATCATTGAGTTGGAGCTTCAAAAGGAACAGGTGCCTTGAGGAGAAATCAGCTTGGCTAAATACACCATCCTGGGAGCAATGGCCACACTGCCTGCAGAAGAAAGTGTGATAAAAGAAAGCGAGTTCGTTAACCATATGGGATCCGTCAAGGGGATCTGATGCTTTTATAAAGGCCTTGGTGTCAGTCCAAGACTATTTGATAGGGTTTCTGGTACCTGAGGCTGAGGTCTTTTATGCATTTCTTTTACATTTACCATCTGTTTGAGTCTGCGTTTTTGGAGTTAATTTCTTTCACATGTCTTTAGACCTGGAAGAAACCTTAGAGATTATCTAGTCTCTTGGTGGCCAATTCCTGTGCTTTTCAAAAGCCAGGTAGGTGATAATGTAAAGGTGGACTGTTACTGTTTACAGATGAGTGGGAGTGGCAGATACTGGGATGGATTGTATAGTGGAATATACAAGGCGACACACATGGACACACACATACCCAATGTAGACTAAAGAACACATGGAGCCAAATCCAACCAGTAGCCCACAGCTTTGGAAATGCTGTCTTTTCAATCCTTATATCCTAGAAGGAGAAATGGAGGTCAAACATGTGACTGATGGTGGAGCTGAGGATTGAATCTGAGTCTCTGTCTTTCAACCTGAGGGCTTAGGAGACAGTATCCTTGCACGTGCATGGGATCCAGAGAGAACTAACACACCAAGACTTGGTATGCTTGGAGTGAAGGAGAGAAAGGATAGAAGCCGAGGCTGGACTATTAAGAAGATTCTTTTCTGCCACTTCAGTGATCTTGGATCCAACCCTGGAAAGAAAAATCACAGGAGTCCCACACAGTACAGAAAACTATTCTTGAGAGAAAGCTAAGAGGGAGAGCTACTCTTTCAATGTTGGAAATCCTATAAAGTGTGTCAGGCCAAGTTAAATGCAGGTCAGGGCAACAAGGCCAGATTTCAGAATGTATTCTCTCCTCTTAGACTGCTCAGTCTGCTTAGCCACTGGACAGGATATGGAACCCAGTCCATGATTCCCCTTCTGTATTGATGGAGTTGGGCACAAAGTTTGCACATTGCAATGGAGAAGTCATTTCTTCCACCAAAATCTCGTCTGTTCATTTATTCATTGGATTCCCTCCCTCTCCACTTGCTCTATAAAACAGGAGGCTAAATTCAGTGGTTGTGCCCTTTTTATTAGTTGTTTTGACTTCTTGTTGTTGTTATGTGCCGTTGAGTTGCTTGCTACTCAAAGCGACCCTATGTACAAGAGCCCTAAACCCTGCTCTATCCTGTGCCAATTGCACTGCCTCTGACACACCTATCCCATTCAGTCATTGAATCAAAACACCTCATAGAGGGCCTTCCCCTCCTGCACTGTCCCTCCACCCTCCCAAGCATGATGTCCCTCTCCAAGGACCGGTCCCTCCTTACAACATGTCCA
>NW_006399854.1:1713246-1730279 GCF_000299155.1 Elephantulus edwardii | reverse complement strand
TTCTTTGGAATGGGAACAAATATAGATCTCTTCCAGTCAGTTGGCCAAGTGGTTGTTCTCCAGATTTCTTGGCACAACTTGGTGAGCACATCCATGGCAGCATCTGTTAGCTGAAATATGTCAATTGGTATACCATCTATTCCGGGGGCCTTAATTTTTGCTATTTCCTTCAAAGCAGCTTGAACTTCTTCTTTCATCACCATAGGCTCTTGGTTATATGTTATTTCATTAAATTCTTCTGTGTCTGCCAATTCCTTTCGATACAAGGACTCAGTATATTCTTCCCATCGTCTTTTAATACTTCCTGGATCATTTAATATTCTGCCTAAAGCATCATTTTTGACTTCTTAGATACATTTAAACTGAGTTTATTACTCTGTCCTTCAGAAGTCAATCTTTTTCCTTAACTTTGGTGATATCACACCTTCTGACCCTCCCACCAGACTCCTTTACCATTTTATCCATGTAGTCTTTTTCAATTTCTCAGGCCTACCTTGCTACTGATGTTGGTGATAATGTCTCTGGTGCCATTATCTCTTTTAACCCAGCCTATATTTCTGTACCTCTGTCAATGTATTGTTCTATTCATTTTTGGATAATCTTCAGCAGGATTTTTCTTGTGTGTGATATCAGGAACATTGCTCGCTAATTTCCAAGCTCTGTTGGGTCACTCTATTTTGGAATGGGAACATATTTGGATCTCTTCCAGTCAGTTGCCTGGATAGTTACCCTCCATATTTCTTGCTACAATTTGGTGAGCACATCCAGAGTAGCATCTATCTATTGATTTGCAATTACTTGCTGTGCATCAGAGAGTTGGACAGTTACCAAAGATTATAGAAGAAGAATTGATGTCTTCGAGTTGTGGTATTGGAGAAGAATATTGAAACTACCAAGGACTGCTAACAGAACAAATTGATTTATCCTGGAGAAGGTAACCCAGGGTGCTCCCTGGAGGAAAGCATTTTGAAGCCCTGATTCACATACTTTAAGCATGTGACCAGAAGAGGCCAGTCCTTGGAGAAGGATGTCATACTTGGAAGGATGGAGAGATAGCGCAGGGTAGGAAGACCCCGGATAAGATGGATTGACAGAACAACTGGGGTAGTGAGGGTAGGTGCTTTGGAGATAGTGAGACTGGCTCAGGATGGAGCAGGGTTCAGAGCTATTGTCCACAGGGTTGCTATAATTTGCATGTGACTCAACGGTACACAACAACAACAATGTATACTAGTATTTTTTTAATCCCATTTTCATCCAGCCACTATCTTTGCATTGTGGTGTTTATGAGTCTTTTCAGTTACAGGAATTGTTGTTGTTGTGTACATTAAACCAGGATCAATTCATAGCTGACCTGCCAATGGGTTTTCCAAGACAGTTAATCACCAGGGCTTTATTTGTGTGAAGTTGAGCTTAATGTTTCAAATGTTCTAATTTCTGCTGATAGTGGTTTCTCAGCTTCAACATTCCTAATATTTTGGGCAGCATAATTAATTTTGAAGGCAGCCCTGTGTGTTGTAGGATGATTAGTAGCTTCCTTCCCTTCTTTCTGCTCACTGGGTGCCACTACCATTCTCTCTCCTCCCACCTACCCCAAAAGTGGATCAACAAAACAGGACATTGCCAATTGTTGCTTGAAGGGCAACATAACTTTTGGCTGAGAATCACTATATTTAGCTTAAGTTTGGAGACTTTGGGGTAAACAGTCATTTCCTGTTGCATTTCTCTCTTCTCCTTCCCCTCACTCCAGGAGTGGACTAGGGCTTTGGGGGATTTGTGTAAATTCTTGGCACTGAGAGAGAAAACTTTGGTCTGCAATCACTTCTCTGCTGGCAGCCACTGCTGATGTAACTCAAAGCTTATCCTCTCAACAGGCGCACTGCTGGGCAATTGCCCTGGTGTGTTCAGCCGTCTCCCTAGTTGACATGATTCCTGCCTCGGTGCTGGTTGGTGCTGCCTATCTTCTGCAACTCAGCAATGTTTTCCACTCCACTCTCAGTCTGGCCTACCCACCCCATAGTCCTACCGTGGTCTCTCTTCCTCTTCAACAGTCTAGCATTTGGGTTCTCTCTGCACCCACTCAATTCCCTGATTATTCCTGGGGCTTCTTTCAAGTCCTAATTGCTGAGGGAGATTCCAAGAGGAGAAAAGAGAGAGAGAAAAAAAAGTGAGAGAGGAAGAGGCACACGTAGAGACTGAATATGAATGAGAGAGAGTGAGAGTGTGTGTGTGTGTGTGTGTGTGTGTGTGTGTGTGTGTGTGTGTGTGTATTTTGGCACTTTCTCATATCCTTCCTCTCTCCTGCACCTGTCCTGCTATTTTTCATTCTACTGTGATTGTTCTGTGTTGGTGTGGGGTATTCCGGAAGGCTGATTCTCCCACCATTCCAGACAGGAAGGAAGGCACAGGTCTTTTCCTGTTTTACCTTCCTTACTTGCTGAGGGTTTCCACTACTCCAGCCTTTCTAGCGCCTGAGGCCGTGTGAGGAGGGCTCCACATCATTGACATTAGTTGTTAGGTGCCACTGAGTCATCTCCAACTTACAGCAAGCCTGTGCACATAGAATGAAATACCGTCCAGCCTTATATCATCCTCATCACCTCTGCTGTGCTCACTGCTGCAGCCACAGTGTCAATTCATTGGATTAAGGGTCTCTCTCTTTCAATAATCCTCTACGTATAGAGGATGATGTTCTTTTCCAGGGTTTAGTGCCTTTGGAAACTCTATGAACTTTGATATGTGATGATAGTTACAGAAAGGCTTTAGGCCCCTCACAGGGTCACTATGAGTCGTGCTCAACTCGACGGCAATCAACAACACAGTCAACTAATTATGTGCTCAAAGTATATGAGATTGAGTCTCACATTCTCACTTCTGAGAACATTCTGGCTGTGCTTTTTCCAAGACAGATTTGCTTAGTTTTTTGACAATACAGGTTAATCTCTAAACCCAAAATTTGAAGACCTCAATTCTTCAGTCTTCCATAATTAGCCAACTTCCACACGCGTATGAAGTTATTGAATGACTATGGCTGGGTTCAGATGCACCTTGACCTTCAAAGTGGCTTGCTCTTTAGCACCGTAAAGAGGTCTTTTGCAGTAGGTTTGCCAAAGGTAATATATCATTCGATTTCTTGACTTCTGCTTCCATGGGTGTTGATTACGAATCCAAGTAAAAGCAAACCCTTGGCAGCATACGTCTTTGCTCCATTTAACATATTATTGCTTACTGTTGTTGTTAGGTGCCATCAGTCATAGAAACCCTATGAACGACAGATCGGAATGCCTTATGCCATTCTCCCTATCTCTGCCATGTTCGAGCCTGTTGTTGTAGTCACTGTCAATCTTGTTGAAAGTCTTCCTCTCTATTACTGACCTTCTGCTCTTTCCAGTACATCTTTCCCCAAGGATTGGTGGGTCCTGACAATATGCCCAAAGTATGTGAGATGGAGTTTCACCATCCTTGCCTCTAAGGAGCACCTTGCTAGTACTTACTCCACGACAGGCTTGTTTGCTCTTTTTGTAATCCATGATGGAATATTCAATGCTCTTCTCCAACACCACGATTTGATATGCACATGAAGCAATTGAAAATACCATGCCTAAGGTGCACCTTAGTCTTTAAACTGATATCTTTTATTTTTTTAGCACTCTGAAGAGGTCCTTAACTAAAAAATTTTTCCAATGCAACTTGGTTGTTTTTTCTTTTTTCTTCTTATTTCTTGACTGTTGCTACCATGGATGTTGATTATGGATCCAAGTGAGTGGAAATCGTTGACAGCTTCAATTCCTTCTCTATGTGGTGTTGTCTATTGGTCTATTGCTGAGGATTTTTGGGTCTTTTGATGCTGAGATTCAAACCATATTGAAGGATGTAATATTTGATCTGTGTCAAGTCTTCCTCACTTTCTGCAAGCTTGTGTCTTCTGCACGACACAGATTGTTATGCAGATAAATAATCCAATTCTGATGCCATATTTTTCTTATCCAGTCAAGTTTTTCAGCATAATTTGTTCAGTGTACAGCTTGAATAAGAATGGTAAAAGGATAGAACCCTGATGTATAATTTTCTCGATTTTAACCCATGTGGTATCCCTTTGTGACTGCTTCTTGGTCTCTGCACAGGCACAAATAAATGTTCTGGGATCCCTATTTTTCTCCGTGTTTTCTGTTTTACTTTCATTCTTATTAATCATTATTATAGGTAGCTCTGGTGGCCTAGTG
The DNA here is from genome assembly GCF_000299155.1 of Elephantulus edwardii. Classification (NCBI taxonomy): domain Eukaryota; kingdom Metazoa; phylum Chordata; class Mammalia; order Macroscelidea; family Macroscelididae; genus Elephantulus; species Elephantulus edwardii. The sequence goes on along the minus strand of NW_006399854.1, from coordinate 1,726,056 downwards.
ACAAGAAACTGCACTGCAATACGGAAGGCACACAGTTTGAGATCACCAGCTATTCCACGGGAGAAGGATAAGCAATCTCCTCACATGTGGTTAACCGCCTCTGAAAACCTGCCAGAGGGTTAACTATGGGTCTGGGTTGGTTCTGACCCAATGGTACACAACAACAATAAGAATAATAATCGTTATTATAGCCTTTTCATTCCAGTCACTCTCTCAGATCTTCCCAGATCCCTTTATCAAACGTTCTTATTGCTTATTACGTGTCAAGAAAACTACTTTTTAAAATCCAACATTGGACTTAAAGGCTGATCCCTAATATTCTGTGTGCTTCATATCTTTTCCTTCTGGAGTTTAAGACCTCCTCTTCTCCCTAGTTTCAAATGATCCCTTTCCAGTGTCTATTTTGGAATTCAGTATCGGTTTTTGAACCTTTATTTGATTCTTGTGTCCTTGCTGGTTGGGTTTGTTGTTGTTGTTGTGGGTTGATTCCCCCCACCCCAATGTCCTCTAGACCCTGAAACTTCATCTGACATACTTTGGATATGTTGCAAGGAGGGATCAGTCCTTGGAGAAGGATGTCATGCTTAAGAGAGTGGAGAGAGAATGCAAGAAAGGAAGACCTTGGATGAGATGGATTGATTCAGTGACTAGGGTAATGGGGGTAGATGTGTCCGAGACAATAAGATTGGCACAGGATAGAGTAGAGTTTAGGGCTGTTGTACATAGGGTTGCTATGAGTCACAGGTGAATTGACAGCACATAACAACCACAATAACAACAGTCCCTAGAACAATACAAAATTCAACCTTAAAGTCCAATATCAGTGATAGAAAGAATGGAGACTAAAAAAGAAACCTTATGTCCAAAGTTTTCATCTTATGATTCATCAAAATGATTTAACACAAAGAGCCAGAGGGGAGGCAGTAGTTATATGACCTGTAGATATTCTAGAAAACAAGGAGTTTGCTCCTTTGGTCACCTTCAAGCAAATGTACAAGGAGCTTTTATAGACATTAAGGGACTGCCCATCCCATGCTACCATGGCCAAAATGGAAGAGTCTACAGTGCTAATTGGCATGCTGTTAGAGTCATGAACAAACAAGTTGAGGGCAAGATTCTTGCCAAGAGAATTAATGCATGTATTGAGCTTATTAACTACTCCCAGAGCCAAGACAATATCCTGAAATAAAGTGAAGGAAAATACTCAGAAAAAGAAGGACGTCAAAGAGAAAGGTACCTGAGATTCGCTGAAGTGCCAGCACAAGGACACTTTCTCTGAGTCAATAAAAGGAACTTGAGCTACTGGAACCTGTTCCCTCAGAATTGTGTGGTAGGTGCATAAAGAATGAAGAGCATAATGAACAAAGGTGAATAATGAATAATATACTTCTTGAATGTAACAGTTTGAAAGAAAAGACAAATCATTTTTTTAAAAAGATGCAAATATCATTCCTACTACAGATCATCAGATTTAAGTTTTGCACTTCCCTTTGTCTGTGTCAGGTCTCATCAAACGACATTCCTTCCCAGTCTTGAGCCCCTGGGACATAGAAGGTAATACTATCTGCTGTTGACCTTGAACAAGGCTTAAGGGTATAAGGGTGGATCCTGCCATAAAACACTTTAAAGCTTTAGGAATCAGTTCTGAGATGTACCACTGATGTAGAACCTGAATGGATATAACCTATAAAGAAATCTGAAGGGAGTGTAAAATGTGTTTTAAAAGTTATTGGCAATGTCTGGTCATTTTACTGCCAGTAACGGTCATTCATTTTTTCCTATAATTTTATTCAGCTTCACTGTGGACTGATTCAAATAGGAAGCCGACACAATGTCTATCCAAAAATTATTTTAATCTCCAAGTTCTATAAAACAATATAAGACACTCCTATAATTCACTTTGCTGGAATGAACACTGTAGCAAGTAGAGTGTTTCCAATTTTATTTTTAGAAACTAGTGTATGCATTTTTGCATTGAATTAAGCCTAGCTCCTTTCTGTGTCAGTTAAAAAGTCCTACGAAATCTCAGCCAGTGGGTAAATGAGATTTCTTTCTGATCTAGGCTTTTGCTTTGAAGAGCCTGCAAACTCTCTAATAGTGAAACCAAAGCTGTTTCTTTCCTTGAGAGATCACCACACCAACAGTCCCAGTTTGCTTGATGGAAACAGAATTAATTTTGCTAAAATATATTGTCTATGACAATGAGTCAACCTGTTGTGGGAGCCTAGGGACTGGTCTGAAGAGTGAAAACGACATTTCCTGCATTCCAAAGTCATTAGCACTTGGGCTGCTGCCCACAAGCACAGTGTTGATGAAGGCCCTCTTCACTCTTGAGAGCAGTTGCAAAGCCCTTACAGACCCATATGCAGCTTTTCAAGAGAAACCATATCTCAGATGGCTCCCAAACCTCAAGAATACGGTCCACGGTTTAGAAAAGAAACTTCAATAAAAACACATGCCGATGAAATAATAGGTTGAAAACACTGTTTAATTACCGATTTTATACCAGTTCAGTACAGGTACATTAAAGTTCTTCTTTGATGAAAGAGATAATAAATCTTCAAGGTGTTAAATAATTCTTAAAAGGCAAAGTGGCATCCCCACTGGGTAAATGTGTATTGTTGTGTGCTGCCCATTCTGAGTCATTGAGACCCCCAAAAATATGCTTATGTGGAAGGTTGCTATTTTTTAAAGAAATTTTTTGAACATTTCTTGAAAGACATGGTAAAAGCAGACTATCATTTTTGCTTTAAATATGGAGATCAAATAACAAGCAAATCCTTGGTAAACCCTTGCAGCCTGGAATGGGCTCAGGAAAAACAGGAAAGGAAGTTTGGGAAAGCCACAAAGATGGGAGCTGTGGGCTGATAGATGACAACCCCCTAAGTAGATTTGCTGAAGAGGTTTATGTGCAAACCTCAGACCGCTTGTATTGACTGACTGACCCTCAGCGACTGCCACCAGATCCTCACTGAAGGCTTCTTTAACCATCATTTTATTATTTTTATCAACTCTATTATTTTCACCAATTTCACTCATAGCCTTCATGTAGCTTCACTGATTATTAACCGTTTAGAACATTTGCTTCCTAGATATGCACCTTTTCTCAATCATTGGCAAGTAAATTGCTCATATTTTGACTTTTCCTTCAACGTCTCCTAAGAGCAAGGCCACTTCTCTGCAAAACAATACCATCACCACACCATGACTTTTGACATTGTTGTAAAAATATCGTCTAATTATACAGTACACATTTACATTTATCACATTGTTTTCAAGATGTCAGAATAGAATTTTTGTTTCCTTACTGAAGATAAAATAAAAAATCAGTTATTGTATTTGGTTATCTAATGTCCTTCATCTTGAACTTTTTAGAACAACAGTCAACAAACATTTTTCTGTAAAGGGCTCAATGTAAATATTAATATTGGAAATATAAATATAACATATAACTTAAACAGAACTATTTTAGGCTTTATTGATGATATTACCTCTGCTTTGATGTCAGTCTAGAGACTGATCCAGACCATGGTCTTCTCAATTGCTTGCATGCATGCATCTTAAGGCTGGACAACAAATTAGGATGACATAAGACTCAATTGGGTTTGCCAAGAGAACAAACAAGTCTGTTCTGGAAAAGGTGAATCCAGGTTGCTCCTTGTAGCCAAGAATTGAGGGTACCCTGGACTGCCAAGAAAACAAACAGATTCATCCTGGAGAGGGTTAAACCTGGCTGCTCTTTGGAGGCAAGTATTCTGAAGCTCCATCTAACATACTTGGGACATGTTGTAAGGAGGGACAGGTCCTTGGAGAGGGACATCATGCTTGGGAGGGTGGAGGGACAGCACAGAAGAGGAAGGCCCTCTATGAGGTGGATTGATTCAGTGACTGGGATAATTGGGATGGGTGTATCGGAGACAGTGCGATTGGCACAGGACAGAGAGGAGTTTACAGCTGTTGTACATAGGGTCGCTATGAATCGCAAGCGACGAAATGGCACATAACAACAACACAACAACGACATCTCACATATTTTGGGCATGCTGGATCAGGAAGGACCAGTCCTTGGAGAAGGACATCCTGGTTGGAAGGTGGAGGGGTAAACACAGGAGAGGAAGAGCCTGGCTGAGATGGATTGAAACAGTGAATGTGGCAATGGGGTCAGGTGGGTCAGAAACAGTGAGATTGGCTCAGGAGACGGCAAGCCATTGTTCATAGTATCACTATGAGTTGTAGTCAGCTCAATGGCACACACAACAATAACCTCTGCTGTAAATAGTCTTTTCTGTTATTGCAGAAAAGGTAGTCACTGTGGGATAATCAACTGAAACCAGATGACCATTATTGTTATGTCCTCTGACTCATAGCAGCTCTATCGGACAGAGAGGAACTGCCCTATGTGGTTTCCAAGACTGAAAATCTTGACAGAAGCATCTTCCCTCCACCCCTATCAAATGACTAGCTGATTAGAACCATCGGACTTGTGGTTAGCAGTTGAGTAGTAACTACTGTGCCACCAGGGTTCCTTACAAGCAGTCACACATAGTCGACCAAGGAATAAAGTGGCTGAGCTCTGACCATGCTTTATTTATGAATATGGAAATTTGAATTCTCTAGGGTTTTTGTTTTATTTGCTTAGTTTTATTTTTTAAATTTATACTAGTTTATTTATAAAATTTGAATACATTGTTTTTCAGACCAGATTCTTCCAATGCCCATCAACCCCCCATCAAATTGTAGAACCCCATGATTACACACACACACACACACACACACACACACACATACCCAAATCCTCATCCCTCTGCTTACCCTCCTAGGATATTCATACTCATTCTACAATAATAGTTTTATACTATATTTGCCCTTGTGGGACTGAGTTAGGTCATTCAGCATAATGCTCTCCATTCCCTCCCAAGTTAGGTAATAATATACTAAATCATTGCTCCTGCATGCTGCATAGGATTCCATTGTATGAATGTACTATAATTTTTCAATCCATTTGATTGTGGTTGGACATCTGGGCTGTTTTCATGTTCTTGCAACGGTGCATAACACTGCAATAAACATTGGTGTACAAATCTCCGTTTGTGTCTCAGTTCTCATTTTCTCAGGGTATATTCCAAGCAGTGGAATAGCTGGGCCATATGAAATTTCTATGTTTAACTTTTTGAGGGAGCACCAAATTGCCATCCATAATGGTTGAAACATTTTAAAATCCCACCAACAAGGTTTAAGAGTTTCTATTTCACCACATCCTCCCCAACATTTATTCCTTGCTGTTCTGTTAAACTTTGCCACTGTTACTGTAGTGAGATGGTGTCTCATTGTGGTTTCAATTTACATCTCTCTTACTGCCAGTGATTTTTAAGTGCCACAAATGTTACCTTTTTTTAAAAAAATGAAATTTTCCAGCTACTTAAAAATATACAAATGATTTGTTACTTGTGCAAGGTGTTGTCAAGTGGGTTCTGACTTTGAGCAGCTCTGTATTGCTCAAATATTGGACAAAACCAGAGAATGGGTAGGGTTTAGTCCAGGGAACATAATTTGCTATGCATATGAAAGTTGGGCAATGACTAAAGATGGCAGAAGAAGAGACAATTCCTTTGAGCTGTGGTATTGGAGAAGGGTACTGAATATTCCATGAACTGCTAAAAGAACAACATACAAAAAATATGTGTTAGAAAAAGTGCAACAGGGGTGCTCTTAAATGCAAGGATGGTGAAATTTTGTCCCACATAGTGGGTGTGTTGTTAGGAAGAATCAGTCCCTTTCAGAGTAGGAGAGGAAGATTCTCAACAAGGTGGATTGATATGGTGACTGTAACAATGGCCCATGTACACTGCAGATGCTGAGGATGGCCAGGTTCAGATCTGCTGTTCATAGGGTTGCTATGAGTGGCAGTTGGTGCAGCAGCACACAACAACAACAATCTAGAACAAGCTATGTTCTTTTCAATTACTTGCTATACTTGCTATCCGAGAGTTGGACAGTGAATAAAGATGACAGAAGAAGAATTAATGCCTTTGAGTTGTGGTGCTGGAGAAAAGTACTAAATATCCCATGGACTGCCAAGAGAACAAACAAATATGTTTTGGAAAGGGGTGCAAGCCAGGGTGCTCCTTAGAGGGAAGGTTAGTGAGATTTTGTCCCATATACTTTAGGCATGTTGTTAGGAAGACATCATACTCAGCAAAGTACAGGGTCAGAGAATGTGGGGAAGACCTTCAATGAGATGGATTGACACAGTGACTGTAATAATGGGCTCACGTGAGGCAGGGGTGATGGGAATGACACAGGACAGCACAGGGTTCAGGTCCATAGTTTATACGGTCGCTATGATGCACCCAACAACAACAGTCTAGAACCACGCCCTGCTCTTGGCCTTTTTTTGGTAAAAAAGGTACATTTTTATAAAAATCTATAATTTATGGACTTGCACAGAAATGATAAATGAACATCTCTGTGCTATTTCTTCAAAGTTAACCATGTAACACAATCCAGAATGAGGACTATTTGTGACTCTGTAGAGTTAGCAGAGCAGCACGATAGGGACTGTGCCTGAGCTCCAGCTGGGACAGGAGGAGACTCACCAACCTCTTCTCTCAGAGCCACGGGGAGTTTAAACAGCTGGAAACATGCAGCTTTTGGGTCAGTAGTCACGACTGTCTTTGAAACCACTTGCAGGTGTCACACTTGTTGGTATCTAGGTTGTTAGCACCAAGACTACGGGCATGAAACAATAGAATGCTCTTAGAAACGGCTCTGACTATTGTTATCAAAGCCCTTGCCTTCTGTCCACACAGCAAGGTGGTCTGTAGTGATCTAAATGAATCAGTCTTGATAATGTCTGCATCTAGTGAAGCTTTAGAACACTCCACATGTTTTAGATAGATGTTTGAGTAACAATAAAGCTTTCTACCATGGAGGGGGAAAACAAGTCTCAGTCTTGATAATCATGTGGCGGGTTAGGCTGGCCAAGCTCATCAGCAAGACAAAGGCACACAGAGAGCAGTTTTGGAGAGCAGGACAGCTCCTGTTGATTCCATTAAGGGTTTCACCCCTCACCCTTCCCTTTATCTTGCCTTCTTTCAGCTCAATGCCTCACCTCAAAGGCACTGCCTGAGAGGCAGGAAGGTGCTATTTTAAGAAAGGACTCAACAAAAGGGAGAGATCCAGACTTTGTTATGTTTGTGCTAAGTGGATAGATTTCTCCTTTATCAGGAAATATGTCATGAATATATGGGACTGTTAAAGAGTCTGGCTAAGTAAGGGAGTGGAGAGAGGCCATAATTCCAGGCTGGTGACCAGCTGAGGAGACCACTTAAGTTATGTGCATTATTTCATATGCAGCTTTTTATTTTTATAACTATCACTCACTAGCCTACAACTCAATGGCACTTAACAACAACAACAACGAGAGTTCAGTTGGCCTACTGGACAGAAAGTGATGCTACCAAGCCAGAGGTTGGTGACTTTAATCTGAGGCCCTCAGGCCTGTTTTTAATTCTTTTTTGTCAAACATTCTTCTAAGTGGTGTAGTACTAGTCTGTCCATTTGCTGTACAGAGGTAACTCATGGTTGTTGTGATGCTGAACCCTGTGACACTGATGTGTCAAATGTGATAATGGTCACCCACGGTAGACAGTGTTTGGTGGAGCTCCCGATTAAAGCAAGCTTGGAAGTAGGAGGGGCACCCAATTCTGAAATAGCTCACCTCTGGAAACTCTATGAACCTGGAGAAACGATGAAAGTTAGAAAAGTGTTAAAATCTTTTGTTCATAGAGTTGCTATGTGTCACCTATGACTTGATGGCACTTAACAACAACAACAACAACATCACTCACTCAGGGAGCTCTGGTGGCCTAGTGGATAGGGAGTTATGCTGCCAACCCAAAGGTGGGGAGTTCCAATCCTCCAGCTGCTCCACAGGACAAAGATGGGTAATCTCTTGCATATGACTTACAACCTTTGATAACCTTCTATAAAGTCACCTATAATTTGGTTCCTACTTCACACATTCATTCATTGGTTCCAACTTGACAGTCACACATTGCCAGTGAGTGGACTGAACAGTAGATTGATTTCACATGCAAGCAAGATTCTACTGAAGATTATCCAAAAACGATTAGAACAGCACATCAGCAGAAAATTGCCAGAAGTCCAGGCTGGGTTTAGAAGGGGTCGTGTTACTAGGGATATTGTTGCTGATGTTAGATGGATCTTAGCTGAAAGCAGAGAATACCAGAAGAATGTCTATCTGTGTTTCATTGATTATGCAAAGGCATTTAACTGTGTGGATCATAACAAACTGTGGCTGACTCTGAGAAGAATGGGAATCCCAGAATATTTAATTGTGCTAATGCGAAACCTATATTTGGACCAAGAGGCAGTAGTCAGAACAGAGCAGGGTAACACTGCATGGTTCAAAATTGGGAAGGGTGTACGCCAGGGATGCATCCTGTCTCCATACCTTTTCAACATGTATGCAGAGCAGATTATCCGAGAGGCTGGGCTCTATGAGGAGAATTGTGGCATCAGGATTGGTGGAGGATCTATTAACAATCTGCGTTATGCAGATGACACTATCCTGCTTGCTGAAACTGAGGAGGACTTCATGCACTTGCTGCGAAGGGTCAAGGACTGCAGCCTTCAGTATGGACTGAGGCTCAATGTCAAGATGACAAAGATTCTCACCACTGGACCAATTGGCAGCGTCAGGATGGATGGCGAAGAGATTGAGAGTGTTCACAGCTTCAGTTTACTCGGCTCCACAGTCAACACTCTTGGCACCAGCAGTCAGGAAATCAAAAAGCATATCACGATGGGAAAGTCTGCTGTTAGGGACCTCTCTAAAGTACTCAGGAGCAACGGTGTCTCTCTGGAGACTAAGGTGTGCCTGATACAGGCCATGGTATTTGCAATCGCTTGTTATGCATCAGAGAGTTGGATAATGACTAGGGAGGACAGAAGGAGAGTGGATGCTTTTGAGCTGTGGTGCTGGAGAAGGGTACTGAATGTACCATGGACTGCCAGGAAAACAAACAGATTCATCTTGGAGAGGATTAAACCAAGCTACTCCTTGGAGGCAAGGATTCTGGGGCTTCGTCTGACATACTTTGGACATGTTGCCAGGAGGGATGGGTCCTTGGAGAGGGACATCATGCTTGGGAGGGTGGAGGGACAGCGCAGGAGGGGAAGACCCTCTATGAGATGGATTGATTCGGTGACTGGGATAATTGGGATGGGTGTGTCAGAGGCAGTGCGGTTGGCGCAGGATAGAGCATGGTTTAGGGCTGTTGTGCATAGGGTCACTATGAGTCGCAAACGACTCGACGGCACATAACAACAACAACAATGTCTGGGTTGAGAGTGCAACTCTCTATCCATTAGGTCACCATAACTCCTTTTTACAATAAGGTGTTTATTAGGCTACTAGAGCTTTCTGAAGACTAGTAAACATTATGGTAAAAGGGAACAAGACCGTGGCATCAGGATTGGAGGAAGACTCACTAACAACCTGTTTTATACAGATGACAAAATCTTGCTTGAAGAAAGTGAAGACAATCTGAAGCACTTGCTGCAGAAGATCAAAGATTACAGCCTTCATTATGATTGCATCTCAACATCAAGAACACAAAAGTCTGCCCTGGTGGACCAGTAGACAACATTATGATAGATGGAGAAAAGATTGAAGTTGTTAATGTCTGAATTTTACTTGGATCCACAATCAACATGTATAGTAACAGCATTTAACAAATCAAAAGACATGTTGTACTGGTAAAATCAGCTGTTAGGACCTCACCAAAGTGCTAAAGAGCAATGATGCCAGTTTAAAGACTAAGATATGGTGTTATTTTTATTGTTTCCTGTGGACATCATGCTTGGAAGGGTAATGAGATGGCACAAGAGAAGAAGACCCTGGATGAGATGGTTTGACTCAGTAACTGGGGTTAGGTGTGATGGAGACAATGAAATTGGCTCAGGATAGGGCAGGATTCAGAGCTATTTTATATAGGGTCACTATGAGTCACATGCACATAACAACAAAAATATGCTTCTGAAATTTGGACAATGAATAAAAATGGCAGAAGAAGAATTGATGCCTTTGAATTGTGGTTTTAGAAAAGAGTACTGAATATTCTATTGACTGTCAAAAGAACCAACAAGTCTGTTCTGGAGGAAATGCAACAAAGGTACTTCTCAGAGACAAGGATGACGAAACTGTCTTACATGCTCTACATATGTAGCCAGGAGGGCCTAGTCTTTGAGAAAAAGATATCATGCCAGGGAAAGACATGCAAGCAGGGTCAGATAAAGACAGGAAGACCCTCAGCGAGACCCTCAACAAGATGGATTGATACAGAGACTATAACAATGGGCTGGAGTAGATCAGAGATAGTGAAGATGACATAGATCAGGGTTCCAACCTTTTGTTCATAGGGTCACTACCTAGTGGGTAAAGAGTTGCCCTGCCATCCCTAAATTAGTGGTCTGAATTCACAAGGTGGCTTCACGAAAGCAAGATAGGCAATACCTTCCATGTGGTTTATAAGCCTCTGAAAACCTGCTGGAGGGTCAGGTATGAGTTGGTTCCAACTTGACAGCCATGAGTATTGTCTCCTGCTTTTATTTCTTGGAGGAACATCTTGTAATTTTCTTTTGTGTCTAGTTAGATTTGTTTCTAAGTATCTCATCTTGTGATTGGCTATTGTAATTGGTACAGTTTTACTTATTCCTTTTTCTGTTTTCTTTGTTACTGGAGAGAAATCTGTCAGTTTTTTTGTATGTTGTACTCATATCTTGCTACTTTGCTGAATTGGTTGATTGTTTTTAGAGGCTAGATTTATGAATTCAGAGCTTCAACAAGGCTACACTCTCTATAAAGTTGCACAGGGAAGATTCTGCTTTGTTGTTTTTTAAATTCTTATAGCCCTGGGTATTCCTTGTCTCTGTCCTTACATGACCATCTCCCCTCTGGGTCTGTCTGTGTCTCTTCTCTTTTTAATAAGGATATCAGTCATATTAGATTAGAGCTCATCCAATTCCAGGGTGACCTCATGTAAACATAGTTACATCTTCCAAGTTCTCACTTCCAAACAAGGTCTCTTTCACAAGTGTGGAGGGTTAGGATGGGGGATGGGGGACACATTTCAGCTCCAAACAGACTGCACCATCTCTTGGCTTTGTAAAACCAGAGTCCGAAAAATGGCTTCAGGCAAAAGGACTGGTAATGAGTGATTCACAGCATCTCCTCCTGAAATAAGCTACCTCAACAGTTTCCTCAGGAAGGTCCCAGCGTTCCTATTTGCTCCAGGCATCTGAAGTATGTATACAATATTTCCAGAGATTGTCCTGTGGGTCCAGTGGTGATAAATCCAGTCTTTCAAGACACAGAGCCAAGCACTGGTTCTCTCAGCTTCTCTAAGAATAGCAGAACTGCCTGGATGATGGTTTAGAACACATAACCTAACTTCAGAGAAACACGGTGAAAGATACCACTGTCCAGCTTTGAGACTTAGCGGTTGGGCTCTTACTCATGTTCACTCTGGTGAATTTGCTTGTAGAATTTTAATCTTAGGGCAATGTCCTCTGGAGAGGAGATTTATCTGACTCATATGTTCTCATGAGATCCCTGGTGATGAAAGGTGAGAAAGATGTGGCAGTCCTGGTACTATAAAAAAGGTTGTTCTTGTTGGGTGCTGCTGAATTGACTATGACTCATAATGACCCTACGGAAAAACAACAACCTTGTCTTATCCTATGCCATCATTTCAGCATCTACCATACTGAAGGTCATTGCTGGAATAGTATGTTAGTCCATCTCAGCAAAGGTTCTCTCCTTCACTGACCTACTTTTCCCAGAATGATGCCTTTACTGGTATCTCTTGATAACATGTCCAAGGTATGTGAGTTGAAACTTTACTGTCCTTGAAAACTCTATGGGCAATTGTATTCTGCTTTATGTGAGTCTGAATTGATATGATGGTAATAGGTTTGATTATATAAATATTTTTAAAATCCTAACTAATAATCTCAGACTCACATTTCAAAATTAAAGCCTATTATTTTACTCTTATAAAGGAATATTTACTACAAATACATACATAAAAATCCAAAATAATAATATGAAATTATAAATTTCAATAATTTAAAGTAAATAGATATTTGGGTAATATATGACAAAAATGTAGACTAAATCATAAAATGAATAGCTTCTAATAAATTTTTGTTCCTAAAAGGTGCTTTTATAGATGATTTCTCCCAAGCTATCAATGAATATGAGTCCATTTGAACTGAAGAATTGAACAGACAAAAGACTTACACCTACATTCTCAAGCTTTTTCTTTTTTTCTAACTCTCATGCCTACTTCTGTGCTCATCTTCATTCTCCCAGTACTTTTGTAAAGCTATTATTTTTAAAATTTGGTTAAACAGGCCTTTAACTACTTGTTAAATAGGCATTTAATTATTAATTATTAAATTTCATTGAAAATACTTTTTATATTTTGTTCACATACCCAGTAATAAGATGGCACATTTAAACTAAGTGAGGAAACCACTTGGACACTGAAAACAAAAGCACACAAATAAACATGCAAACAAAACCCCCTCTCTATTTAGTAGAATCCAGAGGGAGCTCTGGTGACCAAATGGTAAGAAGCTGTGCTGCAACATCAAAGGCATGTAGTTCAAAACCACTAGCGGTTTCATTCAAGAAAAGCTTGGAAAAACTTTAGTAGTGCTAATCCACAACATAAAGAGTCTTCCCAGTATTCTGAAAAATTTACAACCAGGAGAAGATAA
>NW_006399854.1:1710964-1712208 GCF_000299155.1 Elephantulus edwardii | reverse complement strand
GAAGGGTGCAACAATGAATGAATGGAATCCCAAAATCTCTGTAGATGTTCATTGAAATGAAAAATAAACAACCTAAATTTAAAAAAAAAAACACCAAAAAAAAACACCAACCACTAGCGGCTTCACAAAAGAAGGATGAACAATCTCTTCCCTTGGTATTTACTGCCTTTGAAAAGCCACGCACTGGAGGATCAGCTACAAGTCAGTTCCAAGTAGACAGCACACAACAACAACAATAATGGAATCCTGCATGCAGAACCTCAGAGTAGAACTATGCTCCATAGGGTTTTCAATGATGTTTGGGAAATAAATTGCCAGCCCTTTTTTCTGAGTTAAGTCTGTGTTGATTTGAACCTTCAACTTTTGATCAGCAGCTCAGTGCATTAACCATTTGACCAGCTAGCAACCCCAGCTACAATATTATATATTAGGGAATTCCAGATTGGGAAAGAAAAGAATTGTAGTAGTATTCCCCTCTCCCTTATTAAACTTATTAATTGCAATGTAGTTAAAGAGAAAAGACGGGCTTTCTTTGTCTTATTTATGAGAGAATAAAGTTGTTGATTATTGAATAGCCCTGTTCTCTGGCTTCCCCATTAAGCTCATGTTTCCAGGCTCAAAGGATCATAAATAACCAATGAAGAGGAAATATTGAGTAAACACTAAGAGATAATTTCCATAACCGTTTACATTAAAAATGTATGACTGAAATGAAGATTTAACTATCATGCAGTTTCTGTAGTCATGTCATTGCTGTGGTCGTATTTTTCTTTTCATTGTCTGTTTCTGAATATTTAACGTTGATGATCACTCAAAATGAAGGATGGGCATTTCTGGAGCTGACACATAATAAGCCTGAGTGCTTCAGTTGCTGACCTGGCATTTCCCTTCTTATTCTTATTTTCTCCTCATTTTCACATTGGCTATTGTGTGCCCAGCAGGGAGTTTTAACTAGAAAAACCATCTGAGTCCTGAGATGTAGGAAGAGGAGAAGGGTCAATAGATGTTCAGTGAGCATTTATAGCAGGCCATGTTGTGCCTATTGTCTTTATATAAAGTAAAATAAACAAATGCATACTTCGTCACTCCTTCTGATCCTCCTACATGAGAAATGTAAAGTTGTCCAAGTTGTCCAGACACACTCTTCGGAGAAAAACCAACTTATGAAGAGTGTAGTAACATGGTGACTGCATTTACTCTCTCTCCTCTCTTCTCTTTCTCTACTCTCCTTTCCCCTATCCCTT
>NW_006399854.1:1709002-1709650 GCF_000299155.1 Elephantulus edwardii | reverse complement strand
TAGCTTGCCTCCGGAAACCCTATGAACCTGGAGAGAGGATGAAAGGCACCCAGGCATCGAGGACTCTCCTTCATAGGGTCGCTATGAGTCACCTGAGACTCAACGGCACTTAATAACAACAACAATCATGATGTTGCCAATTGCTTCAGTTATGAGGAGATTTATGTTCTTGATGTTGAGATGCAACTCATATTGATCTTCTTTATTGATTTTTGATCTTCTGCAGTAAATGCTTCCAGTCTTCTTTACTTTCTGCAAGCAAGGTTATGTCATCTGCATAATGCAGATCATTGATAAGTCTTCCTCCATTCCTGATATCACGTTCTTCTTCATATATAGTTCAGCCTCTTGAATGATTGTATCAGTATACAGATAGTATAGGTACAGAGAAAGAATACAACCCTAATGCACACCTTTCCTATCAAGAAAGAGCTAGATAAGTGCTTTAAATAATGACCTATACTAATAATTCAACACAAGATACTGTAAGTAAAAGTAAAAGTAAAAAAAAGCTTGATATCTGAGAGAATAAGGCTCCATTTATAATGTGAAAGCTTTTGTTGTTGTTATGTGCCGTCGAGTCGTTTCCGACTCATAGCGACCCTATGAACAACAGCTCTAAACCCTGCTCTATCCTGCACCAACTGC
>NW_006399854.1:1699624-1708902 GCF_000299155.1 Elephantulus edwardii | reverse complement strand
CTCCCCCCTCTCCTTTCCCTCCCCTCTCCTCTCCTCCCCTCCCCTCCCCTCCCTCAGTCCTTGGAGAAGGAGTCATGCTTGGGAGGGTGGAGGGACAGCGCAGGAGAGGAAGATCCTCGATGAGGTGGATTGATTCAGTGACTAGGGTAATGGGGGCAGGTGTGGGTTTAGGGCTGTTGTACACATGGTCGCTATGAGTAGCACATAACAACAACAACAACAACATGTTAAGAGCTGTTCTGAAATGAAATTTATGAAGTAGGTTAAGTGTGGGAAATGATAAACATTCTCTTTGTTTTGAAGTCCTGACTATTAACTGTTTGCTAGTTTCTCTGGATGCCAGGGTTTCTGTGGAAAACAGGCTGGGTAAGGAGCCTCAGGAAGATTGTGGGGTCCAAGTCAGCTGTCATCCTAGGACTTTGGGGTTCAGAGCTATCTGACAGGGAAGAAAGATTAAGAAATGTTCTTTCTTTTGTTTTTCACCACCAGAAATGCAAAGTGCTGGATTATTTCAAGTTAAACAAGTGGAAGAAGTAAGGAAAATATGGCCACAAAAGGGTGAGGGGATGTGAAATTTAGAGAGTAGATTGGAAGACAGAGTATACAATTTAGGGAGCTCTGGTGGCCTAGTGGTAAGGAATTGTGCTAACACAAAGGTATGTGGTTTGAATCCTCTAGCTGCTTCAAGGGAAAAAGATGGGCAGTCTCCTCCTGTGTGACTTAGTGCCTCTGAAAACCCATTGGAGGATCAGTTATGAGTCATTTTTTGACTTGACAGAACACAGCAACAACAGTGTATAACGGGAGGAAGGCTAGTTAATATGACTTGAATTTTAAGTGCAATAAATTCTGATGCCTTTATGAATATAGTGCTTCTTCCTATGAATATTACAAGTCCTTAACTTCTTCTATATGGGATTTCTGGCAGGGAATCTTGTATCTGGCATTGAATCTATGCACATCTGTTGATAAATATCGTAGTTAGATTCTGATGCATATAGGTTCCCTGTCCAACCAAACGAAAGGCTGCCCAATCTGATGCCATCTTCACCATCACTGGTATATACTTGAGTCCCTGGTTGTGGCCACTGTGTTTTTAAATATCTTCCACCCTAGAAGGCTCATGTTCTGCATCTGTGTCAGCCAATACTCAGCTGTTATCCACAAGGCTTTCGCTAGCTAATTTTCAGAACTAGATCACCAGTTCTTTCTGATCTTACTTGGGAAGCCAACTAAGAGCTGTCCACCATGGGCCAACCTGTTGATATTTGCAGTACTGGCATAGTTTCCAGCATCACAGCAACATGCCAGTTACCACAGTACAATAAACTTACAGGCGAAAGGTGACTTTTGACGGACAAAAGCCAGCCTCATTGTCATTGAATTGACGCTGACACACAGAAATCCCACAGGACAGAGTAAACTGCTCCATAGAGTTGCCAAGGCTGTAAAGCTTTCCCTAAACAGATTGCCTATCTTCCCCGCCTTGAAACAGTGAGTGGGTTTGAACTGTCGACATAAGCAATCAAGTGTTTTACCACCATGCCACTAAGATTTCCCGTTGACTGATTTTGTACTTAAAAATAAAAAGCAGCCATCATATTTGGCCTCTATGTATGAGGATCATCATTGCGGTGAATGAATTTTGAAGCAGAGCTGTTCTGCATTCTTTTCCATAAACTTAAGTCTCTGCCATCAATTCAATTCTGATTCTTGGTGACTGCAGCACAGAGTAGAACTCCCCCAGGGCTATAAATCTTTACAAAAGCACCTTGGAACCACAGGTGGATTTAATACTCCGACTTTTTGGCTAGCAGTAGAATGTTTTAACCATGGTGCCATTAGAGCGCCTTCATTTCAAATGGTATTTATAAATTAAGTGGCGAACAAGTCAAGAAATAAACCTCACCTGGATTCCAGACCCTTTCTGGAATGACTGTTTGGAAAAACAATACTGCCACCTGCTGGTACATATATGCCATCTTTTTATTCTGGTTTATTCAGCTAGACCTTTACCATTTGCCAAGAATATTATGGAATTATAGCGGGTTATGATGTGAGTTGGTGAAGGGAAAGTAGGATGAGTAATCCACAGACAATTTCTATTAGTCTCCCGGGTGTGTGTGTGGGGGTGCGCGGAAATCCCTGACCAAGCTGATTCAATAGACCCTCAGAGTGATGTACAAAGGGAAAGAATTTTTCTCACTGAATTTCCAGATTTGCAGCTTACCTTGTTTGTAGTTGAATGTTTTAGCTTGCAGATACTTGAGATCAAGGGAAAATTATGTGGACTCATGGTTTTCCTAGAACACATGTTAAACCCAAGCCAAACCCACTGACTCCAGTCAATTCCAACTCACAGCAACCTTCTGTTGGATTTCTAAGGCTATACATCCTTATTTATTGGAGCTCTGGTGGCTTGCTGGTAATTGACCAGCGGCTCCACATGATAAAGGTGGGAAATTTCCTCCTGTGTGGTTTATTGACTCTGACAATCTGCTGGAAATTCAACCATGAATAGGTGCAATTTGATGGTACATAACAACACTAAATCTTTATAGACTAGCCCATCTTCCACCTGTCAAGTGGCTCATGGAGTGAAACTGCTAACCTTTCTGTTAGCAACCTAGCCTGAAATACACTAAGCCACTAGAGTTCTTTAGAATGCATTGTTCTTGTTGTTGTTGGATGCCCTTGAGTCGACTATGCTTTGTAGAAACTCGATAAACAACAGACTGGAAACTTGTCTTATCCTGTGCTAGTCTCACAATCCCTGATATGCTTGAGTACATTGTTTCAGCCACCCTGTCAGCCCCTCGTGTCGAGTGCCGCCTTTCCCTTCCCCAACCTTCTGCTTTTCCCCTTTAGGAGGAGTCAAGAAAACTATTTGCATAATTAAAAAAAAACAAGAGAGAGAAAATAGCTTTGCCTTTATGGTTTGCCTCTGAAATATTCTGCTGGGGACTAGAGCAGAAGGATAAGTAGTTAATTTTCCTAATATTTGTAGTTTTATGGCCTTAATCTAAACCCTCTGGCAGTTATTTATAGAGAAGGAAAGGGCTCATGACTCAATACTGTTCATTTTTCTTCTATTTAATTCCTGTAAAGAAACTTATAAGATTTTGAGATAAGCAGACAAAATTTGTTTCCTTGCAAAGGAATACTAAAAGCACTGAGGATTTTCTTGTCCTAGAGATAGATACCTTTGTCTTTGACTAGGTTCTTACAATGTTGTTATGAGTGAAGTTAACTTGTGGAGCACTGAGAACAATTTAAAGAGTTGTAGTGTATTGTCCTAGATGTGTTCTGTTGGAGGTTACCTGTTTTTAGCTTATAGTCACTTGAAGTTTTCAGTGGAAAAGACTCAGGTGTGTCCACTTCATATTTTCATATGAGACTCCATATGTGTGTGAAAGTTGGACAATGAATAAGAAGACCAAGGAGGAACCTATGTCTTTGAGTTGTGGTACTGGTGAAAAGTACTATGAACTGCCAAAGAACGAACACATCTGTATTGGAAGAAGTACAACCAGTAATCCTTAGATGTAAAGATGGTGAAACGTTGTCTCATTTTCTTTGGGCATATTGTTGGGGGGCGGGGAAGTCCTTGGAACATGTCATTTTTCTTGGAAAGGTTGAAGGTCAGAGAAAGAAAAGATGATCCCTAAGGAGAGGGATTGGCACAATGACTATACCAATGGGCTTGAACACACAGCAGAGATTGTGAAGAAGATACAAGATCTGACTCAACAGAATCTAACAACTACAACAACAACAACAGCAACAGTGCCTTGTGCTGGGTTCTCTAGAGTAACCAACCAATGGCTTTGAGCATGGTAGGGATGGCAAGGATGACACAGATAGGACAAGGGTTTGATCTATTGTTCCCAGGGCTGCTAACAGTCATAGTCAACTTGACTGCACCTAACAACAACAACAACAGCAACTTTAAACCAAAAACTCATCACCAGGGAATTGGAACCAATTTATAGCTGATCCTCCTCTGGGTTTCTGAGCTGTAAATTTAACTGGAAGAGAAGATTCATTTTTCTTCCAAACATGCACACGCATATACAGATACATTATTGTTGTTAATGTACTATTGAGTCACTTGAGACTTATAGTGACCCTATGTACAACAGCTCTGAACCTACCCTATCTGCAGCCCATATCAGTGTTTCTAACACACTTCCCCCTATTACTCCTCTTACTCTGCCAGTCCATCTCTAAGGTCTTCCTCTCTTGTCCTGTCCCCTCATCCTTTCAAGCCTGATGGCTCTCTCCAAGGGCTGGTCTCTCCTGAAACATGCCCAAAGTATGTAAGATGGAGCTTCAAAGTCCTTGCACCCTCTCAGGACAAACTTGTTTTCTTGGAAGTCCATGGTATGTTCAATATTCCTCTCCAACACCACAAATCAAAGGCATCAATTATTTATCTGTCATCCTTATTCACTGTCCAGCTCTCTGATGTGTGGCAAGTGATTGCAAAGACCACGGCTTGGATCAGAAATACCTTAGTCTCTAGACTGAGCACTTTAGCACTCGACAGAGTCCTCTAACAATAGATTTTCCTAATACAATTAATCTTTTGATTTTCTGACTATATGTATCTATGTTGCTGTGTACCTTTGAGTTGGAACTGAGGAAAACTCCAAGTTGCATTGAAGGCATTGGAAAAATATAACAGCCTTAATTGATATAATACAAGCTGAGGCATTTCAGCAAACACATATAGCCCTGGATCTGCTCACTACTCTATGAAAAGAAATTCAGGGTATAGCCATCTGGCCTACTGAATGGAAGACATCCATATTTATTTGTTCCCATTCCAAAAAAGAAAAAAAAAGGAAATACAACAGAGCGTAGAAATTTTAGAGTAAAATAATTAATATCCTATGCAAGTAAAATTTTGCTGAAGATCATTTTAAAAATAGTTGGAACAGTGCATCAACAGAGAATTGCCAGAAATACAAGCTAGATGGAGAAGACACTGTGTAATGAGTGATATTATTGCTGATACCAGATGGACTTTTTGTTTTTAGTAATTCTGTGGGTTGCTATGAGTCACAGGTGACTCAGTGGCCCAATACAACAACAACAAAAGTAACAGCAATGCTGTGGAAGCCCTGTTTGACGCCACAGTTTACTCAGACAGGAATGCAACCATGTGGTTCTACACAGAACTTGAAGGATCTGAAGTTCTAGGTGGACTGGATTAGGCACTTGCCTGAGCAGGTAGGTTACATCTTCAACTCTCAGTTACTTGATGGTGAGGAACTCAAGGAGTCTCAGGGTCCAAAGCCGGGGAGTATAGATCGTAGCCCGGTAGACAGGCTTAGACCAGCTCTTATTGCACTATCTAAATCTTTAGTAAAAGGAATGGACCACTTAGGTAGAGCTCCACAGCCACCCAAAAGGTCAGAGGTTTGAGTCTACTCACAGCAGGTTTGAAGAAAGACTTGGTGATTTATTGAAAAATTTCATATCCTAACATGCCATTGCCATAAATTGGAATCAACTTGACAACACCTATTGTGGCTTAAGGCACTGCTGAATGAGTTTCTTAAGGCACTGAAGAGGGTGAGAAAGTGAATGGAGGTGACCATATTCCTAGACACTTTCTAGGTCTCTGAAGGGATGAGGAAGGACAGTCAGACCATCAAATAAACGTGTGTCATGGAGCAGCCGTTACAAAAAATTCCTTCAGTAATGGGCTCCATCACTAACCTTTAAAATACAGGTTTCAACTGCCCATAGATGATGCTATTGAACCAAGAATAGTTTTTAGAAGCTTCTTCGAAATCACAGAAGTCATCACACAAAGTTGACCATGACAAAACTACATTTTCTCTCAATGCGTTAGGAATAGGTGACTCCCAAACCTTCAGTCCTATCCTTCCTCGTCCTTCGACACACTGAAGACCATTGCCACTACTGACTGTGTCAATCCACATGGTTGAGGGCCTTTTAGGCATAGGAAAGGGAATACTGAAGTCTGCAGAACAATTCAGCAGAACCCTTATTTAATAAACGAAGGGAGCATTGGTGGCCTAGTGGCAAGAAGCCATGTTGCCTATAATCGTAAAGGAACACAGTTCGAATCCACTAGCTGTTCTGTGGGAGATGTTGTTGTTTTTGTTGTTTGGTGCCATTGAGTGAAGCACGACTTATAGTGACCCTATGAACAAGAGATCTGAATCTGTGTCATCCTTACAATTCCTGACAGAACAGCCCATTGCAGCAGTCACCATGACAATTCACTTTGTTGAGGGTCTTCTTCTCCTTCACAGACCCTCCACCCTTCCCAACATCCTGTCCCTCTCCAAGGAGTAGCCCCTCCTAGCAACATGTCCAAAGTATGTGAGGTGAAGCGTCATCATTCTGGCCTCCAAAGGGCACTCTGGCTGCACCCTCTCCAAGACATACCTGTTTGTTCCTGCTCTGCGGGAGAAGGATGAGCATTTTCCTCCTGTGTGATTAACTGCCTCTGAAAACCTGGCAAGAAAATATGAAAGCAGAATTTGAGAAAAATGTGTCTTATTGCTTGGTTATTTTGCAGCTTAATATACTCTAGTGGCATAGCCTGTAGGGATTTGCACTGATAACCCAAAGGTCAAGGTCAAGCCTCTCTGGTTGTCCAAATCCACAAGTGAATTCAAGAGAAAGATAGGCATTCTGCTCCTGTGCAGTTTCTAGTCTCAGAAACCCTCTGGAGGGTCAGATGTGAGTTGGTTCTGACTCATGGCTATGAGTTTTGAGCTTGCAGCGAAAGATGCTTTAACTTCAGATACCCAGCAGAGGGCAGGAAAGGAATTGGGTTTGATTGGCTCACTATTTTGAAGAGAGAATGTGAACAAAACAAAATGCAAACTGATTAAATACTGCACTCAGAGAAATCTCTAAACATCAACTTGAAATATATTTTTGGCTTAAATTTTTTTTTCTGAAACATATTTTTAACATTGTCTTTTCTCCACCATTTTGCTTTTATTTCCTTCACTTAAAAGAATTCTATACTGAGACTAGGTCTCTGGATGCCAAAATCCTATGCTTTTTACCAAGGACATTATTGAAATATTAAATAAAATATTAGTGATTTATCTATAGATTTACTATTTAAAAAACTTGAAGAATAGAGCTAGTCCTAGTAAAGGATGACGTTGTATCCAAAATAAGGCAAACTCCCCCCTATGGCAGAAGCCCTTTCCTTTAGAATCTACTTGGTCCTCAGCTGATAACCATCAGGGATTTCAGCTTTTTTTTTAAAATTTATTATTAATTTAATGAAAATTTAGAGAGACTTTGGATTTCCATTCATTCATTGTTGCACTTTTCTCCCCTCCCAACCCTCCCCCCTATTGGAAACGTAAAAGAAAAATTCTTTCATTGTTTTATAAACCCTCCCCCAGGTCCACTCCACTATGCAGCCTTTGCTCTGGACTCCTGTCATGACAAAAATACCTAATCACATATCCCTTTTAAATAGTTTTCTCCCTCATTTGTTTCAGTGCAGTATACATTATTAAATCCATCTTTATCAGTCTCCCCCTAACCCCAATGTGAATCCTGTTTTGCAACAGGGGCTCTATGCAGTATTTGTCCTTTTGTGACTGAGATACTTCACTCAGCATAATGTCCTTCAAGGTTACCCATTTTGAATAATATTGCATGAGTTCCTTGTTTTTCAATGCAGTGTAGCATTCCATTGTGTGAATATACCACAGCTTCTCTATCCATTCGTTTGTTGATGGGCACTTATGTGGTTTCCAACTCCTTGCTATTGTGAACAAAGCCATGATAAACATGGGTGTGCATATATCTGCTTGGATGTCAGTTATGGTCTCTTTGGGGTATATTCCCAGTAGTGGAATTTCTGGGTCAAATGGTGTCTCTATTTGCAACTTTTTGAGAAAGCGCCATACTGCCTTCCACAGTGGTTGCACCAACTACCAGGAAGGAACCCTGGTGGTAATAGTGTATAATGTGTTGGTTTTCTAATAGTCAGTGGTTTGGATTCATCAGTTGCTCTGTGGGAGAAAGATGGGAAGTCTCTTTCATAAAGATTTACAACTTTGAAAACACAATGGAAGGCTTTTATTAGATGGAACCAGCTTTGATAACAGTGGGTATGGCTTCTAAGTCAACAGCAAAGGCTAATAGAAAAACCAAGGCCTTAGAATGCAGAACCATCTCAATCTTGACTATTCATTCAGCTTCAGTTTCTAACGTGTATAAAATAATACACACTTTACAGTATTTTTTGAAGGTAAGATGAGGTAATATAGGTCAAAAACCTAGTACTGTACCTAGCCTTTATTGTTATTGTAAGAGCCATTGTTGTTGTTGTTGTTGTTGTAAGAGCCGTTGAGTCAACTATGACTTACAGTGATCCTGCGAACCACAGGCTCGGACCTTTCCCGATCCTATACCATCTCTCACAATCTTTGTCATGCTCTAGCCCACTGCGGCAGTTACTGCGTCAATCCAGCTCTGTGAGGGTCTACTTCTCTTTCTCTGACCCTCTAGCATGATGTTTCTTTTCAAGTACTGGTCCCTCCTGATAATATGCCTGAAATAAGACAAAGTTTCACTAACCTTTTCTCTAAAGAGTACTCTGGCTACACTTCCTCCAAGACAGACTTGTTTATTCTTTTGGTAGTACATGACATATTCAATACTCTTTGCCAACACCACAATTTAAAGGCTTTGATTCTTCTTCAGGGTTCCTTATTCATTATCAAAATTCAGATGCATAGGAAGCAATTGAAAAGACTATGGCTTAACTCATGTTAGTCTTTAAATGGACATTCTTGTTCTTTGTGGCTCTTTGTAGAGGTCCTTGATAGCAGATTTCCCCTATATAACACATCTTCTGATTTCTTGAGTGCTGCTACCATGGGTGTTGATTGTGGATCCAAGTAAAGCAAAATAATTGACAACTTAAATATTTTCTCCATCTATCATGATGCTGAAAGCGATGCTACCAAGCCAAAGGTGGGTGACTTTTAATCTGCAGCCCTCGGGCCAGTCTTTCATTGTTTTTGTTCCAACATTCCTCTAGGTCGTATAGCCCTGGTGTACAGGTTGCTGTACCGTGGTCACTTGTGGTTGCTGTGAGGCTGAACACTGTGACACTGATGTGTCAAATGTGTTAATGGTTGGCTACCCAATAAGGACAGAGAGTGGGGTGGAGCTCCCTGATTAAAACAAGCGTGGAAGGAGGAGTGGCATCCACTTCCATAATAGCTTGCCTCCGGAAACCCTATGAACCTGGAGAG
>NW_006399854.1:1661328-1697614 GCF_000299155.1 Elephantulus edwardii | reverse complement strand
TCCTTCAAAGCAGCTTGAACTTCTTCCTTCATCACCATAGGCTCTTGCTCATATGCTATTTCTTTAAATTCCTCTGTATCTGCCAATTCCTTTCTATATAATGACTCAGTAAAAGTTTATTCTCATTTGCACTAATTTAGAAATCTTAAGAAAGTCTTTATTAATTAAGAGTATCTTCTATAAATATCTTTTCACTATATTAACAGATAGGTATGATATAGTTGCTTAAAATAAAAGTTGTCAAATATGTGGGACAATTCTTTATGATTTCTACAAATCTTAGGAACAAGGCGTGTTGTTCCAGACACTCCCTATGAAGATATTTGTGGTGTCTTAGAAAATAATGCCTCTTTCTGAAGCAAATGGCAGTTTTACTTATATCCTTGGAAGATATAAATACGATTTTCTTCTAGAGGAAAGGGCAGTCAAACTTACGGTACATTTTAAAAGAGCCAGGCTTCCTAAACACAAAATCCTCCTCCTGAGATGCAACCAACTGGGTATGGGCATCGTTCTGGGCTCATCTATACATACCTGTGGGTTCTGAAATGTAGATGTGCTGCCAATCACTCTACTTGCTATGCCGTGGATGCCAACATCCTGGCTCACTGACCCAGCAATCTCGCATCCTTTACCAGTGCCCTGAAAACCATGGAGGCTAAAGTGTTAGACTGAGAGTAGAGTAAATCCCAAACTCTTGACCCTAGAAGCGCTCCTTTAACATCGGTTCAATACATTTTATTTTATTTGGTTTTTTCCTTAGTTCAAGTACTTGTCTGATTATAGCAGCAATGACAACAGAAGGAGTGGTAACTTGGCAGAGAGTACAGGGCTAATCTAAGATGGGTGTGGAAGTCTGAATTCTGACCCTCTGTTCCTTTGTTTTCAGTGAAACTTGGTCAGACACCCTACGCAAATAATATGCAAAGAGAACATGATTTTATCAGGATGGTTAGACATTCTATCATGAAAAAGGAATGTTTTCTATCAGGCCATTGGGGAATAAACAAAGTCATCCTCAGGTCAAGTCCTTTGGTAGCTTTTCCATGAAGATTATGCTTCTTCAGTAGTATCTTCATGGAAAGGTCAAGTTTATGGTTTGCCCACTGGTGGTGCTATCAATGATGCATGACTGAACACAGAGTAAAACCTATGAAGGTCAATAAGCCTTGGGGTGAATGAGTGTGTCTATCTAGCATGAGAGAGGAATTGCATGGACACTGGACTCCAAGGTGATGGCATTTCAGACAGCAAATGTGTGGACGGTATGAGACAGCAAATGGGTGTGCAGTAGTAGTGCACAATGGGAATGTAAATATAAAGAAGCATTCCATCAAAATTTAAAAAGGAAAAATATAACTTTTTCTTATTAGCTGTTCAGTGGCATCTGGCTAGTGAAAGAAAAGGTTAAAAAGTTTCAGATGACAACAGCTGGAGAGTATTAAGCAATCACCAATCATTATCAGACAAAGGCAGCAAGAAGCCGAGATGGATTCTCCTAAAATCAGAGAACACTTGATTTAAATGCTTGTCAGAGAACTTGGCTTTGTTTCAGACACTGCTTCTACTTAAGCATCAGCATTCTAGTCAATAAAATACAAGTTTGTTCTTTACTTTAGCTTAGAGTATTTCTGTGCCAGTAATGTTCTCTGGGAGGAAGAGTTTTTTTGGTTTTTTTTTTCTAAGCACAGATTAATATAATTAGTTCATCAGGCAGTTATGGGATTGAGCCTGAGCAGACACAACACAAAAAGTACAAATTATGCAAAGTGTCTTGTCCTTAAAGAATTTATTATCTAGTAGACGAGCTAGATATTGTCTGAGTTATCTAGTGTTACTATGAAAATTTCCCAACTTGATGACTTTAAGAAAAAAAAAGTATTTATTTTTTTTTAGTTCCAAAGACTGAAAGTCCAAATCTGGGTCTCAACTCTGTTGATTTCTTCCTTGTCAGTAGCCCCAGGCATCCCTCGGTTCCTTGATGGTTCTCAGATGCCACCTGTCACAGTCAGTTTGTGCCCATGTCTATGTCTAACCTATAATGTTTATTTCCTAGAAGCCATTAGATTTAGGTCACGTCCTACACTGGTATGGGCTAATAAAAATAACAAATAAACAACCTATTTACAAAAAAATTTGCCTCCCCAGGAATATAGATTCCAACACATACATGGGGAAACAAAATTGTATCCTTAGCATATATTTAAACAAATACTAGAGTAGAATGGGATATGCATAATATTATGAATATTTATAAGATGTAGAAATAGATCATAAGGAGTATTAATTCTTAAGGCATATAATAAGGAAAAGCATCATAAAAGAGTTGACATTTATGCCATTTTCTTGCTTTCTCATTTAGTAAATGTCATTGGTTTTATTAAGAAACTGGACTAAAAATAAGTGTAGAGACCATTGGCACAACCTTCTAATATACTTCTAATATTATTTAATAAGGTTTGGCCTTTCTTGCTAAGAGTATCACCCTCTTAAAAAAAAAGGTGGTCTTTTTCTTTATCCTATCTTATGACAGAAATAATTTAATACAAACAAGTTGTTTGTCTCCTTGAAATGTTTTCCAACTGTATAAATAACATTAATCAGATCCTTTATGCAAATGATTTCAAAATTATGGAGTGATTGTGAAACAAGAAATTATTCTTTAAGGTGATCTGCTTCTTGATTGTCTCATAACTATGCTGAAAACCTATCCACTCACTGATTTTGAGATAGAGTTGAATTTGACAGGTGAATCATGAAGGTGAAGAATCTGCACCATTTCATTTTGGCCCTGGGTACTGCTGATCCTGGAGTAGTGGCCCCAAGACTTGGATATTACTATAGTCACCATTAGCAATCAATCTTTTCTCTTTGAGCCTTCTGAAGTATGAAATTTTCAGCTTTTAGATGTTTCTTTATTTTCTTTTTCACTCTCAGCCACAAGGAACTCCACCACGCTCTTTAGAACTGCAGCTTTTGATTAACCATCCTTTTATTTCACTGCTTTGCTGTCTTTTTAGATTTCTTGTCATTGTTAGATGGCTGTGGGTTAATGACTCACTAGTCACTCTGTGAACAACAGATCAGAAACTCACCTTATCCTGTGCCATCTTAATGATCCCCATCATGCTCAAGTCCACTGTCACAGTCACTGTGTCAATCCATCTCATTGATTCTCAATGTAAAAATACTCATGCAGCTGGGTTTCTGTTAAATACATGCTGATATCTGCCAGATACTTTTTTCAGTACTCAGATTGTACTGAGAAAGAAATGCCCTTAGTCACCCATTGTTCTTGTTGTTGTTATGTGCCGTTGAGTCGCTTGCAATTCATAGCGACCCTACGTAAAACAGCCCTAAACTCTGCTCTGTCCTGTGCCAATCACACTGTCTCTGACACTCCCATCCCGATTATCCCAGTCACTGAATCAATCCACCTCATAGAGGGCCTTCCCCTACTGCGCTGTCCCTCCACCCTCCCAAGCACGATGTCCTTCTCCAAGGACCGGTCTCTCCTCACAACATGTCCAAAGTATGTTAGACGGAGCCTCAGAATCCTTGCCTCCAAGGAGCCACCCGGTTTAACCCTTTCCAGGACAAATCTGTTTGTTTTTCTAGCAGTCCATGGTATTCTCAATTCTCTTCTCCAGCACCACAGCTCAAAGGCATCAATTCTCCTTCTATCCTCCTTGGTCATTGTCCAACTCTTTGATGCACAACAAGTGATTGTGAAGACCATGGCCTGTATCAAACGTACCTTAGTCTCCAGAGAGACACTGTTGCTCTTCAGTACTTTGGAGAGGTCCCTAACAGCAGACTTTCCCATGGCAATGCGCCTTTTAATTTCCTGGCTACTGGTGCCAAGAGTGTTGACTGTGGAGGCAAGCAAACTAATTCTGTGAACAATCTCAATCTCTTCACCATCCATCCTGATGCTGCCAATTGGTCCAGTGGTGAGAATCTTTGTCTTCATGACATTGAGCCTCAATCCATATTGGAGGCTTCAGTCCTTGACCCTCTGCAGCAGGTGCTTCATGTCCTCCTCAGTTTCAGCAAGCAGGGTAGTGTAATCTGCATAATGCAGATTGTTGATAAATCGTCCACCAATCTTGACCCCACATTTCTCCTCCTAGAGCCCAGCCTCCCGGATAATCTGTTCTGCATATAGGTTGAAAAGGTATGGAGATAGGATGTATTCCTGGCATACGCCCTTCGCAATTTTGACCCATGAAAGAAGAAGTTCAGGCTGCTTTGAAGGAAATGGCAAAAAAATAAGGCTCCAGGAATAGATGGTATACCAATTGACATATTTCAGCTAACAACTGCTGCCCTGGACGTGCTCACCAGGTTGTGCCAAGAAATCTGGAGAACAACCACTTGGCAAACTGACTGGAATAGATCTATATTTATTCCTATCCCAAAGAAAGGTGACCCAAGAGAGTATGGAAACTATAGAACAATATCATTGATTTCACATGTAAGCAAGATTCTACTGAATATTATCCAACAATGACTGGAACAGCACATCAGCAGAGAACTACCAGAAGTCCAGGCTGGGTTTAGAAGGGGTCCTGGTACTAAGGATATTGTAGCTGATGTTAAATGGATCTTAGCTGAAAGCAGAGAAGACCATAGGAATGTCTATCTGTGTTTCATTGACTATGCAAAGGTGTTTGACTGTGTGGACCATAACAAACTATGGCTGACTCTGAGAAGAATGGGAATCCCAGAACACTTGATCGTTTTAATGCGAAACCTATACTTGGACCAGGAGGCAGTCATCAGAACAGAGCAAGAGAACAGTGCATGGTTCAAAATTGGGAAGGGTGTACACCAGGGATGCATCCTATCTCCATAGTCACCCATAGTCTTTGTAAAAAAAATTCATGTCTACTGTCAGGTGGATCTAGCCTTACTCATGTTCTAATTGGAATGGAATATTTTTCTGTGGTACCCTATTTTATCTTACTTGGATAAAAAGAAAAAAAATACCAGTCTTTTGTGACTGTTCATAACTAGATAGATAATGCTGCTTAGAATAAGTAGATTTCATTCCATCAGAAATATTCTCCCCTTTTGCAACAAGAAATAACTCTTTGTCCCACCAAGTTTTCCTCTCCCTTCATAAGTCAGGCTTAAAGATAAAGAGTATCATTGTTTAGGTGTAAAGAGTAAGCAGTTGCTAGACTAGGTTCAGGAATAAGGGAGTATATTACAATGACAAAAATTTGAATCCATCTGCAAACTTGGAGACTGCAATAATAAAGAAAAAAAGCTGAAGACAAAAGAATACTATCAAAAGTGTTGCATATCTAATTAAGTATCAACCTGATTTAGCAAATATGACTGTTATTTCTTGTTCCTCAATCACCACCACATAACAACTCATTACTTGCTCATATTGATAATTGTACTATTGCTATAGGAGAAAGCAAAGGGAAAAAATCAAGAAGTTAAGGTGTTGAAAAGAAGATTTCAAAGGGCAGTGTGAGAAGACAAAGTTATATAATGAAATGTGCAAAAAGCTGGAGTCAGAAAATCAAAAGGGCAAAACTTAATTGGCATTTCTTAAACTGAAGGAATTGAAGAACAAATTCAAGTCTCAGGTTGCAATATTTAAGGATGCTTTGGACAGAATATTAAATGATCTAGGAAACATTAAAAGAAGATGGAAGGAATATACAGAGTTACTGTACCAAAATGAACTGGCTGACACAGAAGAATTTCATGAAATAACACATGATCAAGAGCCTATGGTGATGAAGGAAGTTCAAACTGTTCTGAAGGAATTGTCAAAAAACAAGGCCTAGGAACTAATGAAAAACCATTGACATATTTCAACAAACAGACGCTGCCCTTGATGCGCTCACCAAGTTGTCCCAAAGAATTTGGAGGACAACCAACTGGCCAACTGACTGGAAGAGATACATATTTGTTCCAATTCCAAAAAAACCTGACCCAACAAAGTATAGAAATTATTGAACAATATCATTAATATCACATATAAGCAAGATACTGCTGAAAATTATACAAAAACTGCTGGACCAGCACATCAACAGAGAACTGCCTGATATGCAGGCTGGGTTTAAAAGAGGTTGTGGTATTAGGAATATTGTAGCTAAAGTTAGTTGGATCTTGGCTGAAAGTAGAGAATACCAGAAGAATGTTTATCTGTGTTTCATTGCTATGCAAAGACATTTGACTGTGTGAATCACAACAATCTGTGGCTAACTCTGAGAAGAACAGGAGTCCCAGAACACTTGATCATGCTTATGTGAGGCAGTTGTCAGAACAGAGCAAGGAGTACACCAGGGATACATCCTATCTTCTTATCTTTTCAACTATATGCAGAACCTATCATCTGGGAGGCTGGACTCTATGAGGAGAAATGTGGCATCAGGATTAGAGGAAGACTCATCAACGTCTTATGTTATGCAGGTGACACAACCTTGCTTGCTCAAAATGAGGAGAACTTGCTGTGGAAAATGAAGGACTACAGCCTTCTATATGAATTGCATCTCAACATCAAGAAGATAAAAATCCTCACCACTGGATTGATAAGCAACATCATGATAGATGGAGAAAAGATTGAAGTTGTCAGTGTTCATCTTACTTGAATCCACAATCAACATGCTTGGTACTAGCAGTTACAAGATCAGGAGACATATTACACCAGTCAAGTCGGCTGTGTCAGGGACCCCTCTGAAGTCCAAAAGAACGATGGTGTCTGTTTAAATACCATGGTGTGCCTGATTCAAGTCATGGTCTTTTCAATAACCTGCTATGAATCTGAGAGCTGGACAATGACTAAGGAAAGATAGAAAGAGAGTTGATGCCTTTGAGTTGTGATGTTGGAAAAGAGTATGGAATATCCCATGGGTAGTGAAATGAATAATCAAACACAAGTCTTGGAGAAAATGAAGTTGGAGTGTTCCTTAGAGGCAAGGATGGTGAAGCTTCATTCACATATTTGGGCATGCTGTTAGGAGGGGCTATTCGTTGAAAAGGGATATCACGCTTGGAAACATAGAAAGGCCAGTGAAAGAGAGCATGTCCTTGAAAGGGATAGATTGAGACAGTAACTGCAGCAGTGGGCTCAAGTGCACAGGAGATAAGGATGGGACAGGATAGGACAGGTTTAGATCTGTTGTTCATAAGTTGTACTTGGAAGCATCTAACAGAAATAACCACAAAAGTACTGTATGGAGCTGGTGGTTCAGTGATAAGGAGTTGCACTAGCAACCCTAACGCATGCAGTACAAACTCATCAACTGTCCTGTTGGAAAAAGATGAGTAATCTCTTGTGAGATTTACTGCCTCTAAAAGCCCACTGGGTCAGCTATGAGTTGGTTCTGACTTGATGGTAATAACAACACCAACTACTACCATATCATGAAGCATTTACTGAAGATCGAAGTCTTCAGTTGAGTTACATCTCAACATCAGAAACCCAAAAATCTTCACCACTAGACCAGTAAGTAATATGATATATGGAGAAAAGATTAACAACAGTTTGATTTTACTTGGATATACCCATGGTTGTGGTTGTTGTTATGTGCTAAGTTGCCTGTGAGTCATAACAAACCCTATGTTCAATAGCTCTAAGCCTGCCCTATTCTGAGCCAGTCTCACTGACTCCAACACACCTACCTTCATTACCCCACTTACTGTATCAAGCCATCCCATCCAGGGCCTTCCTCTCCTGAGTTGTCTCTTTACCTTTCCAAGCATGATGTACTTCTCCAAGGACTGGTCGTCCTTGTTGGCCATGTGCCCATAGTATGTGAGATGGGAGCTTCAAAATCCTAGTCTCCAAGGAGCAGCTTGGCTTCACCCTCTCCATGACAAACTTATTTGTTTTCTTGGTGGTCCATGACTCTTCTCCAGCACCACTACTCAAAGGCTTCGATATCCAGGGTAGCAACAATGTGTGTGTGACATACCTTACAATAATAACAGAAATGATATTCTAGACCTTATTAATATACCTATATTGTGTTGTATTGCTGCTTTTATTAGCTATTGCCATGTCAAGTAACACTCAGAGTGACCCTGTGAACAACAGATTTGAATCCTGTGTTATCCTGTGCCATCCTCACAATCTCTGATGCACTAGAGCCTTTGTTATTACCATTGCAATTCTTTGTCTTGGGGATCTTCCTCTCCTTCACTAATGATTCACTTTTCCAAGCATGATACTACTCCCAGGAATAGATTCTATTACTTCTTTTACTCATTATTTTCTCTGTAGCTTTAAAGTATATAACGTTAAACATTTTTTATTGAATATGATTTTTTTAGATTATGTTTTGTTACACTGTGCTTCACATATTCCTTAATTCATACTATGTTTTATACAGTGATTTACATATATTGTATTTTATAAAGTTAATCATCATTGGGGGGGAAAATCAAAAGACATGCTGCAGTGGGAAAATCTGCTGTAAAGGACTTTCTAAAGAACTAAAGACCAAGAATGTCGGTTTAAAGACCAAAACGTGCCTGATCAAAGCCGTGGTCTTTTTAATGGTTTCCTATGAATTTGAAGGTTGGACAATGAATAAGAAAGACCAAAGAAAAATTGATGCCTTTGAATTGTTGTGTTGATGAAAAGTATTGTATATTCCATGGACTGCCAAAAGAACAAGCAAATTTGTCTTAAAGGAAATAAAACTAGAGTGTTCCTTAGAGGAAAGGATAGAGAAACTTTGTCTCACACTCATTGAGTGTGTTGACAGAAGTGGAAGCCCTTGGAAAAAGACATCATACTGGGAAAGGTTGGGGAGAAAAAAGAAATGCTCTCAATGAGCTGGACTGACACAGTCAATCAATAGTCTCCAGCATGTCAGAGGTGGGGAGGAAGGGCAAGTTTCAGATCTGTCGTCTGTAGAGTCGTTATGAGCCACAGTGAATTCCACAATACCTGTTAACAACTGTACCTCTTATTACTACCACTAATACTAGGACTATTTTGTAATGAGCTAACTCAAAAGCTTACATTTCAAATCCATGCAGAAAAATCGTGATAAACAGCTTCCATAAAATTTAGAGCCAAGAAAACTTAAGGGATAGTTGTACTATATAAAAGATAGGGTTGCAATGAGTCAAGGGCTGACTTGAAAGCAGCTAACAACAGTATCAACACGGAATGGGGGCCCAAAATTCTTCAAGACACTTTCTGGTGCCGCCATTGAAATTTCCTTATCATTCACTGAAGACTTAGCCACCTATCTCCTCTTCATTCTGTGTCCTGCAATCTTCACAGATACATTCTTACTCATGTGAATGAACCATCCAACTCTCCCTGATGTTCTTTCCTTGAACCTTCCCAGTTTTGCTCTTCATCAACCAGCCCGGCTCTTACGCTCACACACTAGCCTCCATGGCACCACTTGAATGATAAAGCTCATGCCTACCTCTTCCTCTGTATCTAGTTATTTTTTCATGAGAGTCTTTCAGATCTTCTCAGTTCCTCTCAGCCATCTTGCTTCCCAGCTCAAAGCCTCACTTGAAGAACTACATTCATTTTATCTGGCCCAAGCCATGATATTTTCAGTTGCTTTATATGCTTGTAAAGATGGACAATGAGTAAGGAAGACTGAAGAATGGATGCCTTTGAATTGTGGTATTGGTGGAGAGTACTGACTATCTCATAGACTGCTAAAAGAACAAATAAATAGGTCTGGGAAGAAGAATACAAATAGAGTGCTTCTTAGAGGCCAGGATGGTAAACCTTCATCTCACATACTTGGGGGATATTATCAGGAGAGGCCAGTGCTTGGAAAAGGATATAATTCTTGGAAAAATAGAGAGGATCAGTGAAAGACAGAAAAATTCTCAGTGAGATGGACACACTGACTGCAACAATGGGCTTGACATAGCAGAGATGATGAAGATGAAGGAGCACTGCGTAAGGTTTCCATCTGTGAAACCTAGTGTTATTATGAGTGAGGGTCAACTCCATGGCACCCAACAATAACAACGTTTAATGTGATGGATGTACTACAGTTTTTTTAGTTTTGAAATTGATATAAACATTTGATTTATTTGTAGTTTTGGACTGTAACAAAAAAAAAAGCTGCTATGTACATTTGTGTGCAAGTTTTGTTTGAATTTGAGTTGTAATTTCTTTGAGATAAGTCCCTAATTTTACAATTTGTTGGATGGTAAGAATATACTTAATTTGGAAAGAAACCTGCTTTATCACAATATATGTTATGTTTAACAGTATTTTCAAAAGTCTTGCTAGTATCTGTTTTCCATAAAAATAATATTGTACTATTAGTAGTCTTCTGGTACTTATTTCATCAAACCTTTGATTTCCAAGATAACTACATCAGATAGTTGTAGTTCATTTGTTTTTATTGCTTTATAAATGTTTTATCTTCTGACTATGTCATAATATCTGATTAGTGGTAGAACAAGTTGCATCATTTTGAAAATTAATTTTCACCATGCTGTGTATGAGGTGTTAATGTAAAAAATTTTCTTTGGGCGTAGTTCTAGAAATGTGGTTGCTAAATTTTAAGGAATCTTAATGTTCAGCTTTCACTAGACATTGTATTTTTTTTGTAGGGCTTCAGTAATGTAAGACACAACCTGAGAGGCTTAAAACAACAGAATTTATTTTCTCATTCTTCTGAGTCCAGAATAAAGGTGTCAACTGGGTGTTTTGGGGGTAAGTCTACTCCGTTCTTCTCTAGTAGCTTCTAGTGGTAGCGGGCAGTTCTGAGCTTTCTTTTGCTGCTAAATACCTCCCTCCAATCATCTCTGCTTGTGCTTTCACAGGGTCTTCTCTCTGTGTGCTGGTAAATTTAGATGGAACAAAACCTGAAAGGTGTTAAAAAAGATATGCCAAGAAACAGTTAAGTGCAGGTGGAGGAGGGAACTTTGCATGGTACACTACGGTCCATACAATGGCTGCGTTTTCACACATGGTCCACAAATTAAGCAAAAGGTGTTAACTTTATGCCTGCAGTTAAAAGCTCATGATTTTCTAGAGCTGAGATTGGACCCCAAGTTGCCAGAGCTTAAAGCTCAAGGTTTTTTGGTTTTGTTTTGTTCTAGGACTCTGGTGGATAATTTCATATATAAAAATTTAGATCTATATTTTGGTGTTACAGGAGTGGCATCTATTTCCTAAACTCTATGAATTTTGATAAATGTCAATAGTTGTAGAGGGGCTTCAGGCCTTTTGCTTATAGGAGTTGTGCTCAACTCGAAGGCAATCAACAACAAAAACAATCTAGATCTTCTAAATGGTGAAATATCTAGGAAGTGCAACATTGCCCATTTCCTCCCTTGGGTTATACATTAATACTCTTTGTCTTGGTTCGCTGACAGTTCCCATTAGATAAAAAATATCAGAGACCCAAAACTGATACCATACCAAAAAATAGCATGGAGACTTACAGAGCTGAACTTTCCAGCTGGAAGGTCTATTTTTCTGTTTTCCCATGAACAGTATGTCTATATTTATCATCAAGGCACTTCATTATTTTTTATAGTTATTGCCAAATATGTGACTCATTTTTCACTCCCAAAATTCTTACCAGATAGGTGAAGACTAAACCCAGTTAGCAACTTTAAATCATTTATTATGTTTCTTCCAACAGAGCTCAAGAAACTAAGAACTCATGGCCATAGAATTGGCTGACTCATGGTGACCTCCTTGTGTTTCCAAGAGTTTCATCTTGCTTGAACCACAATTAATACCCTTGGTATACCAGCAGTCAGGAAATGAGGAGATGCATTACACTGGGAAAATCTGCAGTTAGGGACTTTTCAAAATTATTGAGGAGTAATGATGTCAGTTTGAAGACTAAGGTGTGTCTAATTCAGGCCATAGTCTTTCCAATTACTAACTATGCATCCAAAGCCTGGACAATGAATAAGGATGACAGAAAAAGAGTTTACGCCTTTGAGTTGTGGTGTTAGAGGAGAACACTGAACATCCATGGTTCAAGCAAGATGAAGCTGTTAACAAACAGCTTGATTAAGACAGACTAGGAAGCTGGATGGGCCATCTGCTTCCTAAGTATAAGGTTTTTGAAAACCCTATGAACACATGGCTTGGTGTCTGTAATTTAACTTTGGGTCTAGATATTTATTGGTTCTTTTTTAAAAAGAGAGATCATTGAAAAAGACATTTGTGCCTTTTTTTTTACTTGACAGAAAGCAGAGATTTCTGTTAATAACACATATAAGCCTAAGGTTTAGAATTTTGTTATTTCATATATTTATACTTCTTTCCAGTCCCATCAATTTACTCAGTACTTAAGGTCTTCTGTCTGTGAGATGGGGTATTGGCTACTTTAGCCATCTTTTGGTCTCTCCTCCTCGGTACCCCTCCTACCTCTGTACATTTATATTTGGGCTTTAAAAGATTCTATTTTTTCAGATGTCTCCATGGATGTTCACATCATCTGTTGTTGTTAGGTGCTGTGGAGTCCACTATGACCCATATTCGTTCTATGAACAGATGGAAACTGTTCTATCTAGCACCACCCTTACACTCAAGTCCATCGTTACAGGCACTGTGTTGATCTATCTGGCTGTCTTCCTCTCTTTCACTGACCTCTGTTTTTCAAAGTACTTTCTTCCCCCATATCATTTAGAAGAGAAAAATACAGGCAAATTATTGATGAAGTGAAGAGATATGAGATTGTTAGATGCCTTGAACTCTGTGGCACAGCCTTGTGTATGCTGTTTATTCTACTTGCTACTACTTCTTATTTATTTTTTTCTAATTTGTAATAATGTCTATAACACAATATTTGACAATTTAACCTTCCTCACACACACAACTCAGTGACATCAATGATATCTATCGACCACGTTGTGCAGTGCTCACCGTATCTGGTGCCAGATTTCTATCACCACTATTTGCTATTTGTCTGTCCCAGTATCTGGCAATTTTCTACACATTACAATAATTCACATTGTAATTGCTTGTGTTCCACTATTTTTACCTTACTGAATTATGAATTTCACAAGAGCAACTTTCCTGTCTATTTTGTTCACCACTGTAAACTCAACAAGTAGCTTACAGGCCATTGCTGAACAAATATATAATAAATAAATTAATTGGGTGACTTCAAGCTGAGAGTCAAAGGCTTCTTGAAAGGTAGTTAAGGTTTAAGCTTGGAAAGGTTTAAAAAAATTAATGTGAGACCATGGCATCAATAGTTATTCTACCCTGTTGGCCACTGTGCTACAGCAAAACAGTTTGAGGGATCAGCCCCCATTCCCAGGATATGTACTAAAAGGCTAACCCAGTTTTAATAATATTATACCTCTTTTCAGTGAACAAATCAGCATATGGTATTCATTTTTAAACTTTCAGCAATTGAAAGCCCATGATATAATTTGTCTCAATTGTAATGAGAGAAAGCCATGTATGAAAAGCCTTTGCTCTATCTTCCTTCCACCACATGTGAAAGAGGAAACAGGTTGATTGTATCATATTGGCCATTATCTTATACCCATTAGTAGAATCTAATTTAAAACTGAGCAGGGGCTGTGGATACAGAGCAGAGAAAATTAAGTAGATGAATCTTTGATGACACTGATGTATCAATAAGCTCTGATATTTGACCTGACTCAAAGAGGCAGGGAGGGGAAAAAAAAGTCCCTGACAGAGAGAATCAGTAAAATGGGGTATGATAAACTCAAGGAACAGGAAGATCAAAGTGATTGAATTACTAGAAAGCTGCGGGAAGAGTTTCCTGAGATGAAGCTGGAGAGGTGGAGTGAGTCAAGACTACTTAGGGGAGGATGACCCTCTACAAGATGGGTTGATACAGTGACTGTAACAACAGGCTTGAGCATGCCAGAGATTATAACATGTGTCAGGACAGGGCAAGGTTCTCATCTGTTGTTCTCAGGGGCTATGAGTTAGTTGTAGTCATTTCTATGGAACCTAATAACAATAACAACATTACAAAAGCAACAGTAGTCATTGTAATGACTATAATGTAGATAGCATTTATTGAACTCAGACTATCTTATGTGCTTTGGCATTAGGTCCTCATTTAATCTTTCAAGAAAATCTATGAAGTTGCTACTTTACTGTGCATTTAGGAGAAAGTAAATATCATACTAAAGTAAAATCTCCATGATGACTATTAAAAAAATGGCTGGGACAGTGCATTGACAGGGAATGACCAGAAATTCAAGCTGGATTCAGCTATGGAATCAAGGATACTATTGTTCATGTCAGATGGATCTTGACTGAAAAAAAAAGGAGAATATTAGGAACATGTTTACATGTGTTTTATTGACTATGCAAAAGCTTTTAACTACGTGGACCAGGATAATTTATGGGTAAAACTGAGATGAATGAGCATTTCAGAACATTTAACTGTGCTCCCACAGAACCTGTGCATGAACAAAGATGCAGTTGTTAGATCAGAGTAAAAAGACACCATGTGATTTAAAGTTTAAGAAAGTATGCATTAGGCATATTCTTTCCCCATACCTACTCAATCTGTACAGTGGGCAAACAATCTGGGTAGCTGGACCTTATGAAAAAGGATGTTGTGTTAAGATTAGAGGGAAACCATTAACAACCTTCATTATGCAGATGGCACTACCTTGCTAAAAGCCACCAGGACTTGTTTGTTGAGGCTTACATGAAGCACACTCTTATTTGTTCAAATTCCTGGGAGATTAAGAAATATGTCATCAACATAAGTTTTATTACTGATAACACTGGGCTGGAGAACGTAGCCTACACTAAGACTCAAAAGATCATTTGGTTCCTTGAATCCTAGATTATAGTTACCAACCCAGTCTTGGAAAAACAGCTGGACACTCTGCAGTTGGGAGGACCTGAAGGTGCAGGTTCTTCCTTGATGGTTTTTTCATGGGGAGGAGAGGTGGACATAAGTAACATCAGGCAGACACTGTCTACAGAGAGAAGAAATCAGGAAGGCAGACACAGATCACACTTAGACAGTAGTATTGACCCATTAACGCTTGTCTAACAGAGGACTTGTTTGGTCATCAATTTTGGTTCTTTTTGCCATGGTCTTCTCAATTGCTTGCTATCCATCAGAGAGCTGGACAATGACTAAAGATAACAGAAGAATTGATGTTCTGAGCTGTGGCACTGGAGAATAGTACTGAACTCTTCTCATGGACTTCCAAGAGAACAGATAGGTCTGTCCTAGAGAGAGTGAAACCAGGTTGCTCCTTGGAGGCAAGGATTTTAAAACTCTAACATACTTTTGGCATGTTGCCAGGAGGGACCAATCCTTGAAAAAGGACCTCATACTTGAAAGGGTAGAGAGTCAGCACAGAAGAGAAAGACCCCAGATGAGATAGATTGACACAGTGATTGTGGCGACGGAGGCAGTTGTGTCAGAGATAGTGAGATTAGTTCAGGCTTATTGTTCACATAGTCGCCAGGAGTTGAAGTTGACTCAGTGACACATGCCAACAACACAACTTCCTCCACAGGCATCTGAATGAAGGGAAGAGAGAAGCAGAAAGAATTTTAATACAGTATCCAATTCAGTAAAGTACCTCTTTTCTGAGGCAAGACCTTGTGGAAAAGAAGAAATTGTATGCTCTTTTTTGATACATGAATCAACAATCAAAAATTTTAAATGCTGTTTGGGCATATGTGTGAGAGAGATGCACAGTAAATGTGGAGAAAGATTTCCTGAATGATGACAGGGTTCCAAGAAACATGTTTTCTATAGTTTTCCAAATGTTCCATTTGTTTCTTGGATTGAAGTCAGAATAGTGAGGTTTCCAAGCAACATAACTACAGAAAGTAAACAGGGCTTGAGTCATTTTAAAACAAGTCCATACATTAAAACAAGCAGTTCTCTGTCCACCGAGCTCTCCTCAGATCCTCTAAGGTGACCCACTTTGGTGCTATTAGCAACAACTGCAATAATCCTGATGTAAACTAGGCGACAAGTCACTGGGGGGGAAAGTGCAATGTCTTGTGTGAAAACTCTCTGACCTCCCTGTCCCTGATAAACTAATCTGATGCCTTTGCTATTCCTTGCACTGAGTCTCCAGTAATGGGCCCCTGGAAAGCAACTGAGTAAATAGACCTGTTGCGGTAGCCATTGCCTCTATTATGTTAGGGAATGCTACTCAGGCCCTGCTTTGCTCACAGAGGTAGGCAGGCACTTCCATGATGAAAACTGAGAGGTGTCTGCAAAGTTTCCCCGCTTTAAACTTCTTCTTTAGTGAAATTTCTAGACGAATTGCATTGGGGCTTCTCCAGAGTACTAAGAGCAATGACATCAGGCCAGAGACTAAGGTGTGCCTGATCCAGGCCATAGTCTTCGCAATTGTGTGCTATGTATCAGAGAGCTCACAATAACTAGGGAGGATGGAAAGATAATTTATGCCTTTGAGCTGTGGTGCTGGATAAGAGTATTGGATATACCATGGACTGCTAGGAGAACAAACAGATTTGTCCTGGAGAGAGTGAAGCCAGGCTGCTCCTTGGAGGCAAGGATTTTTAAGTTTCATCTGACATACTTTGGACATGTTGTAAGGAGTGACCAGTCCTTGGAGAGGGACGTCATGTTTGGGAGGGTGGAGGTACAGCACAGGAGGGGAAGACTCTCAATGAGATGGATCAATTCAGTGATTGGGGTAGTGGGAGTAAGTGTGTCAGAGACAGTGAGGCTGGCACAAGATAGAGAGCAGTGTTTAGGGCTCTTGTATATAGGGTCGTTATGAGTCAAAATCGACTCGATGACACATAATGACGACAACAACAACCACCACCATCAGATGCTTCTATGAAGGGGATTGAAGGATGTTTAACACATTGCTTTAGCAATGCAAGCCTCACTCAGAGTCTGTTACAAAGAAGTTGCTTATTAAAATCCCCTAAAACCTCAGGGCAAGTTTGCTTTTGCAATTTACAGTCCAACAGGGTAAATAGGAGATAGGCTTCTACAGGAAAAGGACAGAATCCTGTGTATCTGTGGCATGGGAGTGGCTGAGGAAACAGAAATCAAGATGTAGGTATTGCACTGAGGAAGGGAGCATCACAGAGAAAGAGGAAGTAGAATGCTAGGAGTCAGGAACTAGTGTTGCCTGAGGAGGCAGGGGGACCTACTTGACTGATCACAGCCCCTTTATCCTTTCCTCTGTGGGAGACTGGCCTCGCTCCTTCCAAACAACCAGAGCACACCATGCTTTCACATCTGTCCATGTCCACAGCAGACATGTGTCAGTTTTATTTTGCCTTCCAGCAGCCACCTCCCACCCCTTGCTCCAAGGCTGGTCTCCATACTGTCCAAAAAGCGCAAATCACACATATGCACACACGTGCATGCACATGCATAAGAATAATTAAAAAATACACAACAATACTCCAGTTTAGCTTTTAATGAAGAATAGTAGCTCCCTAGACTACTGAGTGAGAAATATATGCGCACAGATGGTGGTTCTCTGATTTCAGAACCGTTTTATGAATAATTCGTCT
The DNA here is from genome assembly GCF_000299155.1 of Elephantulus edwardii. NCBI lineage: Eukaryota > Metazoa > Chordata > Mammalia > Macroscelidea > Macroscelididae > Elephantulus > Elephantulus edwardii. The sequence goes on along the minus strand of NW_006399854.1, from coordinate 1,680,150 downwards.
CCACTGAAATCTATGCTTGCTCCACTGCTGGTACTCCCTGCTGGCTCGAATTTGGGGAAGCTGTCTCTTCTTGTTCTTCAAAGCGTTGCCAAACAAGGGGGGGAGGGTGAAAAAAACAACAAATGAGGTCTGGAAAATTGAAAAAAGCCCCAGTTAACGGAAGCACGAGTAATCAGAACTCTTAAGTGGAGGATTTTTCTGTCTGGTTCTTTGAAAATTAGAAAAGAGTAACCAATATATGGGCATTGAAAAAATCGTCGAGCGTAAGTCAAAACCCAGCGGACATGATCTGGTAGGTGACTGTGCAGTGTGATATTTGTGTGCTGGAGGTAAGAGACACAAAATCCTTGTTTTCAATACTCTTTTTTTTTTAAAAAAAAATTTATTAATTTTAATGAACATTTACAGAGATTTTGGATTTTTATGTGAACACTCTGGGATCTGCTAGTAGAGTGGGGATGCAGCAGGGCTAGGCCAATTCTGTTATTATTGGTTGCTGGTAAATTGGTTCCTGATTCATTGAAACCCTCAGCACAACTGAACAATACGTTGCCAAGTCCTGTGCCATCCCCATTACCAATCAGATGAGGCTATCAAGGCTCACAGATTGTGAGGAACAGCTCATTATTAGGTCTTTCTTCCTAGTGTTCCTTAGTCTCCATCACAACTTGTTCAGCATTACAGAAAGATGCAAGACTCTCCTATGAGACCAGTGACGGTTACACGTAAAGTGGAAACTGAACCTACATCTCCCACATGACAAGCCATCATTCTACCGCTGACCCACCACTACCAACCCTCTCAACTAGTCTTTCAGCCACACAGACATCCAATCCAGAGATGCCACAACATTTAGAATGACTATTAGCAAAAAAGGAATTTCACTGTATTCATCATTCTCTCCTTACTGAGACAGGTAAATTGGATTAATGTAGCCAAAATGCACTTTATACAGCACTAATTAGCTAGCCCGGAGGTAACCATGATATTCTATTGTCTCAGTGCTTCCACTAATTGTAACGCCATTGTACAAATGAATGCAGTAATTCCTTTCTTCGGCCTAGCACTGTTGGAGCATGTGCAAGATTTATTCATTTCTGGGACACTGAGAAGCCCCAAGAGACTGAACAGCAGGCTGCAGAGAGAAAGCTGGTGCTGTTGAGTGTTGATGTGTCACTTAATTTTCTGAGTTATTAATTTCATCTCTCAAATAGGCAAATCATCACTTTTTTTTTTGATGATTCATGCAGGAAATAAAATCTCTTTGCTTCAGTTCCATTTGTATTTTCCTCAATTTAATTATCTTTTTCACATGTAATTCTACTCCCAGACTAGCCGCTGTTGTAATATTTAATTAACAAGGCCGTCGATGGGAGAGGCTCCCACTGTGTTGCATTTCTTCTTTTTATTAGATTGTAAATTCCCCAGAGGACATAGATTGTGTCTGAACTCACCATGTTTGATTGATTTCTAATTCCTATCTTGATAAATTATGCATTTATGTAGTCATATGTGCATTTTAGGAAAGTGGAGAGAAGTCCCATAGCCATTGGCAGAAATTGTAGAAGTTTAATATCTTGAAATATTTATGTTGCTCTCCCTGAATTTCCTCCTTTCCTTGATCTTGCGAAGACCATCTGGTGTTACTGAAAGTCAATTCCAGAAATCTGCAGCATTGGGAAAGCAGAACACTAGAAGCTTTTGTACTTTTTCCTCCAAAGTCCAGGCCATAGGAACTGTACAGGGCTCCAACTCTCTGTGTAGCCCCTCCTCTACTCTTGGCCCTGCCTCTTAACTTCCTGTTCCAACTCCCAATCTGTGGAGATCTTTCCAGGTACTGAAATCTACTTTTATACCCATTTGAAGTCTTCATTGTCAAATCTTTACGGCCACAATGGTTCACCTACTCTGTGTACTCTCAGAATTTCTAAAAAACCTCGAACCTATTGTCATTGAGTCTCAATCAGCTCATAGCTGACCCTCCAGTGGGGTTTCAGAGGCTGTAAATCACACAGAAGATTACCCATCTGTCTCTGATTTGAACTGCTTGCATTTGAGTTGTCAGTGAAACTTTTTACTCACTATGCACTAGCGCTCTTAACTTCTTCAGAAATTCTACCACATTTATATATAGAGCCTCATATAGAATGTTTTAGACTAACTCGATAACACTTAACAACAATAACAACAAAAACATAGAGAGAGCTACGTTGGCCTAGTGGGCAGAAAGATATACCAAGCCCAAGGTGGGTGATTTTATTCTGTGACACTCGGGCCTGGTTTAAATTTTTTTCCCCCCAAACATTCTTGTATGTTGTATAGCACTGGTCTGTGCATTGCTGTACAGAGGTAACTCATGGTTGCTGTGACACTGATGTGTCTAATGCAATAATGGTTATCTATGGTGGACAGTGTTTGCTGCAGCTTCCCGATTAAACCAAGCTTAGAAGTAGAAGTGGCATCCACTTCTGAAAGGCTTGCCTCCAAACACCCTATGAATAGTGCTCAGGCCTTTTGTTCATAGGGTCGCCAAGTCATCTATGACTTGATGGCACTTAACAACAAGAAGGGGGTTTTCTCATTCTTAATTGAGTTCAGCATTTATGGAACCCTATCTGTGTGCCAGGCTCCGGGGACACTATGCATTTACACAGACAAGGTTTTTGCCTGTCTGGCACTCCCCTCCTCATGTAAGTGGAGAGAGTTGAAGGTCCTGCTTTCTGAAGTATGGCTAGACTTCTGTCCCAATCTATCATGAGCCAGATGAAGAAAAGTGTTAAAGAATACTTACATGTGAACAGCTTTCAGAATACTCCTCAAGGAGAAAGTAGCAGATTACTAACTCTCCATAATGCACCAACAGGTCTGGACACACCAGATAATGAAGATGTTCTATCAATTTCAAGCAATATTCTACAAGCATCCAATCTCTAGCACAGTGTGAGATCAGATATCCTCCATCTCCTAAAATTTATACTTTGGTGTTATTATTGCTAATGAGCCTGGTGACATAGCAAGTCATGTGTCAGACTGGTAACCGAAAGGTCGACAGCTTGAATCCACCGAAAGGGAACAGCCTTCTGTACAGATTTACAGCCCCAGAAACGTCATGGGGGGTTGTCTTGAGTTGAAATTGACTTGAAGGTAGTGGGAGAAGTTGGACTAAATGAAAAAGAATATGGATTCTTCTTCAGGATCATAGTAGGACTCATTAACACCCTACACAGTGCACATATATATAGGACACAGCCTAGCTTGCAGAAAGTGAAGAGGACTTGAATTAACTACTGAAGAGAAGATTTCAATATGGATTACTTATCAAAACCAGGAAAAAAAATCTTTACAACTGAATCAGTAGGCAACATCATGGTAGATGACAAAAAGACTGAAACTGTTAGTAATTTCATTTTATTTGGATCCATAATCAATACTCATGGTAGGAGCAATCAAGAACTCAGAAGTTCAGAGGGTAAATTGTACAAACATGAATGAATGAAAATCTAATGTTTCTGTACATGTTCATTAAAGTAACAAAATTCTATTTTAAAAAGAAAGTAAAACATGTGTTGCATTGGAAAAATCTACTATCAAGTCAATTTACTACTATTTAAAGAGCAGTAATATCAGTTTAAAGACAAAGATGTGCATGATCGAAGCTTGGTATTTTTAGCTGCTTTCTATGTATCTTAAAGTTAGACCAAATAAGGAATTAGGAAGACCAAAGAATTGTAGTCTTTGTGAAGAGAATCAAATATCCCAGGGAATGTCAAAAGAACAAATAAATCTGTGTTGCAGGAAGTGCTACCAGGGTTTCCTTTCGAGGTAAGGATGGTGAAATTTCATCTCACATACTATGGGCATGTTGTCAGGAGAGGGCAGTTCTTTGAGAGAGACATAATAATGGGAAAAGTAGAGGGTGGGGAAAAGAAGGAAAGAACTTAGATGATATGCTTTGTCTCAGTGACTGGAGTAACGAGTTTGGGAATGGCAGAGCTCATAAGGATGGCTCAGCGTAAGGCAAGGTTTTGCTCTGTTGTTCATAAAGTTGCCGTTAATGATAGTTGGCTCAACAATACCTAACTCCATCAACAACAACATCATTATTGGTAGCACCCCTAGGTGGTGCAAGCAGTGGAGGCGCTCAGCTGTTAACTGAAAGACTAGAGACATGACGCCACCCAGAGGAAGCTTAGAAGAAAGGACTGACAATCTTACATTGGAAAAATCAGCTGTGAAAAACTCCACGGAGCACAGTTAGACTCTGATGGAGATGGGATTGCTATGAGTTGAAACAAGACCTGCTATTATTATTGCTAAAGACACATGAATGCAATTATTGACATTTGGTACATTTCCTCTAACCTTAGAGCCAAAGCTAGAATCTTCTAACACTTACTCAGAAAGCAACTAGTAATTTCTGTACTGCTCCTGTGGAGGCTGGTCCCCTGTTTAAGGAATATCTCTCTCACACTTGAAAGAGCATAATTGGTTAAAGGAACAACAATATCTAGGAGCAGGGAATTGGCAGGTACATTTTCGTTAAAGGGCTTTTCAGGCCGCAGTCAGTTTGCTTGGATTTTGGGGTGTTGGTTTTATTTTTTTTCCAATTTTGACTACTTTGCCAATAGAAAGATAAAATATGGAAGTAAAACAAAATAAGAGTGTGTGGTCTTTCCCCAAATTACTGGCATTGTCAAACATTTTTTCCATAATAATACAAGCCAAATATATCCCAGGGGTGAGAAGTCTTGGAGCTACATGGGATACAGAAGATGATAAAATAGATTGATGGTTTGTAAGGAAAGCAATTATCCCACACTTGGTATAAGCATCACTTGGTTCACTTAGGAGCCATTCTTCCTGTTGATGATTATCATTTTGCAAGGCAGGGATCCCAACCATGGAATTAGGAATTGTCTTATTTATTTTTCTTACAATGGTGTGTCAACACTGAAGAAAGAAACGTCTGGGAGAAGCAGGGTAGTGGGGAAGAGATATTGGCAATTATTACTATGGTAAAGAAATAATTATGGACCTCAAATAGACCCTAGAAGAATACCAGATGTTCCTAGGAAATGAGAAGGAGTCTGGGGGTGGGGTATGTGTGTAAATGGGAATCTATCTTTGCCAATGCTGCCCTAGCAGAAGTCTCTTGAAAGAGCAAATTCAGGGCTTTCAAAGCCTTGCTGCCAAGTTGGCATGTAGTATTTTGTTACAAAAAGGGAGTGGGGGGGGGGAAGGAAATGTAATGTAAAAAGACCATTTTCTTTTGTGTCTGCATTTCTGTACAGAAAGTTTCCTACTAAGGATATAAAATAAGGTTTGACTACCCATTCCAAAGATATGAATTGTTGAATCCAGACCACAGTCTTCCCACTTACTTGCTATATATCAGAAAGCTGGACAATGACTAAGGATGGCAGAAGAAGAATTGGTGCCTTTGAGTTGTGGTGCTAGAGAAGAATCTTGAACAAACCATGGACCACCAAGAAAACAAATAGATTTGTCATGGAGAGAGTGAAACCAAGTTTCTCCTTGTAGGCTGAATTTTGAAGCTCCTTCTCATATACTTTGGGCATATGGGCGGGAGGGACCAGTCCTTGGAAAAGGACATCATGCTCAAAGGGTGGAGGGTCAGCACAGGAGAGGAAGACCCCAGATGAGATGGATTGACACAGTAACTGGGTTAATGAGGGTAGGTGTGTCTGAGTCAGTGAGACTGGCTCAGGACAAGGTAGGCTTCAGAGCTGTTGAACATGAGGTCGCTATGAGTGACAGGCGACTAGATGGCACATAATAACAATGCATACACAGACACCCCCCCCCCCATTTTTCCTGCCTTGAAAAGCTGATCCAGGATAAACCACATTGCAGTCACAGTCACCCACAATAAGATAGAGGAAGATGAGGAAAATTGCCTCAAAGCAATTTCATCACTGTGATTTATAGCGTTCAAAACCCATTGAAGGGTTGGCTATGAGTTGATTCTTTGATAGCAGTGAGGTATTGTGACTCACTTTATAAGAAGCTCTGAAAGCATAGTCCATAGTGTTGAGCTACCAGCCAAAAACATTTCACCTCTCTAGTGGTGGCTGCTCCATGGAAGAAAGATGGGCTTCCTCCCATTAAGATTTATAGCTGTAGAAACCCACTGGAGGATTGCTCTGAATTGGAATTGGCTTAATGATGGTAGTGTTGTTTCAGTCACTTAATAAAAGGAAGACCCTGGAAGAGATGGATTGATACAGTGCCTAGGGTAATGTCGATAGGTGTGTGGGAGACAGTGAGATTGACTCAGGAAAGGACAGGGTTCAGAGCTGTTTAATATAGGGTTGTTATGAATCATAGGCAACTTTGACAGCACACAACAACAAGTGATGGTTTGTGGCCACATTTTGGACCCATTAGACTTTTTTTGATAGATTCAACTCCATTAGAGAATTCATGGGATCATCGCTTTTCTATCTTTTACTCCCATCAAGTAGGCTATTAAAGTTGTTGGGTGATTTTTAAATTTTATTTTATTATATATGAGTATACATATAAGGAAGAGCACTACCAACCCAAAGCTGCTCTGTGAGAGAAAGAAAGGTAATCTCCTCTTGTGCTATTTACTGCCTCTGAAAACCCACTTACATTCAGCTATGAGTTGGTTCTGACTCGATTGTACAGAACAACAGGGTATATACATATTGTGTGTGAGTATATCTATATATGTTTATCTGTCTTCTATCTATCTATCTATCTATCTAACATCTATTGTTGTTATGTGCTGTCAAGTCACCTGTGACTCATAGCAACCTTATGTACAGCAGCTCTGAACCCTGCTCTATCTTAAGCCAACCTTATTGTCTTTGACACGCCTACCCGCATTACCCCAGTCACTGAGTCAATCCATCTTATTAAAGGTTTTCCTTTCTTGTGCTGTCCTTCCACCGTTCCAAGCATAATGTCCCTCTCCCAGGACTGGTCCCTCCTTGCAACATGCCCAAAATATGTCAGTTGGAGCTTCAGAATTCTTGTCTCCAAGGAACAGCCTGGATTCACCTTCTCTGGGATGAACAACACACGCAAGCAAGATTCTGCTGAAGTTTATCTAAAAACAACTGGAACAGCGCATCAACAGAGAACTACCAGAAGTGCAGGCTGGGTTTAGAAGGGTTCGTGGTACTAGGGATATTATAGCCAATGTTAGATGGATCTTGGCTGAAAGCAGGGAGTACCAGAGGAAAATCTATCTGTGTTTCGCTGATTATGCAAAGACATTTGACTACGTGGATCACAACAAACTGTGGCTAGCTCTGAGAAGAATGTGAATCCCATTTGGGATTATATGAGTTATAATTATATTGGAAGAACACTTGATTGTGCTAATGCAAAACCTATACTTGGACCAGAAGGCAGAACAGAGCAAGGAAACACTGCATGGTTCAAAATTGGGAAGGGTGTATGCCAGGGATGTGTCCTATCTCCATACCTTTTCAATCTATATGCAGAACAGATTATCTGGGAGGCTGGGCTCTATGAGGAGAAATGTGGCATCAGGATTGAAGGAAGACTCATCTGCGCTACACACATGGCACGACTCTGCTTGCTGAAACTAAGGAGGACCTGAAGCGCCTGCTGCAGAAGGTCAAGGACTGTGGTCATCAATATGGATTGAGACTCAATATCTAGAAGACAAAGACTCTTACCACTGGGCTGATTGGTAGCATCATGATAAGTGATGATGAGATTGAAATTGTTAACAGCTTTAGTTTGCTTGGCTCCACAATCAACACTCTTGGCACCAGCAGCCAGGAAATTAAAAGATGTATTGTGATGGGAAAGTCTGTTGTTAGAGACCTCTCCAAAGTACTGAAGAGCAGTGAGGTCACTCTGGAGACTAAGGTGTGCCTGATACATGTTATGGTCTTTTTAATCACTTGCTATGCGTCATAGAGTTGGACAATGACTAGGGTTGATAGAAGGAGAAATGGACTGCTAAGAAAATGAACAGGTTTGCCCTAAAGAGGGTTAATAACCAGGGTGCTCCTTGGAGGAAAGGATTCTGAAGCTTTGTCTGACATACTTTGGACATGTTGTAAGGAGGAACCAGTCCTTGGAGAGGGACGTCATGCTTGGGAGAGTGGAGCGACAGCACAGGAGAGGAAGACCCTCTACGAGATGAATTGACTCAGTAACTGGGGTAAATGTGGTAGGAGTGTTGGAGACAGTGAGACTGGCACAGAAGAGAGCAGGGTTTAGGGCTGTTGTACACAGGGTTGCTCTGAGTTGCAGGTGACTCAACGACACATAAACAACAACAACAAAAACAACAATAACAGTCTCTGGTATGTATTCAAATACTCTTCAAGCACCACAGCTCAAAAGCATCCATTCTCTTTCTATCATCCCCGATACATCACACATAAGAGTGAAGAACATTACCTGGATAAGGCACGCCTTAGTCTCTAGACTGACATCATTGCTTTCTGATGCTCTGGAGAGGTCCCTGACAGCAGACTTTTCCAATGCAATGCAATTAGTCTTTTGCTGGTGGGTCCTCTCTCTCTCTCTGTCTCAGCAGGAGTGACATCTACTTCCTAACCAACATGCCCTCTGTAAATTCTATGAACTTCAATAAATGTCGATAGTTATAGAAAGGCTTCAGGCCTTTTGGTCATAGGGTTGCTATGACTCATGCTTGACTTGAAGGCAATCAACAACAACAATAATGCATGAGTGCACTCACACACATTTCAAAAATCTCCCCATGTACAGTTCAGTAACATGTTTATAATGTTGTTCAACCATAATCCTTATCTGTTGCTTAATTTTTCCATCACTTTGGAAGCTCAGTGTCTCCTCAGGAAGAATCCTTTCTCTCAGACATTTCTTTCCAATGTGATTATCTGACCTGAAAACATAGATTTTTTTTTTTTAGTTTTTTTTTTTTAAGTCATTGATGTACTTGAAAAATGTGTTCCTTAATGAGGCCTGTAACAAGTGGCTTAAGGGTTAGTCTTTTAAGTGCGATGAATGGTAAGACTGATGCAGCAGGTCCGGCACAGGCCAGGACACACTGGACATTCAGAAAGGGACACTGATGTCCCAACATAATACTTTAATCTCTGCCGGGTGACATGATTTGTCATAATCTTTGTAGATTTCCCACAGATACTACTCTTGTTTCAACCAAGAGGTATCGTTTAGGAGTCTGGTGGCACAATATGCAATGTGCCACCTTTATTTCTACATCCTGCCCAATGCAAGTCTATGTCAACAAGACGCTTGCTTGGATAATACAGTAAGTAGTTGAATGATCACACAGTGATGTGCTACATGGTTTTCCAGGAGCCGTCTGGTATTTGAGGTTTGTTCCTTTTTTCCACTTGACCCTTCTCCTTGACAAGACTTCTGTATCTATGTTGTCGGTCTCTGTGTTGGATTTTTAACCAATTACTGATGTTCAATCTCACCATAAACAAAACCAAACTCACTGCCATTAGTCAATTCCAACTCATGATAATCTCATATACTACAGAACATAACTGGTCCAAAGGATTTTCTAGGCGGTAACCTTCTCCTGTGTGATTGATTTACTGCCTCTGAAAACCAACTGGAGGGTCATCTATGGATCAATTCTGATTCTATGACACAACAACAACAACAACAACAACAACAAACTTTAGAGATACAGTTTGACAGTTCTTTCTTCTCCAGAGCTGCTGGGTAAATAAAAATTGCCAAATTTTATGTTAGCGACAAGATTAATAAAACATTTAAAATTTTATTTTTATCTGTCTTTAATCCAATATTTGTGACTAATCTGTGAAAACATGGGGTATCCACTCCCTCTCAAACATTTCCTTTTAAGTAGCTGATGAAAGGGAAATCATACACATTTATTAAAGGTTTTTCCTAGTCTTCTACTTTCTATTATTTATGCAGTCACAGTTTTTGAAGTCTTGCTTTTATGTGGAGATTACAAGATGAGCAATGTGCTGTTTGTGAAAACCTGGTTCTATTGCTCATTATATATTGCAAGCAGGGTTAAGAGACATGTCAAAAAATAAATATATAAAAATGACAATCACTTCCAAAACCAGTTGCTCAGAGAGCCTACATGTCAAGAAGTTTCACGATTTTCCAAACAAGTTAGGTGAGATCATGTCTTTCTCCTCTACACAGTGCAGTTACCACATCATGGTTACATTAAAAGGAACTTATTTTTCCTTAGAAGGATCAACCATACAAGAGCAAAAAAGGGTGGCATTTTCCCAGAAACAAAGGTGAGAAGGCAGGGAGGGGTAGGGTAGAAAGATTAATGGAAACCAGAATCAGAGGAAGTTATAGGGAAGAGTGTGGCTACATTGTGAGTATTATAGTTCATAAACCAAAATGTGTATGACTGATAGTGGAGCTACAAAGTGGAACAACCATGATAGACAGGAGTTTTGCAGTTCCTTAGAAAGGTGGGAATTGCAGCACTATGGAGTTTATCATCCAATATGACTTTCCTAGTCATCTCAATCTGACTTGACCATGTGGATGAATGGGAATATGTGAATAGGGCATATTAGCCTAGCCACAAGGGGATTGCTAGTCTCATCAATAAACTGAATAGTCTAGCCATAGGACGAGACTTCTCCCCACCACTAGTAGAGAAATCTCACCACTGGGAAAAGAGCAGCCATAGCCAATCTAGACTTGATGTGAGATGGAGCTACTTGGCTCTGCTACAGCATTGGGACCAGAGCTAAGCACCTTTGCCCAAATTTGTTGGAAAACTGGAGGTGGGGGCCAAAACTTTCAGGACTGTGAACTTTCTAACACTTGCCTAAAGCCACAAGGCTCAGGCTGAGGCCCCTGTGAGCACATTTCATTAGCCATCTGGACTGCATTCTTCTACTAACCTGTATTATAACTTTTTGATTCCTATCATGGTTCTGTGTGGTCTGTGAGCTATTGCATTGGATTTTGGATGCAGCAAAGCTGTACGTTTGGTGTTGAAATGAGTAGAAAGAAGTATGAGAGTATGTGTGGAGGGGGCCATGCCTGACTTCATAGGAATTGGTTTGTGTTATTGATGTTGTTAATAGGGACAGTTTACCCTTGGTAGTGAAGTTCTTAAAGGTCAGATATGGTTGTCCCCATGTGGTCGTTGCTCTTTTTACAAATGCCATTTGGTACAGGAATCCCACTGTTGTTGTTGTTTTAGGTCCCATTGAATTGAATATGACTCATAGCAACCCAGTGAACAAAAGATTTGAACCCTGTTCTATACTGTGCCATCTTCACAATTTCTGACACACAAGAGCTCATTCCAGCAGTCACTGCATCCTGTCTGGTCAAGGGTTTCCTCTCCTTCGCCAACCCTTTACCCCTCCTAGGATCATATTCTTCTCCTAGGAATAACCCCTCCTAGCAACATGCCCAAAGTATGTGTGCTTCCCCTGATTAGACTTTCTTGATGCTTTTTTGTGGTATTGGTGAAGAATACAGGCTATACCAAGGATTATTGAAAGGACAATCAAATCTAACTTGGGATAAGTGCAATATGGATTTTCCTTAGAAACGAGGGTGGTGAGACTTAAGGTCTCACATACTTTGAACATATTATCAGGAGTAACCAGTCTTCGAAGGATATCATACTTAAATAAGTGGAGGCCCAGTGGAAAAAAAGAGAAGACTCTCAATGAAATGGATTGACACAACAGCGGCACCAAGGGCAAAAATATAGCAGAGATTGTGAGGATGGCACCTAGCAAGGTTTTGTTGTCTTGTACACAGGGTTGCTATAACTTAGAGTCAACTCCATAGCATCTAACAACAGACTTTCTTTGGCATCCTGTTTTTACAATGGTTAAATGGTTTTCTGTTAACCAAAAAGACATTACTTTGAACCCACTATGCACTTCACAGGAGAAAGATATAGCAGTATGCTTCAATAAAGATTTTAATCTAGAATGAATGAAAATCTAACTTTTCTATAAACTTTCATTAAAAAAAACAATAAAATAGGGAAAAATACTATGATCTTGGAAACCCTATGAGTTGCAATAGTTATGGATGATGTGGACAGAATGTTGAATGACCCAGAAAGCACCAAGAGAGGATGGAAGGAAAATGCAGAGTCATTATACCAAAAAGAATTGGCTGATACAGAAGAATTTCATAAAACAACATATAATCAAGCTCTGGTGGCCTAGTGGCAAAGAAGCTGCACTGCAATCCTGACAGCACACAGTTCAAGGCCACCAGCTGCTTTGCGGGAGAAGGATGGGCAATCTCCTCCCATGTGATTAACTGCCTCTGAAAACCCATTGGAGGGTCAGCTATGGGTCAGTTCGAACTCTACAGTTAACAACCACATAGTGGTCAAAGAGGAAGTTCAAGCTGTTAAGAAAAAAATTGGCAAAAAAAGAAAAGGCCTCAGGAATAGATGACAAACCAATTGACATATTTCAACAAACAGATTCTGCTCTGGACATACTTACCAGGTTGTGCCAAGAATTCTGGAGGACAATGGCCTGGCCAACTGACTGGAAGAGATCCATATTTATTCCCAATCCAAAAAAAGTCAACCTGACAGAGTGGAAATTATTGAGCAATATCATTAATATCACATGCAAGCAAGATCCTGCTGAAAATGATAAAAAAAGACTGGAACAGCACATCAACAGAACTTTCAGATAGGCAAGTGGGTTTAGAAGAGCCTGTGGCACTAGGGACATTAAAGCCAATGTTAGATGGATCTTACCTGAAATAAGAGTACCAGAGGAATGCCTATCTGTGTTTCCTTGACTATGCAAAAATATTTGACTGTGTTTATTGCAAGAACCTGTGGCTGACTCTGAGAAGAACGGGAGTCCTACAACACTTGATTGTGCTTATGTGAAACCTATAATTGAACCAGGAGGCTGTTGTCAGAACAGAGCAAGGAAACATTGAATGGTTCAAAATAAGGAAAAATGTACACCAGGGATACATCCTATCTCTATACCTTTTCAATCTGTATGTGGAACAGATCATCTGGTAGGCTGGGCCCTATGAGGAGGAATGTGGCATCAGGATTGGAGGAAGACACATCAACAACTTGTGCTATGCAGATGACACGACCTTGCTTGCCAAAACTGAGGAAGACTCAAGGCATTTTCTGCACTTGAAGGTCAAGGACTGTAGCCTTCAATATGGACTGAAGCTCAGCATCAAGAAAGATTCTCACAACCTAGGCCAATTGACAGCATCATGACAGATGGAGAAGAGATTGAGATTGTTAACAGCTTTAGTTTGCTTGGCTCCACAATAAACAGTCTTGGTACCAGCAGCCAGGAAACCAAAAGACTAATTGCACTGAGAAAAATCTGCTGTTGGGGACTTCTCTACAGTATGGAAGAGCAATTATATCAATCTAGAGACTAAGGTACTCCCAATCCAGGCCATGGTCTTTGCATTTACTTGCTATGCATTAGAGAGCTGGATAATGACTAAAGATGATAGAAGAATAATAGATGCTTTTGAGTTGTGGTGCTGGAGTGCTGAATATACCATGAACTGTTAAGATCGCAAACATGTTCGTCTAGGACAGGGTAAAACCGGGTTGCTCCTTGGAGGCAATGATTTTGAAGCTCCATCTGACACACTAGGGCATGTTGTCAGGAGGGACCAGTGCTTGAAAAGGGACCTAATGCTTGGAAGGAAGGGGAAATGGGGGTAGGTGTATTAGAGACAATGAAATTGGCTCAGGATAGAGCAGTGTGCAGAGCTGTTATACACAGGGTCACTATGAGTCACAGGCAACTCAGGCACAAAAAACCTACATGAGTCAGAAGTGACTTAATAGCAAAAAGGTTTTGTTTTTAAAATTTCTTGATGATGTACATTCTTTATTAGAGTAAAAAGATGTTTTTGGAATCAGAAAAAGCTAATTATGTAGCAAGGTAGTTAGCTTGGTAGAAATTTTTACACTGCTTTCCTGTGAGAAAAATATACAAGTAAAAATAACTTGAAATAACAAGGGAAGAGATGTGTAATTTGTCTGAGGATCCCCAGAGCATCCAAAGAGAGAAAAGACCCAGATTCCACACATCCTTTTAACTCACAGTAATTGAAACTGCTCTTATCCGACCCAATGGGAGAAAAGTGAAGTAAAGCCTTGAAACACAATTATCACAGGGACAGAAAGAGGCAGGAATGGAGCAGGCCCTCCTGTAAAATGTCCCAGAAGACTGATGTGCTGACTCTTAATGGAATAAATTCAGGAACCTGCCCTGTCCCATATAATAGCTTCCGGCTCTGGTATGAGGTGGGAGTAGCTAGGTCTGATGCTTTGGATTTGGGGGTAGGGAAGGAGAGCACTTCAGGAACATATATTGTTAACAGCAAAGACAAAAGCAGAGACATATTTTATGAAGGGAAGATAGATTGAGAGCTTAAAAGGAGATATGTCTTTCATTTGTAACCCTACACTGGGGAAGTAGAACCAAACAGTTGTGACTTTTACAAAAGGATAAAAAGAGCTAAGAACACATACAAAAATACAAAATGATCAGATGAAGTAGTGTAAAAGGCATAATAAAAGTTAAAAATAATCAAGACGAAAAAATCCTCAATAATAATAATGAAAAAAGAAAATATCCAAATTTTAACAACTAGATTATATGAATAATAATAAACATCATCTGCTTAAATGGAGCTCTGGTGGCTGTAGTCTGTGGGGAGTTCACTTCTAACACAGAAGAGGTGCCTCTCTAGTGTTTTGAATCTACCAGTGGTTCCCAAGAGGAAAGATGAGCAATACCTGCTTTGTGAATTAAAGACTCCAGAAAACCCACTGGAAAGTTAACTCTGTATTGGTTCTACTGCCACAGCAATGAAAGGAATGAATGGGTTTAAATAATTTTATGTTGTGTGTTGTCGAGTCAGAACTGATTCCTAGCTGACCACCCAGCAGGTTTTCAGAGGCAGGAAATCACATGAGAGGTGACTGTCCATCCTTCTCCCTTGGAGCAGCCAGTGGGTTTATGCCATGAGCCTTTGGGTTAACAGTGTAACTCCTTACCCACTAGTCCACTTAGCTATTGTAAACTTTTTGGTATCAGGGAAGAAGAATTACTAGCTGGAAAACATGGAGTTGGTGACAGAAATGAAACTGGAGATAGAATGACAGAATTCTGCACATTTGGTGATATACTCATTGCAAACACCTTTTATAAGAAACACCAACATAGGCTATATACATGGATTTCACCTGATGGTATGCATAGGAATCAAATTAATTACATCTGTGGAAAGAATCACTGGAGGAGCTCAGTATCAGCTGTGAAAATTAGGCCAGGTGCTGATTGTGAAACAGACCACCAACTACTTATATGCAAGTTCAAACTGAAATTGAAGAAAATTAAATTCACAGGAGCCAAAATTTGACCTTAAGTATATCCCACCTGAATTTCAAAACCATCTCAGGAACAGGTTTGAGGCCTTGACTAATGTGCGAAGACCAAATGAGCTGTGGAAGGATATGAAGACTATCATCCAGAAAGAATGTATAAGGTCATTACAAAGGCAGAAAAGGAAGAAAAGACCAAGATGGATGTCAGATGAGACTCTGAATATTGCATTAGAGTGCCGTGAAGCCAAAGCTAAAAAATCAAGAAATTAAGGAGCTGAACAGAAGATTTTTAAAGGGCAGCTAGGGAAGACAAAGCAAAGTATTTTAATGAAATGTGCAAAGAGCTGGAGTCAGAAAATCTAAAACGCCTAACTCACTTGGCATTTCTTAAACTGAAAGAATTGAAAAACAAATTCAAGCCACAAGTGGCAATACTTAAGGATGCTTTGGGTAGAGTATTCAATGATCTAAGAAGCATTAAAAGAAAATGGAAGGAGTATACAGAGTCAGTGTAACAGAAGAAATTGACTGACACAGAAGAATTTCATGAAACAACATATGAGCAAGAGCCTGTGGTGATGAAGGAAGAACTTCGTCCAAGCTGCTCTGAAAGAACTGGCAAAAAACCAGCCTCCAGGAATTGACAGCACACCAACTGGCATATTTAACAGACATTGCCCTGGATATGCCCACTAAGTTGTGCCAAAAAAATATGGAGGACAGCCACCTGGTCAACTGACTGGAAAAGATTGATCTTTGTTCCCATTCCAAAGAAAGGTGACCCAACAGAGTGCAGAAATTATCAAACAATATCATTACTATCACATGCAAGCAAAATTCTGCTGAAAATTATCCAAAACCATCTGGAGCAGCACATCAGCAGAAAACCGCCAGATGTGCACACTGGGTTTAGAAGAAGCTGTGGTACTAGGGATATCATTGCTAATGTTAGATGGATCTTGGCTGAAAGCAGAGAGTACCAGAAAATGTCTATCTTTGTTTCATTGATTATGCAAAGGCTTTTGACTGTGTGGATCACAACAAACTGTAGTGATGATGACTCACAAGAATTGGAATCCCAGAACATTTGATTGTTCTTATGTGAAACCTATGCTTGAACCAGGAGGCAGTCATCAGAACAGCAAGGAGACACTTCATGGTTCAAAATTGGAAAGGGTATATGCCAGGAATCTGTCCTATCTCCATACCTTTTCAATCTATATTCAGAACGGATTATCTGGGAAGCTGGGCTCTATGAGGAGAAATGTGGCATCAGGATTGGTGGAAGATCTATCAACAATTGGCATTATGCAGATGATACAATCCTGCTGGCTGAAACTGAGGAGGACCTGAAGCACTTGCTGCAGAAGGTCAAGGACTGTAGCCATCAATACAGATTGAAGCTAAACAACCAAAAAACAAAGATTCTCACCACTGGGCCAATTGGCAACATCATGATGGATGGTGAAGAGATTGAGATTGTTAACAGTTTTAGTTTGCTTAGCTCCACAATCAACACTCTTGGTACCAGCAGCCAGGAAATCAAGAGATGAATTGCATTGGGAAAGTCAGCTGTCGGGGACCTCTTAAGAGTACTGAAGAGCAAAGACATCAGTCTGGAGTCTAAGGTGCACCCAATCCCAGCCATGGTCTTCGCAATTGTTTGCTATGTGTCAGAGAGCTGGACAAGGACTAAAGATGATAGAGAGTTGATGTCTTTGAGCTGTGGTACTCTAAAAGAGTGTTGAATATACCATGGACTGCTAGGAGAACAAACAGGTTCATACTAGAGAAGGTGAAACCAGGCTGCTCCTTGGAGGCAAGGATTCTGAAGCTTCATCTGACATACTTTGGACATATTACAAGGAGGGGCCAGTCCTGGAAGAAGGATATCATGCTTGGAAGGGTGGAGAGATGGAGAAAGAGAGGGAGACCTTTAATGAGATGGATTTATCAGTGACTGGGGTAATGGGGGTAGGTGTGTCAGAGACAATAAGGTTGGCATAGAATAGAGCAAGGTTTAGGACTCTTGTACATAGAGTAACTATGAGTTGCAAGCAACTTGACAGCACATAACAACAACAACAAACATGTTGTGAGATGTTTGGCTGATTCATTGCTATTCTAAAAAATTCTATGTGTCTGTATCATTGTGTGTCTGTACTAGTTTCTTTATCCATTTTTTATTGATGGGCACTTAGACAGTTTTAATATTTTTTGCTACTGTGAAAGCTGCTGTAGTGAACATGGGTATGCATGTGTCTATTCATGTAATGACTCTTATTTCTCTCAGGGTATTTATCTTTCTAGCTTTTTGAAGAAGTGCTGTCTGATTCCAATGGTGGTCGTGCCATTTTACGTTTCCACAAGCAGTGTCTAAGTGTCCCAAGCTCCCATAACCTCTCCAGTATTGGCTTTCTGTTATCAGTGCCATTATTGCTGGTATGAGAGGGTGTGCACTGCAGTACTGAATAGATTAACAGACTAACTAATCATAACATACTTTGTACAGTCTATCAGGAGGGCCAAGTGTCTGAGGAAGGCTATAATGCTTGTAAAAGCAGAAGGTCAATGAAAAAGAAAGGGACTTTTAATGATATGGATTGCCCTAGTGACTGCCACAGTGATCTTATGCACCCCAGGAGAGACTGACAAAGGCACAGGATAGGGCTGTGTTGCTTATAGGATCACCATGACTCAGAACCTACTCAATGACTAATGATCATAAACATCTCTTCATGTACATGTTGGCCACTTGACTGTTTCTTTGGTGAAGTGTTGTAGTAATAGTTTATAAAGCTTTTGATTGTAGTGCTCTAACCTGAGGGTTTGTATTATAATGGTGAGCAGGATATTGCCTATGAATATCTATGTACAGGTGGTTTCTCTAAATAGAGCAACTAGTGTTATACTCATGCTTAAAGTTAAGATAATGAGAATTCTCATGAATTAAAAGGTAACTTTGTGAGGATAAGCAGGATCCACTCAGAATATTCCGATTTATTATATCTTTCTCTCTATATTAGAGAAAATGGTTGCGTCAATGCTAGTTTGACTTGCTCCTCTCTGCTTGGATCTTAAAGGAAAAATATTTGCCAAAGAGAGATACCATTTCTGCCTTTCTATATTGAAGTACCATTAAACTATTGAGATACCAGGCAAACCTAACTACGCTGATAGAAAGAAATCTGAGGAGATGTTATACTCTAAGCCCAGGAGAGGTAGGGGTTGTTGAAATCAGAATTACATCTATCGTACTTGGGCAGAGAATCCTTAGTTGTGCAAGCAATTTGCACCCAACTACTAATCTAAAGATTGGATAGAACACATCCAGTGGCCCTGCAGAAAGAAAGGTATGGAGAATTGCTTCTGTAATGGTATACAGATAGGTAAACCCTATTCTATTCTATTCTATTCTATTCTATTCTATTCTATTCTATTCTATT
>NW_006399854.1:1654066-1661228 GCF_000299155.1 Elephantulus edwardii | reverse complement strand
CTATTCTATTCTATTCTATTCTATTCTATTCTATTCTATTCTATTCTATTCTATTCTATTCTATTCTATTCTATCCCATCCCATCCCATCCCATCCCATCCCATCCCATCCCATCCCATCCCATCCCATCCCATTCCATCCCATTCCATTCCATTCCATTCTATTCTAATTTCCTATGAAATTACCATGAATTTGAATTCACCTGATGCAAAAACCTTGTTTCTTACCCCTTGGTTTTCACCTGGACACAAACCTACTCAACTTTAAAAAATTTTTTTTTATTGTATTATTTTTACGTGTACTGTCAAATCAGATCTGACTGGTACAGGAGGAGATTGCCCCCTCCTTCTCCAGCAGAGCATCTGGTGGATTTGAACCGTGTACCTCTGGAATTGCAGTACAGCGTATTGCCACTAGGCCACCAGAGCTCCCTTTCAACTTTTTCTTTCCAAATTATTTTAAATGGGTAAATCAGTAGGTTTATGTTAATAAGAAATGATTTCAAGTAAAAGTTAGAGTTTTGCCTTGAGTTGCAGTACTACAGATACTATGGAAAAAATCTTGAAGGATACAGGAAGCATCAAAAGAAGATGGAGAGAATACAAGAGTCACAGTACCAAAAAGAACTGGCCAACACGAAAATATTTCAGTAAATAACATATGCTCAAGAGCTAATGGTAAGGAAGGAAGATATTCAAGCTGCAAGGCACTGGGGAAAAAATAAGGCCCCAGGAATCGACAGGATACCAATAGAAGCATTTCAAATGACAGATGTAGCCTTGGATGTGCTCCCAAGACTATGGCAGGAAATTTGGAGGACAGCTGCTTATCCGACTAACTGGAGGAGATCCCATTTATTCCCATTCCACATGAAAGGTGACTGAACAGAATGTGGACAATATAAAAAATACCATGAATATCGCATGCACTACTGAAGAACATTCAAAAATGGCAAGAACAGTGAATAGACAGAGAGCTGCCAGAAGTTCAAGCTTTATTTAGAAAAATGTGTGGCACCAGAGATAACATTGCTGACGTCAGACGGCTTCTGCAGAAAGCAAAGAGTAGGCTTTATTTGACTTTATTTGTATTTTATTGACTATGCAAAGGCATTTGACTGGATCATATTTGTTACGGATCATAACAAATTGTGGCAAAATTGTCAAGAATGGAAATCCTAGAACACTGAATTTTGCTCATGTGAAACCTGTACTTAGACCAAGACGCTGTTGTGCAAACAGAGCAATGGAATACTTAAATGGTTAAAATTAAGAAAAGGCATGAATCAGGATGGTATCCTTTCACCAAACCCATTTGATCTGTATGCTTAACAAATTATTCGAGAAGTTGGACTCTATGAAGAAGAATGTGGCATCAGGATTGAAGCAAGATTCATCAATAACCTTCGTTGTGCAGATGACACAATCTTGCTTACTCTAAGTGAGGAGGACTTGAAATGCTTGCGGCAGAAGATTAAACACTGTAGCCTTCACTATGGTTTGCATCTCAACATCAAGAAAACAAAGACTCTTACCACTGGACAGATAGGCTACATCATAATAGATGAAGAAAAGATTGAAATTGTCAACCACTTCATCTTATTTGCATCCTCAATCAATATACTGGGTACCAGCTGTCAGGAAATCATAAGATTATTTCACTGGGCTAATCTACAGTCAGGGATCTCTCCAAATTACTGAGGAACAATGGTGTTAGTTTGAAGACTAAGAGGCACTTGATTCAGACCACGGTCAACATATGCTATGGCTGCTGAGAGATGGACAATGAACAAGCATGAAAGCAGAAAAATTGATGCATTTGAACTCTGGTGTTGGAGAAGAATACTAAATACCTTTTGCACTGCCAAAAGAACAAACAGATATGTCTTGGAGAAGGTATAGCCAGAGTACTTCTTGGAGGCTGGGATGGTGAAGCTCCATCCCATACTTCGGACATATTATTAGGGAAAGCTATTCCTTGGAGAAGGACAGCATGCTTGGAAAAGTGGGGAGAGGAAAGACCTCCAACAAGTGGACTGTCACAAGGACTACAGCAATGGGCTTGAATGTGTCAGAGATTGTGAGGTTGGCATAGGATACGTAGGGCTCAGATCTGTTGACTATGAGTCATACTTGACTGCACCTAACAACAACAAGAAATACAGAGTACACACATCCTTTATGAAGGGGGGCATATCTGGACCATGAAAATCTTCCACTAGGATCAGGGTGAGAGTGCTTAGGGTGTTATGCAATGAACTATGTCCCCCTAAAATATGGGATGAAAATCCAAACTTTATGCTTGGAAATTGTAATCTGGTTTGGAAATGGATCCTCTTTATGTTAATGAGGTAGGATTATTGAAGGGTCCATCTTGAGTCATTCTCTTTTGAGATATAAAAGAAATTAAGCACAAGTTATCAAAGAGAGCTAAAAAAGATATCAAGTGCACAAAAATTGCCCAGGAACAGAAGTTCAGAGGAGACAAGGACTTTTCTTCAGAATCAACACAATGAGAAAGCCTTTTCCTAAGTTCCCTAAATTCAGACTTCTAGCTTCCTAAATGGTGGGAAAATATATACCTACTAAAGCTGGTATTTCTGTGATAGCAGTGCTGCACAACTACGATGGGGGTAGCAAGTTTGTTACAGAGTGAAAGACACAGATGTGGTGTTGTTGTCTTCATATCCAAGAAATAGAATTCTTTTTCTCCTGAAATGTTTGCGAGCATAAAGAGCTTAAACAGTTGAACCTTTTAGGGGACCTAAGGAGAACGGAAGCAGGCTACATATATCATAGTTTTTTCCAACAGGTTTGGTTTTGATTTTATAGTCAAGGAAGAGTCAGAGATGTGAAGTATTTGAATAAAAGAAACCATAAAAGTGTACTTACAAAGAGTGTGTGGGAATCAGACCAACTCACCAAATTAGGAAGCACAAGTATTAACATGTGGTGTATCTTTTTTGATTGCAGTAGGTTCAATAAACAACTTTTATCACCAGCAAGCTCCATAATAAATAGATAAATATCACCTCCTTGTCAAACTTTTGTTGCATATGACCTGACAGGCGGAGCATGGGCAGAAAAAATGAATTGAGTCTTCAGGGATAAAAACAAGGTCTACATGTAGATGTTAGCTATGATCGCTCTCTGAGGTTTTAGGGAACTTTACTGTCAAAGAAGTCACTATCCTGGCCTGCAAAACTTGTGACAGTTCGACTCCAAAGCAACCTATGAAGTGATTTCCAAGCATCATGCTGTAGCAGGAAGTGGGCTGCATAAGTTGGAGAGTCCCTATGAAGTTTCTAGTTTTCAATGCTTTTCAGATGTGCCCACAAGAGACAAGGAATTACCTCCCAGAACCAAGAACAATGGAGAAAAGGGAATCCCTCCAGAGAACAGAACTTGGGACTTACTGTTATTACCAGGCAGGGCGCCCTCACAATCCTTGCTTAACTGAACTTGATGGTCTCTGTGGGACAAACTGCTATGGTGCGTTTCCTCTTTCCTCCACTTTTCTATTCCAACTCTATCAACATTGGCTGGGAAATAAATTTCTCTCAGATTTAGTCGATCAAATCATATAATGGAAAGAACTTCCTGTTGGAGTTAGCCAGCTGTTAAGTAATGAGGGGCAAAAGCACAGAGGAGAGTAAAAGGTAAAGTTAAAATCACAGAGTGCCTTGTAAGTTCTGCCAAAACCTTGCCAAACTAGCTGTTTGAGCATAGATTGAGCCCATGGTAGGTAAAGGGTAGCTGAGAGGACTTGCTGAGAGAAGTCCTGGTGTAGGCCAAGCCCTTATTGAAGTAATTAGAGTGTAATGAAGATTCCAGAAACCCAATAGCCACCAAGGTCAAGGACATCCAAATGGCCAAGAAAGATGGCAAGAAGGCAGAATTGAAAGTGAAAGCAAAGACAGTTAGTTCATTAGCTATAGCACATCCCAAAGACAGGAACAGGTCAGGCTCCACAGAAAAGAAAGTAATGGAGAGGGCAATGAAAGGTTGTGCTTATGTAGCCTCTTGGGGAGGGTTTATGCAAATAAAGCTCAGGAACATCTGGACCAATGGGGTGATATTGTTGGAGATTTCCACTCTGGTCCATTGTCCTCCAGATCACTAACTGTTTTGCTAGGTTTTCACCACTTTGATGCTAACTAGGTTGCTTTAGGAGTAGTTCTTACTGCAGATGTTAGACCAATGAGGTTCTGGAGCCTTACTTACAATGCAACATGTGTGCCTCCTGGTTGTGATTGGATAAGGATGAGCCTATAAGGAGGACCTCATGCACTTGCTGCGAAAGGTCAAGGACTGCAGCCTTCAGTATGGACTGAGGCTCAATGTCAAGAAGACAAAGATTCTCACCACTGGACCAATTGGCAGCGTCAGGATGGATGACGAAGAGATTGAGAGTGTTCACAGCTTCAGTTTGCTCTGCTCCACAGTCAACACTCTTGGCACCAGCAGTCAGGAAATCAAAAAGCGCATCGCGATGGGAAAGTCTGCTGTTAGGGACCTCTCTAAAGTACTCAGGAGCAACAGAGTCTCTCTGGAGACTAAGGTGCGCCTGATACAGGCCATGGTATTTGCAATCACTTGTTATGCATCAGAGAGTTGGACAATGACTAGGGAGGACAGAAGGAGAGTGGATGCTTTTGAGCTGTGGTGCTGGAGAAGGGTACTGAATGTACCATGGACTGCCAGGAAAACAAACAGATTCATCTTGGAGAGGATTAAACCAAGCTGCTCCTTGGAGGCAAGGATTCTGGGGCGTCGTCTGACATTCTTTGGACATGTTGCCAGGAGGGACGGGTCCTTGGAGAGGGACATCATGCTTGGGAGGGTGGAGGGACAGCGCAGGAGGGGAAGACCCTCTATGAGATGGATTGATTCGGTGACTGGGGTAATCGGGATGGGTTTGTCAGAGGCGGTGCGGTTGGCGCAGGATAGAGCAGGGTTTAGGGCTGTTGTGCATAGGGTCGCTATGAGTCGCAAACAACTCGACGGCACATAACAACAACAAGAACATGTCCTTTTACCTACTCTATTCCTAGAGATCCTGAAAGGACAAAGTAGAACTGCTCTGTAGGACTTCCATGGCTATAAAGGTTTGTAGAGGCAAACTGCTACATCTCCTGTCAGTGAAGCAAGCTTTAGTAACTGCTGAGTTTCTGTGACTGTGATCACACCCCACTTGCTGCAGCAAGGGCTTGGTCACATTGGGACTACTTCAAGTAAGACAAAAAAAACTCTTTTAAGATCTACCATATCTGCTGTACAATGAGCAACAGCTCGTTCAAGAGCCAGTATAGTTGCTGCTGTACACCCTCTGATGCCTTCATGCTGATCTTTCTGTTGTCCCCTACCTGGCTCTCTCTTTTTTTTTTACCAGTGAAGGGTGATCAAAGTCAAGGTATACACCACACCCTGACACCATCAACAAGAAATCCTGGACCTTGAAGGTGATGGCATAACTGAATGGGACCTTCTTTGGGAAGAGGGAAGAAGGTTTGTTTGGCAACTCAAATGTTCTTGCACATCTGGTTGACTAAAGGCACAGCCTTTGGAAGAGACAGCTTCATCTCTTCAGATATTTGCTTCTGTGTGCATATTCCCCACCCCCTTACTAAACATTATTGAAAATTAATCATTACTGGTCAGAGAAAGGTTTATTAGTCAAACTGATGCTCTGTGTCAAGGAACTTCAAGGAATAAGTCAGGAAGATATTTGATGTACTTTGAAGATAGATGCTATAATTGGACTTCCTGGCCTTGACTACAAAGAGCACTACTGAAGAAAGCATCCCTGAAGATAAGGCTGAGGGAAAGTGAAACGGCGAGACCCTAAAGAGAAAGAATATGCAAGTGAACATTCAGAGTAAGAGTTACCCCCATATCAATTATCTTCTTCCTCAATAAAAAAGGAGATCGTGACTATTCAACTCCCAAACTTGCTTGCCTTTAAATGAGCTCATGAGACTTACATTTTGGCCAGTGGAGTATAAATGGCAGTGGCACATCTTGCGTTCTCAAGTTGGAGGAGCTGTGTAAGCACAATTGCAAATAAAAAATAAGTACAGCTTTTCATAACTTCATATTTTTTCTATTCTCTATAAGGAGTATATCTTTCTAAGTTAGCTCTTGTGCTGAAGGATTGCACCATTGAGAGGTGATTTGATTTCAAATGAAAGAAATATGTAGGGAGAGATATTTTATTTGATGGGGCAGCTACATAAAAAATCAAGGGTATTCTTTTCCAAAGAATTTGTCAGAGACTCAAGATAACTATGTGGCTGTCTTATATTAATACTGGAGTCAGGCCTGACGAAGGTAATGGTTGTCTACATGTGGTGATGGTGGTGTGTCATAAAGTTGGAACTGATTCATAGCTGATGATCCAGGTTTTCGGAGGCAATTAATTTCACTGGAGGGGATTGCCCATCTTTCTCCTGTGGAGCAGCTAATGGATCCAAACTACGTGCTTTTGAGACTTCACCACTAGGCCAAAAGCTCCCTTATCTCCTTAGTTTTTATTTCCTCAAGCAGCAAATGTCCTGGTGGTACAGGGGTTAAGGGATGTTCTGCTAACTAAAAGGTTGGCATTTCTAACCTATTAGCTACTCCACTGATGAGAGATGTAGCAGTCAGCCTCTATAAACATTTACAGCCATGGATATCCCATGGTGCAGTTCAACTTCGTCCCTTCAGGACCTCTAGGATTTGGCCCTGAATCAAGAACACTGAGTATGTACACTGAACAACACATAGAGGTAAGGAGAACGAGGATCAGAAAATGAGACCCCAGCCTAGTTTTGGATTGAACTGTGTACCCCCAAAATGCATATATAGTGATCTCATGTAGAAACTATGTAATGATCATCAAAACTTGATAAACCAAATGGTTATAGCAATCCTTTTACAAAGGATTAAGTCTGGAATGTAACACTTCTTATTTAATCCCATAACAACTGAGATCCTATGTAAGGGAAGTTTGCCTAGGACATGTCCTGTGACACCTTTCATTTCACAAGGGAGAGAGGGTGGAAGCAGAGGGATATGTGTGTGTGTGTATTAATTATGGGATTGTACAATTTTATGGGGGGTGAGGGAAATTGGAAGAATTTGGTGTGAAAAACAATGTATTTTAATTTCGTAAATAAACT
>NW_006399854.1:1651389-1653966 GCF_000299155.1 Elephantulus edwardii | reverse complement strand
AATAATAATAATAAAAAGATAATAAAAGGAAAGTTAGCTGAGAGGGAGGACCACAGTACTATCAAGAAAGTAAAGAGAATGTAAATGAACCACTCTTCCCCTCTTCTGTTCCAATACAGTATAAGAGAGTTGCATTGCAAAGTGGATTGGGGAAGAGGGGTGGGAGGGGAGGGAACAAAATGTGTAACAATGAATGAATAAACAAAGAGAGAGAGAGAGAGAATATGCAAACTGTATAAAAAAGAATTTGTATTGGATTAACTCTCCCATTTATAATAATTATACAGCAAAACAAATGTTTGAAAATAATTTATTGGCAGCATAGTAGTTTAAGCAAAGGAGGAAGGACTCAAATGAGAAAGGCTCACCACTGAGACAAGGAAAGCACATGAGCTGAACTCCACATTTATCTTACTTTCAGCTCGAGTTACTTTCCAAATTTAGCAGAAAGCAACAGACTTACTAGGTGTAGGAGACAAAAGCAAGGGTTAAAGGCTATAAAAGTTACTGGAATTTGAAAGAAAATCTCAGAGATCAGGGATACTCAAAGTAAAAGGACCCTCAAACCTCAAATCTGCTTTTAATTCACCCCAAGTTAACGGACTCGTGAATTTGTGCAGATTAAGACTACAGAAAACCTAAACAACAGCAGTAACAGTGATTCTAAAGAGCTAAGCAGAGATTGATGTTAGCAGCTCTCTGGTGCTAGAGAGATAGAAGCAGGAGTTCAAGGTCCAAAAGAAAGAGGTACTTGATAAATATCCTGTCTTTTAACTGATCTTCCAGAAAAGAGCACAACCTAGAAGTGGTTAAATTACTTAAAACTCTTGCATTGTTTGATAAAGAATAAATATTTTGTTAGTATAAGATAGAAAGAAACAAAAAGTAAATTTTATTTTGTGTGACACAGTTGTTTATGTAGAATAATAAAAAGAAACCATAAATTACTAGAATTAATAACTAACTTTAGTAAGTCCAATATACAAAACTAATACTAATTCTATATATCAGCAGTACACATTTGAAAAACAGATAAAAGTACTATTTACAATGAAATAAAAACATTATATGAGCAGAAATAAAGCTAACAAATTATATTGAAGCCTCATCTCAAGCTAAAAGAATTGAAAACAAATTTAAGTTGCAATACTTAGGGGTGCTATAAGAAAAATCTTGAATGATCCAGGAAGCATCAAAAGATGGAGGGAATACCTGAAATCACTGTACAAAAAAGAATTGACCAACACTAAAATATTTCAGGAAGTACCATATGACCAAGAGTCAATGGTAATCAAGGAAGAAGTTAAAGCTGTGAAGACGGCACTGGTGAAAAATAAGGCTCCAGAAATCAACGAGATACCAATTGACATGTTTCAAATGACAGGTACAGCCTTGGATATGTTCACCAGTGTATGCTAGGAAATCTGGAGCTACTTGGCCAATTGACTGGAAGAAATGCATATTTGTTCCCATTCCCCATAAAGGTGATCCAATAGAATGTGGAAATTGTCAAACAATATCATTAATATTGCATTGGGAAAGTCTGTTGTCAGGGACCTCTCCAGAATACTGAAGAGCAATGATGTCAGTCTGATCCAGGCCATGGTCTTTGCAATTACTTGCTATCAGAAAGCTGGACAATGACTACGGATGATAGAAGAAGAACTGATGCCTTTGAGCTGTGGTGCTGGACAGAGAAGAGTACTGAATGTACCATGGCCTGCTAGAAGAACAGATAGGTTTGTCCTAAAGAGGATGAAGCCAGCCCGCTCCCTGGAGGCATGGATATTGAAGCTTTCTCTGACATACTTTGAGCATGTTGCAAGGAGGGACCAGTCCTTGGAGAGGGACATCATGTTTGGGAAGGGACAGTGCAAGAGAGGAAGACTTTCGATAAGATGGATTGACTCAGTCACTAGGGTAATGGGGGTAGGTGTGTCAGAGACAATAAGGTTGGCTCAGGATAGAGTAGGGTTCAGAGCTGCTGTATATAGGGTCACTGTGAGTCACAAGCGACTCAACAGCACATAACAACAACAACAACAACAACGACAATCATTAACATCACATACAAGCAAAATAATGATTTAACTTTGCCTCACATACTATGAGCATGTTTCTAGGAAAGGCTGTTTATTGGAGAGGGACATCATGTTTGGGAAGGTAGAGGGACAGAAAAAAAAATATAAAAGGGAATGCCTTTGACCAAGTGGATTGTCAAAGTGACTGCAGAACAGCAATGAGCTCAAGTGTGTCAGAGACTGTGAGAATGGCACAGGATTGGACAGGGTTCAGATCTGCTGCTGATGTGCTCACTATGAGCTGAAACCTAACAACAAACTTTCCCAGAATTAGACCTTTATCCAGGGACAACTCCTAACAGCACACCCAAAGTATGAGAGACTAAGTTTCCACATTTTACCTTTGTTGTTGTGGTTGTTATGTGCCGTCAAGTGATTTGTGACTCATAGCGACCCTCTGTACAACAGCCCTAAACCCTGCTCTATCCTGTGCCAATTTCATTGCCTCTGACACACCCATCCCGATTACCCCAGTCACTGAATCAATCCACCTCAT
>NW_006399854.1:1602784-1650393 GCF_000299155.1 Elephantulus edwardii | reverse complement strand
CTAGTACCGCGGCCCCTTCTAAACCCAGCCTGGACTTCTGGCAGTTCTCTGCTGATGTACTGTTCCAGTCGTTTTTGGATAATATTCAGTAGAATCTTGCTTGCATGTGAAATCAATTTTGCCTTTAAGAAGCGCTATAATTGTACTTCCTCCCATACAGAAATGTTTCTTCTTTTGTTATTCCATGTGTGGTGTTAAGGGTTTAGAGTATAAAATAATGGCTTTCCTAGGTATTGGCTGACTTTGCCATGTGAATGGGCAGGAATATGCAAATAGGGTGTGTTAGCCCATCCAAAAGGGAAATGGCTAGCTTCACCCTTAAACTGTGGGAATTCAGCAGCAGAATTTTGAGAATCTGACCACCAGAAAAGAAACAGCAAAAGAATGCTGGGTGTCCTTTGGAACCAAAGATTCTGGTACCTTCCAGACCAGGGCCTGTGGGGACAGCAACCATAGTAGCTGCATCAAAGAACCAGAGACCTGACAAGACAGAACGGACCTTGGGACTGCCGCCTCATAGAACTAGAAGTAGGAGCCTTTGTCTAAGTTTGTTGGACAGCTGGGGGGTGGGCGGGAGGAGAGCCGTAACTGGCAGGACTGGAATCTTTCTAACACTGGTCTAAAGCCATGAGGATCAAGACTGAGGCACACATTAGCACATTTTGGAAGCTGTCCTGACTGAGGTATTATATCCTGTTGTTATTGTTGTGTTCTGCTCAGTCAGAGCTGACCCTCCAGTGGGTTTTCAGAGGCACGTAATTGCACAGGAGATTACCCACCCTTCTCCCTATTAACCTGAATTATATTCTTTGACTTCCCTAATATGGGTCTGTGTAGTCTGTAGAAATCAAATGGATTTCAGATCCAGTAGAGTATTAAGAATGATCTTGAAGCATGTTACTAGCACAATGACAGACACATAGACCAATGGAACAGAATTGAGAACTGATATTCAACAAGGAAATCAAAGCTGTCAAATGGGGAAATGATAACCTCCTCAACAAGTGGTGTTGGCAGTACTGGACTTCCACCTGCAGAAAGCTGAAACAGGATCCACATCTCACACCATACACAAAAATCAACTGAAAGTGGGTCAGAGATCTGGGAATAAAGCCCAAAACCATAACGTTCATAAGAGACAAACTGGGATCAAGCTTAGAAGCACTAGTCCAGGGTATAAAGAGACTGTCAAAGACAACCAGAAATGCACAATCTGAAGAGAATAAAATTGATGCATGTGACCTTCTAAAGATTAAATTCATGTGTGCATCAAAAACTTTTCCCAACAGGATGAAAAGAAAACCTACAGCCTGAGAACAAACATTTGGTAATAACATCAGACAAGAGTCTTATGATAAACGTTAACAGAATACTCCTGGGCCTCCACAAGAAAAAGATTGATAACCCAATTGCAAAAGGGGCAAAATACATGGAAAGAATTTCCACAGAGGAAGATATTCGAATAACAAACAGACACATGAAGAAATGCTCAAAGTCACTGGCAATATGAGAGATGCAAATAAAAATGAAAAGGAGGTACCATCTCACTCCAGTAACAGTGGCAAAGTTTAACAGGGCAGCAAGAAATAAATATTGGAGAGAATGTGGCGAGAAGGGGACTCTTATACATTGTTGGTGGGATTGTAAAATGGTAAAACCATTCTGGAAGGCAGTTTGGTGCTTCCTCAAAAAGCGGAACATAGACATTCCATATGACCAAGCTATTCCACTACTTGGACTATACCCTGAGAAAATGAGAGCTGAGGCACAAATGGAGATTTGTACACCAATGTTCATAGCAGCGTTATTCACCATTACAAGACCATGGAAATAGCCCAAATGTCCAACCACAAATGAATGGATTGAGATATTATGGTACATTCACACAATGCAATACTATGCAGCATGCAGGAGCAATAACTGTAAATTATTACCTGACTTGGGAGGGACTGGAGAACATTATGCTGAGTGAATTAACTCAGTCCCACAAGGATAAATATTGTATCAAACCATTATTTGTAGAACGAGTATAAGGATCCCGGGGGAGGGAGTAGGGGGTTAGGAGAGGTTGAAAGCAGAGGCATGTGGATGTGCAGAGGGGAGGGGATTAATTGTGGGGTTGTACAATTTCATGGGTGGGGTGGTGAGGGAAATGCAAAGAATTTATTCTTGAAAACAATGTATTAGAATTTTGTAAGTAAACTAGCAAGTAGCAGCCTTAAATATGGATTGAGGCTCAATGTCAAGAAAACAAAGATTCTCACCACTGGACCAATTGGCAGCATCAGGATGGATGGTGAAGAGATTGAGATTGTTCACAGTTTTAGTCTGCTTGGCTCTACAATCAACACTCTTGGTACCAGTAGCCAGGAAATTAAAAGACTTATTGCAATGGGAAAGTCTGCTGTTAGGGACTGCTCCAAAGTACTGAAGAGCAATGGTGTCTCTCTGGAGACTAAATTGTGTCTGATACAGGCCATGGTCTTTGCAAACACTTGTTATGCATCAGAGAGTTGGACAATGACCAAGGACAGAAGGAGAATTGATGCCTTTGAGCTGTGGTGCTGGAGAAGAGTATTGAATGTACCCTGAACTGCCAAGAAAGCAAACAGATTCATCCTGGAGAGGGTTAAACCGGGTGGCTCCTTGGAGGCAAAGATTCTGAGGCTCCATCTAACATACTTTGGGCATGTTGTAAGGAGGGACCAGTCCTTGGAGAAGGACGTCATGCTTGGGAGTCTGGAGGGACAGAGCAGGAGGGGAAGGCCCTCTATGAGGTGGATTGATTCAGTGACTGGGTTAATTGGAATGGGAGTGTCAGAGACAGTGTGATTGGCACAGGGCAGAGCAGAGTTTAGGGCTGTTGTACATAGAGTCACTATGAGTTGCAAACAACTCGATGGCACATAACAAAAACAACAACAACAAACTAGTAGAAAATGGTTCTTAAAAACGATTGGTGTTGAGGTGAGCAGAAAGAGGTATGGAAACATGGAGGACCCTCCAGAGATTTTTCAAAGGCAATAAATTGCACCGGAGGAGATTATTCATCTTTCTCCCTTATGTTGTTGCTGTTGTTGTGTGCCATTAAGTTGGAATCGACTCACAGCTGACTCTCCAGCAGATTTTCAGAGAGAGTAAATCAGATGAGAAAAGAATGCCCATCCTTCTACTGCAGAGCTATAAAAAATCTACAAAGTTTTGCCATTTCTTTAAAAATGATCTGAATGAGATTCTCAAAGATATAGATATAAAATTGGCAGTCAGAGGGTGACAAGAACTGTTAGTTCAGGAAGAACATTTACAAAGGCACAGGATGTCGATAGCTCTTTCAGTTTTAATTTTTCTGAAATGTGAAAAATTCAGTTTAATATATTTGCATAGACATGCTTTAAATAATATATAGAAACAAAGTTCCATTTTCCCTTCATGCAAAATATCTATCTCTGAAATTTTAATGTAAACCCAGCTTTTTGTAACTTTGATCCTATATCCCCACTGCATTCAATAATTGTTTCAAAAGTATTTCTTCTTCATTTCCAGTTAGTCTTTAATAATCAGTGATTAGATTCAGTCTGTAGACAGTTTATGTATTTATGCAAATGATGAAAAGTTCAAGTAAGAAAAGATAACAAACAAAAGTAATTTCCCAAGGATTTAAATGTGATTTACATTTTGCATTAGGTATAAATGCTTCCAAGAAACATTCACCAATTTATTTACTGCCAACACTTTTTTTCACATGGTATTGGTTTTAGTTAACTTGCACTTGTCTTTTGATTTATTTATTTTAAAATTTTGGGAAAAGAAGCCTGAGAGCAAGCTCATGTTAGAGCACTCAGAAGTGTTTTCTCAAAGAGAAAGAAATTGACATCTATAAAGGGCCTTTGCATTACTTGTCTTCTCTGAATGATCAGTTGAAAGCAGACTATCAATATGCTTCTTTAAAATAGTGTGATACAGGTTTTACATGAGCAAAATTAAGTATTCTGAAACTCCTATTCCAATTCATTTGTTAGAATCCAGTCAGTAAAACATAAGCATTAAAAATAGTGTGAGAACAAAAAAAAAGTGAGATTAAACATGATTTCATCATTAATTTGCTATGGTTTTATTTAAAATATAATTAAAAGCTACTTTAAATATAAAATCTAAGTTGTTTTCATCAAACCTTTCATTATAGTCCATTTGATATATTCAAAATAACTTCTGTAATTATGTAAATTATAAAGAATAATAAACTCTTATGACTCATCATACAACTAATAAAGTAGAAAAGAATGTAGTTATTGAATATACTTTTGTGTACCTCTCAATTCTGTATACCTGCCTGCTGTCTAGGGGCAACTCCTGTCCATCTGGGTTGTAAATGTAAATATTTACTAAATTATTTTCCAAAGCAATTGAGCCAATGCACCAAACATCTATACGAGTTTCTGTTATTTTATATTTCAGTTTCACTTGTAATTATCAGATTTTCATTCTTTCGCCCACATAATTGGTATAAAAGGATATTTCATTATGGCTTTGTTATGCTTCTTCCTGTAACTATGGATAACAATTTTTTTGTCTTGTTCTTATTAGTTGACAGTCAGATCCAACTCATAGTAACCATCCTCACCACCTCTGCTATGTTTGAGCTCATTGTAGTCACTGTGTCAGTCTAACTCAAAGAGGGCTTTCTTTTCCTTTTAAGACTTTACACTTTACAGGGACTAGGCCTTTCTGACAGGTGCTCTCTAAAGGAGCACTTTGATTGTCCTTCATCGAAGACAGATTTATTCATTCTTCTGGTCCCTGAAGATATATTTAATGTTTTTCACCTACATAGCAATTCAAAGATACCAATTCTTCTTTTGTCTTTCTTATTCATTGTCTAACTTTCACATGCACATGAAACAATTGAAAATACCATGGTTTGAATCAAGCTAACCTTATTCTTTAAATTGATCTTTCTTTTGTTTAGCACTTGCATTAAAGGAATAGAAAATTAAAACTACAATGAGACATGATGTCATACCCACTAAAAGACTCTATCTATCTATCTATATATCTATCTATCTATCATCTATTTCCCTCCATCCCTTTCTCCCTCCCTATCAGTTTGAACTGACCCATAGCTGACACTTCAGTAGATTTTTATGAAGTATGGGAGGAGATTGCCCATATTTCTCTTTTGGAGCAGCTGGTGGATTTGAACCTTCTGTCTTTGGGTTAGCTGTGCAATTCCTTATTCACTAGGCCACCAGAGCATGCACATTCTGTGTTTTTATATTACATATATGTTGTTATATTACCTTGGGATCTCTGATGGATTAATGGTACGGAGTTCCACTGCCAATCCAAAGCCATATAGGCTCAAATCTATCAGCAACTCCAAGGGAGAAAGATGGGCAATCTCCTCCAGTGTGATTTTCTGCCTTTCAGAACCTATTGCAGGATCAGCTATGCATCATCTGACTCAATAGTCCACAACAATAGCATATTTAATTAAATGGCCCCTGGTAGTAGTGCTAATTGAAGGGTCAGCAGTTCAAATCCACAGCTGTTTTGTGGGAGAAAGAGGGATAGTCTGATTTGGTAGTGATTATACAGAGATCCAGTGGAAGGCTGTCATGAGGTAGAACCGACCTCTCATCAACAGTGCATTTATATTAAAGGAGAGAGTCCTGGTAATGCAGTGGTTAAGACATTCGTGTGCTAACTGAAAGTTGGTATTTTGAATTCATTAATTGCTCCAATGAAGAAAGATGTGACAGTCTGCTTCTGTAAAGATTTGCCATCTCAGAAACCTTTGGGTCAAATCTACTCTGTCCTATAGTGTAACTATGAATTGGAATAGAAATGGAGCTTGGTTTATTTAGGTTTGCACTTGAAATATTACAAACACTGTACCTTATTATTTTCATAGTCTAACACCACAGACTCTTTCCAAGTTAATACCAAATGATTTAGGACAATTAAATTATATGTTCCAAAGTGGTAACTTGAAAAAATTACTACCTCAAAATTGAGAAAGTAAGTTCACATAAAAAATTTTTGGCAGATTCAGCTAACTCTTGCTTTCACCCCTGGGCACATTCCTTAATTAGTACCCAGAACTGAAAATACACTTTCAGTTGCTTTCACCACGTCTTCACCTCTCTCAATAACAGACAAAATTAATGCACCATATGTGTGTTTCTTCTGACACATGTTCTAGTAATTTATGGTGTTCAGAAACATTAATTCATTTGGAATTGCTCATTAATTATATATAAGCACTTGAACTATTTCACATGAATTAATATAATTTTAAGGTTTGTTTCCATCAGAAAATGACCTACTTAAAGTTCAGTTTGTGTTTTCAAACCCTTAACATCTCAATGACATTATACAGAAGCTTTAAATAATTATAGAATAAAAATGTACACAAATAATATACTCCTGTATGGGCAGTCTCCTCTAGTACAATTAACTGCCTCTGAAAACCCACCAGAGGGTCAGCTATGGGGTGGTTCTGACTCAACAGTACATGACAACAGCAAATACGCACCATTTCTGGCTAGTCACTTACCTAACAATGAGGTCATTTCAATAATGGTGCTTTAAAAATGGATATTTTCAAAGAAACTCAGTGAAAGAACTAAAAGGATACAGGCAAAGAGTTGTATATATCTAAAGCTGACACTATGCAATACTGTCTGACACGTTTTTCAGTTGTATTAGTTGCATTTCATGGGAGCTCTCATGGCATGGTCCATAGAGAGCTGCACAGCTCATCTAAAGGCAGGACTTCGCTGGTGGTTTGAACTTAGCAGAGGCCCTACAGAAAGAGGGGCAATCCCTTTCCATGTGATTCACAGCCTTTGGAAAAATGTTGAAGGGTCAGTAATAAGTTCTGACTCAACAGCAATGATCTGACTTTTGAGTTTGAGTCACATTTCAAGTACTTCGTAGCCACATATGGCTGCTGCAGACCATACTGGACATCACATATGTTGCAGAGAAAGCTCTATTGCATAGCATTGTCTTAACTAAGACACAGACTATGTATATATGTGTGTGTGTGTGTATGTATATATCTCCACACATTTGCACATCATTTTTGCACAGAGGCCATGCTAAACATCTCAGCATAATATTAACATTAGTGTACATACTCCCAAAGAGGCCACCAAAGATTTGTGTTTATTATTGTTAAATGCAAAGATCAGTTTAGTAAAAAAAAAGGAAAAAAAGAGCTAACTGTTAATTGTAATGAAATCAGGACATTAAAGTCAACAGGTTAAAAATTAGGCTGATAAGAAAATTCAACCACTCTTTGCCAAAATTACTACAATTATAAATGAAAGTCTTAATTCTCCAAAACACATTCTAACAGATTTTTTGTAATAATCATATAAAGCCATAAGCTACAAAATGCAGTCCTTGTGAGACAGGGTGTTAGAATAGGCAATAATTAAGTTATTATGACTCAGCTTTATGATGAATAAATATTGTTGATGTTGTTGGGTGCCGTCAAGTTGAGTACAGCTCATAGCAACCCTAGGAACAACAGATTTGAATCCCATCCTATCCTGTGCCATATTCACACTTCCTGACACATTAGAACCCATTGTGACGGTCACCATGTCAATCTACATGGTTGAGGGTTTGCCTATCTTTTGCTGACCCTCTACCCTTCCAAGCATCATGCCCCTCTCCAAGGAATAGCCCTTCCTAGCAACATGCCCAAAATATGTGAGATAAAGTCACATCCTCTTGCCTCCAAAGAGCACTTTGACTGCACCCACTCCAAGACATATTTATTTATTCTTTTGGCCATCCACGAGATGTTCAGCACTCTTCATCAACACCACAACTCAAAGGCATCAATTCTTCTTCTATCATCCTTATTCATTGTCCAGCTCTCAGATGCATAGCAAGTGATCTGAATAACCATGGCCCGAATCAGACACACCTTAGTCCTCAAACTGACATCATTACTCCTCAATAATTTGTAGAGGTCCTTAACTGCATATTTCCCCAGCACAATGCATCTCATTATTTCCTGACTGCTGGTACCGAGGCTGTTAAATGTGGATCCGTAATCAAAGTTGTTGACAGTTTCAATCTATTCTCCATCCATTATGATGTTATTTACTGGTCTAGTAGTAAGAATAATTTTTTAATTAACACTGAGCTGTAATCCATAAGAAAAATGGCATCTCTTGATCTTCTGCAATATGTGGTTCAAGTCCACAACCAAGGTTGTGTCATCTGCATAATGCAGGTTATTGATAAGTCTCCTTTCAATCTTGCTGCTACATTCTTCTTCTTAGAGTCCAGTTTCTCAAGTAATTTGATCAGCATACAGAATGAATAGGTGTGGAGAGAGATTACAATATAATGCACTTATTTCTTAATTTTAAATCATGCAATGTTCCCTTACTCGGTTCACACAACAGACTCCGGGTTTAGTATATTTTTTCATAAGCACAATAAAGTGCTCTCGAATAACCATTCTTAATGTTAGCCATACTTTGTTTTGATCCACACAGTCAAATGCCTTTGCATATTCAATAAAGCATAAATAGATATTTTTCTGGTATTCTCATTTGAGGTTTATTAATTATATTTTTTAAAAAGTCATTTTTATTTTATTGATTCTCTTTTAAATATTTTTCTTACATCAACACTCCTGATATTAGCAAGCTGCCAGAAAATAAAAAGTCAAATCACACTGGGAAAATCTGTTGTCAGGGACATATTTAGAGTACTGAAGAGCAACAGTTGCAGTCTGGAAACTAAAACGAGCCTGATCCAGGTCATGGTCTTCACAGTTATGTGCTATGTACCAGAAAGCTGAACAATGACTAGGGATGACAGAAGGAGAATTGATGCCTTTGAGCTGTGATGCTTCTGAGGGGTATTGAATGTACCGTGGACTTCTAGGAGAATAAACAGGTTCATCCTACCAGGCTGCTCCTTGGAGGCAAGGATTCTGAGACTCGCATGTTACAAGGAGGGACCAGTCCTTGGATAAGGATAGCATGCTTGGGAGGGTGGAGGGACAGCACAAGAGAGGAAGACCCTGGAGGTGGATTGACT
Organism: Elephantulus edwardii; assembly: GCF_000299155.1. Classification (NCBI taxonomy): domain Eukaryota; kingdom Metazoa; phylum Chordata; class Mammalia; order Macroscelidea; family Macroscelididae; genus Elephantulus; species Elephantulus edwardii. The sequence goes on along the minus strand of NW_006399854.1, from coordinate 1,641,321 downwards.
CAGTGACTGGAGTAATGAGGGTGAGTGTGTCAGAGACAATAAGGTTGGCTCAGGATAGAGGAGAGTTCAAAGCTGTAGTACATAGGTGACCTGATGACACATTACAATGACAACATTATATTCGGCTTCTTTTGTTCTTTCTTTCCTTCCTTCTACTCTCTTTGGAGAGACTCTGGTGGCTTAGTAGTAAGGAGCTGCACTTTTAACCTAAAAAGAAAGCAGTTCAAATCCTCCAGCTGTTTTGCAGGAGAAAGAGAAACAATACCCCCCTGTACAATCAATATCTTGCCTCTCAAAATCTGTCAGAGGTTCAGGTAGGAGTCAGTTCTGACTTGATGGTACACCACCATCATCATCACCACCACAACAAATTTCTTGGGTTGTTGTTGCTTGGTTGTGTCTTTTTGTTTGTTTTTACTGTTCTTCTAGTGGGAGCTTGGAATGCTGGTGCCCTAGGAAATGAGGAGTTGTATGGTCAAATCAAAGTCAGGCAGTTTGAATCCACCAACTGCTTAATAAAGAAAGATTGGCAATATCCTCCTGGGCTGTCTACAGCCTCTGAAAACCTGCTGGGGGGTCAGCTAGGACTTGGTTCTGATGTGTTGGCAATGACAGAGAGAGAGGGAGATAGTGGACGCTTAGCTAATTTCCTGACATACCTTTGGTTTGAAGGTTGCTTTGGTTGTGTTTTATGATTTGATGTATAGTTTTCTTACTGACATTTTATAATATTTTCTAACTTTTATTGTATCTTCCATAATGGGACCTGAGTTATTGAGGTATATTTTCTAATTACTGTGCATATGTATGTCTTAAAAATTATCTTTCTGTTATTAATTTTAACTTGATGATAATGTGATAGGGATCATTAATTCATTCAGTCATTTGGAAGTTATTGATAGTTGTTATATAGCTCTGTTTATTTTTACTTTTTAGATACTTCAATTTCTCCAGAAATAAGGTATTGTTGAACACTCTATGAATGATCAACTTTATTTAACATTCTGCTTAAATCTTCTCTAGCATTATATACATACATGTATATTTGTGTGTATACATGTGTGTTATATGCTTGTTACACTAATTGCTCCATGGGAGAAAGATCAGAAATCTCCTTCCATTAAAGATTTTTAGCCTCAGAAATCTGATGGATGGTCACTATGAATTAGAATCAACTGACCAGTTATGAGTTTGCTTTTGTTAAATTAATTTAAAAGTTAGAGGAAAATTTCCAATTACAATTATGAATCTGATTCTCTTGATAGCTTTTCCCCGTTTTAGCTCTATCAGCTATTTTTGACCTTCTATATGGAAGAAGGAAGGGCAATCTCCTTCTGTGACATTAACTGCCTCTGAAAACCCACCAGAGGGTCAGCTATGGGTTGGTTCTGACTGTTCAGTTCATAACAATAACACGAGCTCTTTATATTACAGGACTTTTTATGACCCATTATGAGCTAAGCATATCACTTACTACTAACTATAGAAAGAGGAAAATGGCTGTGAGTTCCTGCCCTTAAGAGATTATCTATTTAGTGAGAAAACAGGACACCCTGTATCCATAGGTGTGTATGTCATTTGCACCAGACACATGGGCATTCAGAAATTTAAACTCATGAATTTATATTGAGTCACCCTGTCAGAAACACTTAATTTGGTGAATGTTACTGACTTCTATTACCTCTTTCTATCCATCTTATTGGACTACTGTTACTAGATCCTCAAAGATGACATTAGTACCAATACTGAGGGGGTTACTGGAGTCAATAAAATTTAATCAGAGTTTGCCTTGAGCCTACAGTCACAAACTTCTCTTTGTTGTTTGTTGTTATATGCTATAGGGTCAACTATGACTCATAGCAACCCTATGGGTGTTTCCCAAATCTGTATCTCTTTTATTTTGTAAGTATTTGAGTTGTGTGAGATATAGCATGGATTCCCACTGCTGTTAAGACACTTTCCACTCTCTCTGATTATAGACACTACAGGGCAGAACAGAATTTTCCCATAAGGTTTCCTAGGCTGGAAACTTTATGGAAGCAGATCTCCAGGTTTGGTTGTTCCTCTCCCCCCACCCCTTGGACCAGGTTATGGGTTCAAATTGTCAACTTTCTAGTCAATAGTTGACCACTTAGCAGTAGCAATACAGAGTTTCTTTTGGTTTTTGCTTTCAACTCTGGTAGGATCACCTGCTGGAGGGGCAGATAAGGGTTGGTTTTGACTCAGTGGTACAACTACAACATAATCCATCCACTGCTGCCTTCCCAGCAAGATTCTGAGATTGGGGTGAAACGTCAAGCCAATAGATTTTTGAGTCTGTGGCTCTTCTAAAGTCTGATTGTTTTCTCCCTCATCCTCATCATTATTTCGCCGTCCCAGGCTCTGTCCTCTTCCAGGCCCATCTACATAGCTCCTGAGGAGGAAGCTACTCTGGTCCTCTGCTAACACAGGAAAGGTTCATACCCTCAGAAGTTTATTCATCAAGGCTCCCTTGTGTCTACTCTTTCAAAACTCTATAGAAAACTTTGTTTTCATATCATATCTTTTATCCTTGTTACCATAGAAGCAAGTAACGTTTGAAGCAAATTGTTAGGTACTTCACTGCATTACGCTCTGGATAGTCTCTGTTATGCTCTTAGCTCTGCCTTTTCACCTTTCTTCACCACGGTTTGGACACCAAGACACTGAACCTGGTGGACTGCATCAGTAGAATAATCTGTTCTTTTGCTTCTGTTTGATTTGGTGAGTGGGAGTCACCAAAAGGAAATTAGAAGGAATGCAAAAAGGAATTTCAGAGTGCCTAGCACGTTCATTTTACCTCTGTTAGGCCATCAGGAGTCAGCTGCTTGGGGCATTCTCATATTGAAGCACTTGCTATTGCTAGTTCACTCTTTTACAAGCAGGGCTGCTTTATTTAGGTTCAATATCTACTCTCTTCCAGTGCCATTAGCATCTATGGTAGTAATGACTCCCTGATTTTTCTAGGATCAAAGGCTTTAACCTCCTTTGTAAATAGTTCCTTTGCACACCTTTGCAAACAGTCCCTTTATGAAAAGATTCTCACTTATCCCCTTTGAGGATATTATCTGTTCCTTATTGTGATCTTTATACACCATATACCTGATTCATCGTAACCATATGCTATGAGCTAAGTAATAGGAGGCAGGTGTGTTGGAAACAGTGAGACTGGCTCAGGATAGAGCAGAGTTCAGAGCTATTGTACATATAGGGTCCCTTTGAGTTGCAAGTGACTCCATGTTGTTGTTGTTGTTGTTGTTGTTTAATGCCGTCGAGTCGTAGACGACTCATAGCGACCCTATGAACGAACAGCCTGAGCACTGTTCATACATAGAGTTTCCGGAGGCAAGCCATTTTGGAAGTGGATGCCGCTCCTGCTTCCAGGAAGTGACTCCATAGCACTTAATAATGACATCGCTGACATAGAATTGAGAGTAAGTAACTTTCCCAGGGTTATTCACCTAATAAGGGAGGGTGTGGTTTAAACTTAGATTCACACAGTACAAGAGAGCTCTGGTGGCCTCCTGGTGAGATGGTACACTGCAATCCCAAAGGCATGCAGTTCAAATCCACCAGCTGCTCTGTGGAAGAAATATGGTCAGTCTCTGCCCATGTGTTTAACAGCCTCTGAAAATCTGCCAGAGGGTCAGATCGGTTGGTTCTGACTTGATCGTCCACCACCAACACAACAACGACCCTTAATCAGATCACTCTGGCTATAGAGGAGGAGTCACATTTCAGGGGTTTACACACCAGAGCCATGACAATCATGAAAATTATCCAAGACAAGAAAGATAGAGATAGAGAGAGCGCGAGCCCTTCACTGAGCCAATGACAACATGGCTGGAGATCTGAGAATGATTTGAATGCCTTGAGGAAAAATAAAAAAGTCATGGTAATCAATTAATTTGTGTGTGTGTTGTGAGGGGGAAGGCTGAGTGGATCTGGGTGAAGGGACAAAGTCAAGGATGGCTGAATTCTCCAACATGGAAAACTTCTACCCCAACTACCACTTTATTCCCCATTATTCTCATGTAAGTAATAATTATTAAAGAAGAGTACAGTATATTGCTCATAGTAAGAGACATAAAGGGCACTGACATTAACACCTTTAACTGGTTTAAAAAAACAGCCTTGTTTTTATGTGCCGTAGAGTCACTTGTGACTCCTAGCAACCCTGTGTACAGCAGCCCTGGATGCTGTTCTACCCTGAGCCAATTTCATTGTCTCTGACACACCTACTCTCATTAGCCCAGTCACAGAGCCAATACATCTCATCCAGGGTCTTCCTCTCTTGTGCTGTCTCTCCACCCTTCCAAGTATGATGCCCCTCTTCTAGAACTCATAGTTCCTTGAAACATGTTCAAAGTATCTCAGATGGAGCTTCAGAATCCTTGCCTCCAACAGCAGCCTGGTTTCACCCTTTCCAGGACACACCCATTTGGTTCTCTTAGCAGTTTGTGGTATATTTAATATTCATCTCCAGCACCGCAGCTCAAAGGCATTGATTCTTCTTCCATGATCCTTAATCATTGTCCAGCTTTCTGATGCATAACAAATAATGGCAAAGACCACTGCCTGGATCAGGCACAGCTTAGTCTCTAGACTGACAAAATTTCTCTTCAATATTCTGGAGAGTTTCAGGACAGCAGACTTTCGTATGCAATTTGTCTTTTGATTTCCTGGCTGCTGGTACCAAGAATGTTGACTGTGGAGCCAAGCAAATGGGAATTGTCAACAATCTAAAAATCTCTCCACCGTCTATCATGATGCTGCCAGTTGGCCCAATGTTGAGAATCTTTGTTTTCTTGATGTATTCTTCAATCCATATTGAAGGCTGGAGTCCTTGACCTTCTGCAGCAAATACCTCAGGTCCTCCTCAGTTTCCGTAAGCAGGGTTGTGTCACCTGCATAGTGCAGGTTGTTGATGACTAGAAGGGAGCAGTCTCTGTCCTACCAGATCTTTCTTCCTCTCCCAACCTGGTAAACAGACACTGGCTTCTGCCAGGACGTTGTCATTGACAGATTGAGTTGATGAGCTCATAACAGAGGGAAACATGGAGGAATGAAATATAGTATGTATCCTCGTCATCTGTGATCTCTGGGCATATGGCTAGGAACAGGAGGAGAGAAAACATTGTGCCTACCAGCATTTGCCAGTCCCACAATACATTTTGACTTAAAAAATTCATTTACATTTCCTCTTGGAAATTCTAGGGAGCTCAAGTAGCCTACTGGTAAGAGACTAAGCTGTAAACCCCCAAAGCACATGGTTTAAATCCACCAGCTCCTCTGTGGGAGAAGGACTGGAAATCTCTTTCTGTGCCTCTGAGGACCAGCTGGAGGGTCAGTTATGAGTCAGTTCCAACTGGATGGCACACAACAACTTGGGGATTCTATTAATCATCACCACTTTGCTGTTGTTGGTTTCTATTGTGGCATTCCCATTTACGTACAACCAATCAAAATACTGACTAGTCCTGCACTGTGCTCACAGTTGTTGTTACATTTGAACCATTGTTACAGCTACTATATCAACTCATCTGTTATAGACGGAGTTTTGCCTTTTTTCCAGCCCCTCAACTTTACCAAGCGTGATGTTCTTCACAGAACAGACTCTCCTAATAACACAATCTAAAGTTTAAGAGACAGTCTCACTAACCTTGCTTGTAAGGAGCATTCTAACTGTGCTTCCCAAACAGATTCGTTTTTACTGGCCTTCCCTAGTATATTCTATATTCTTTGCCAACACCATGAACCAAAGGCAAATCAATCCTTCTTCAGTCATTTTTATTCATTGTGCAGGTTTTGTATGCATCTAAGGCAACTGGAAATACCATGGTATGGGTCAGCTACCCTTCAATCCTCAAAGTTACATCTCTACTTTTTAGCACTTAAATGAGGACTTTTACGGTACATTTTCTCAGTGACATATGTTGTTTGATTTCCTGACTGCTACTTTCATGGACATGGATTTGAGATCCAAGTAAGATGAAGTCATTAACAACTCTACTCTTCTTCTCCATTTGTCATGCTGTTGCTTATTGGTCCGTTTGTGAGGATTTCGGCTTTGTTTCTGTTTAAGTGTAGTACAACTGAAGGTTGTTGGGTTTACTTTTCATCAATAAGTGCTTCAAGTCTTGTTTGCTTTCCACAAGCAAAGTTGTATCCTTTGCTTTTTTGCAGGTTGGTAAAAACCCTTCCTCCAATCCTGATGCTGCTTAACAGCTTTAATAAAATGAAAAAGGATATACTTGTCTTTTCTGAAAAAAAGCATGTCTTCATTATTGGAAATATTAAATAATTTAGAAACACTGAAGTTTCTTTAGGGATGTTTAAGACCCACACTGATAACAGCAATTCTGGGTGAAGTTAATTACTAACTTCTCCAGCCTCTAAATAATCTGACACTTTCTTAGCCATTCATTATCTTTGGTCATACCTTGAGCTGCTGAATGGTTTGCCCTGTCCAAAGGTCTGGCAATGCTTTAGAGAAATTACTACATCTTAGCCCTATTGGAAGCTCTGGTGGCCTGGTCTGTAGGGAGCTGTGCTGCTAACCCCAAGACAGTGACCATCTGGCAGTTCAAATCCACCAGCTGCTCCTTGGAAGAAAGATGGCAATCCTTTCCTGTGTCATTTACAGCCTCAGAAACCCAATGGAGGAACAGCTGTGAGTTGGTTTCAACTTGACTGCCATGAGTTGAGTTTGATTTCATCCTAAAAATGGAAGGTTGCGTTTGAGAAGTGGTGGAGCAGAGGATGTTCTTAAAGCAAATGTTAGCACTTTCATGAGTAAATGTTCCAAGTGCAGTTTTAGTATTGTATGATTGTCCATCTCTGGCATGCAAAATTACAAAAGAGACCTATGACCTTCCAGTTTCTTAAGCTCATCATATATTAAAATTTGTTTTAAATACCAAAACAGAGTTGCATAACAATGTAAAGCAAATCAGGCCCACTGTTATCCTTGCCACCTCCTACCAACTCTTTTCTTAAAAGACATTTTCTTGATTCAGCTTATTTTGAATATTTATCACTTGTTGTTTGGTGCTGTCTAGTCAAAGATGACTCATAGCAACACTATGAACAACAGATCTGAACCCTGACCTACCCAGTGTCATCCTCACAATCTCTGACACACTAGAGCCCATTGTAGCAGTCACTGTATCACCCCCCTGGTTGAAGGTCTTCCTCTTTTTCATGTTCCCTCCATCTTTCCAAGCATGACATCCCTTGCCAAGGAATAACCTCTCCTAGAAACATACCCAAAGCATGTGAGACAAAGCTGTACCACTTCTGCCTCCAAGGAGTGCTCTGGCTGCAACCTCTCCAAGATGTATTTGTTCTCTTGACAGTTTATGCATTTTTCAGTACTCTTTTCCAGCACCACTGTTCAAAGACATCAATTCTTCTTCTGTCCTCTGTATTCATTGTCCAGCTCTCAGATGCATATAGTAAGAGTCTGAAAAGGTGATGGCCTGAATCAGACACACCTTAGGAAGGTATATACCTTAGCAGCTAATGGAAATGGCCCAGAATTCATTATTATTCATGGGAATTTTCTTTGATCCTGCCGCACATCCTGCCACACATCTTGGAACAGTGTAAACCTTGCTGCAAGGCAGTCTTAGAGCCACACAGATAGAGATTCAAGTTCTTGTCCATTGGTATCAGTTAAGTGACCTTGAAAAACTCCTAAGCACTGAAACTTAATCTCAGCTGTAGAATGAAGTAATAATGGCATCTCTCTTGTAGGGTTGTCTGAGGATGAAATGAGTTGCCACAATTAAAGCCCTAGAGTGTGGCCTGACACCTGGCAGTCTCGTAACTACTGTTCTTTTGCATAATTTCTACTCAGTTCTGTCTTGTAGAGGATACAGAAGACATTTAAGACACTTTTGAAATATCTTTTAGGCTTTTAAATGTATCACCTGCTTTTCTTAATGTTTTCAATTTTGACAGATCAGTTTTTAATTATTTACACGTGATCTAGAGTTTCTTATAAACATTCACAATTTTATTGTTCAGTTATTCAAACTGATTATTTAAAAAAAACCCATCCAACCCACTCCATTGGTTATTTAAGCATGGAACGGGGCGGGGGTGGGGGGAGGGATTAGAGAATTGAGCCATCCAGCCATAAATTCATAAAGAAAATGAAGCTTTTTTCCATACTAACCAGGAAACATTAAAATACCATTCTCCTTGGGAGAGAGCTGTATTTCTTAATTGAAGCATGAACACTTTCCTTCTTTTTTTAATTTTGTCTGAAACCCATATATAGCCAGTCATGTACTTAGAGATCAAAATACTTCTCAAAGCATCAGCATCTACAAGAGAATCTGGACATATGGGGCGGGGGGAACTATCGGTGGTCCAGAAGGAAATGGAGGTAACCAGCATGATAAAAAGGAGGGGTGTGGTGGCAGCAGTGTCAGTGAACCACTGAATAAGAGGCCTGGCTTTTCTGGTCCTGGTCCTGGTCCTGGCGTTAGGGATGGTGGAGGCAGAGAGGAGCTCGATGAAGCAGCTTTCGACGTAAGGTTACTTGATTTCTTTCCAGGAGACCTGGAGGTGTTTTCATTGTCATCTGTTGAAATTTGACTTTCATTTTCATTCTCTTGAGCACTTTTCTGAGCACTGTGGTCTATATTATTAGCTTTTCCAAACATTGGGAAAAGCACATCAGTCAGATTTGTTCCTCTTTGTTTCTATATCCAATATACAAACCCACAATATAGGTTTCTCTTTTAAAATCAGTTGATTCAATCGTAGCTGGGTAAAGGCAGTCATCTTTTGCCCAAATGGCGTAACATTTATCCCCAACTTTCCACTGCTCCCAAGGCGTGGCGGTCTTCTTTTTTGGTTCTTTTTCTTTTTAGTCGGTTTTCTTTTAGAGGCACTACTTTTTGGTTTATATGAAGCTTCACAAATGTCACCATTCTTTAGAGCACGCATAAATGAAGCCACAGCTTTATCGTAAGCTTCAGTCAATGTTGTATCGTGTCAAATGGCAGAATCATCACTCTGACCTGTGCCACGCTAGAAGAGCATAGAATTCTCTCACTCCAGGACGCCTCCTCCACCTCCCATCGCCATGGCGAGTACATGGCAGCTTCTGCTTTTCTTATTTTAAAGAGGACTTGTTGGTGCTGTTGTTATGTGACTCATAGTGACCCTATTAAAAATGGATCTGAACCTTGACTGATCCCGTACCATTGTCACTAAGACATACTTGAACCCATTGTTAGTCACCGGTCATTCCATCTTGTCTCAGGTCTTCCTCTCTTTCACTGACCTTTCCCAGTGTGATGTCCTTCTCGAAGGACGAGCCCTTCCTAACAACGTGGCCAAAGTATGTGAGACAGAGTTTCACCCACCTTGCCCCAAAGAGACTGGTTTCACGTCTCCAGGAGAGACTTGTGGTCCGTATTCACTGCTCTTTTCCAATCCCACAATTAAAAGGTATCAAAGCAACCGAGAAGAGCATGGGGGGGGGTTAGATTTTCAGTACATAATTATGTATGTTGTTGCTGTTTTGTGCCATCAGGTTGGAATTGACTCATAGCTGACCATCAGGTGGGTTTTCGGAGTCATTTAATCACACAAGAAGATATTGCCCATTCTTCTTCCACAGAGCACTGGTACATTCAAACCATGAGCCTTCAGGATTTCAATACAGCTTAACCACTAGGCCACCAGAGCTCGGAGGAACTAATCGTTCTGAAAGATAATGAAATTTTTTTATAGTCCTCATTTTTTGCCTACACTTGGCCACCAGATGGCAGTATAAGCATAACTGGTAGAGTCTATTCTCTAGGATGCTTAAAGTCGCTCAATTCTTATCGATTAAAAACCATGGTAAACGTGTAATAACTGCTCTTTCATATTAGAAAGCAACGAATAAATTAGCTTCTTTGAATTTAAGAGAGTTTATATGTAAAAGATATACATGAATCTGGAAGGGTCATATTTAGAGTGTGAGACACATTTAGCTACACATTTAGCTACAAATAAAATGTCTTAAATTCAGAAATTAGCAAATGGATGGGAAGGGTGAAGGGAAAGGGAGTGTACAGTGAAGTTTCAAATGGATAATATAAATAATAGCATTGTACAGCAGTAATTGATGTTATAAGACAAAGTGTATATGTGTGACTGGATGCAAATCAATTTAAAAAAATGAATATTTCATAGTACGTATCCATCAGTGGGTGAATGGATAAAGAAACTATGATACCTCCACACAGTGGGGTTCTAAGTAATAATAAAAAAACAGTAGAAAATTCACCACAAAAAGTGGGCCAAATTTCAGAGGCTTCTGTGTTGCTTCTGGAAACTGTGTCACTGGTATTTCAAACATAAGCTGGGTCACGCATGGATGACAGGTTTTTGTGGAGCTTCTAGATGAAGACAGACTAAAAAGAAAGATATGATGACCTCCTTCCGGAAAATAGTCAATAAAATCTATTCTGGCTTTGGGTACATCCTCAGAAGGAACCAGTTATTAGAAGACATCAGCTTTGGTGAAGAAGAGAACAAGAGAAGACAAGACAGACTTGCGAGAAATGTCTCCCTTTGTCACTGACATCTGATCCAGGGCATCTGTCAGATGAACTCCAATGTATGACCACTATTGAAATCACTGTGGGATGAGTTATGGTAAGATCAAGCACATTATCTATGAAGAAAGCAAAAGGTCATTATAACAATAGTAAAGAAAGAAATAAAAGACAGACATGAAAGGCAGAAGAGACTCCGAAACTTTCTCTAGACCAGAGATACCAAAGAAAGGGAAGAAATGCTGAATTTAGAGAGATGATCAGAATGTTTCAAAGGGCAGCTTGAGAAAAAAAAACCCAAAGTATTATAATAAAATATATTAAAAGCTGGAGATGGAAAACCAAGAGAGAAGAACATGCCCAACATTTCTGAAGGTGAAAGAGCTGAAGAACAAATTCAAGCCTTGTGTTACTGTACTGAATTATTATTCTATGGGCAGTCTTAAATGATGCAGGAAATATCAAAAGAAGATGAAAGGAATACACATAGCCACTGTACCCTAAAGAATTGGTCAACACTGAAAGATTTCAGGAAACAGCATATGATCAAGAACCAATGATATTGAAGGAAGAAGTTCTAGATGCACTGAAGGCATAGGCAAAAAAACAAAAGTAAAAAACTCAAGAAACAATGGAATACCAATCGACTTTTTTTTTAAAATAGAAACACTCCTAGACATGTTCACTTCTGTATGCCAAGAAATTTGGAAGACCGTTTAACCAACTGACTGGAAGAGATTCATTATTGTTTCCATTCCCCCCCAAAGGTGATCCAACAGAATATGGAAATTATTGCACAACATCATTAATATCACATGCAAGCAAAAATCTTCCTGAGGATTGAACCTCTATCTTACACACCTTGGGCACGTTGCCAGGAGGAACATCCTTGGAGTCCTTGGAGAAGGACACTATGCGTGGAAGAGTGTAGGGACAGTGTAAGAGAGGAAGACCTTGGATGAAATGGATTAACCCTGTGACCAGGGGTAATCGGGGTAGTTGTGCCAGAGACAATGAGATTGGCTGAGAATAGGACAAGTTCAGAGCTAATGTGCATAGGATCGCTATATAACACAATCAACTCAATGGCACGTAATAATAACAACAGAAGAGCACTTGACAGAGAATACTCAGAAATTCAAGCTGGATTCAGAAGAGGCCAAGAAAGAAAAAAATATCATTGTTGATGTCAAATGGATCTTGGCTGAAAGTAGAGTATTATTAGTATTTTATTGACTGTTGTTGTTGTTAAGTGCCACCAAGTTGCTTGTGACCCATAGTGACCCTATTTATGGCAGCTCTGAACCCTGCTCTATCCTGAGCCAACCTCATCCTCCCTGATACATCCACACCCATTACCTCTGTCACTGAGTCAATCATATGATATCACTCTTCAAGAACTGGTTCTTCCTTTCAATATGTCCAAAGTATGTCAGACAGAGCTTCAGAATCCTTGCCTCCAAGGAGCATACTGATTTCAGGACTAATCTGTTTGTTCTCCTATCAATCCATGGTATATTCAATACTCTTCTCCAGCACCAAAACTCAAATGAATCAATTCTCCTTCTATCATCCCTACTCATTGTCCAGCTCTCTGATGCATAGAAAGTAATTGCAAAGAGCATGGCCTGGATCAGGCGCACCTTAGTCTTTAGACTGACACTGTTGCTCTTCAGTACTCTGGAGAGGTCCCTGACAGCAGGAACCTATTTTTATTGACTAGGCAAAGGCATTTGACTGTGTTGACCATAACAAGTTATGGGTAATATTGAGAAGAATTGGAATTTAGAACATTTAATTGTGCTTACACAAAATCTGTATATGGACTAAGGAGCAGTTGTTCAAACAGAACATGGGACCAGATGTTTATTAGGGTTTTATTCTTACTCCATACCTATTTAATCTGTATACTGAACAAATTTGTTCAGAAAGCCGGACTATATAAAAAAGAGTGAGGCATCAGGATTTGTGGAAGACTCACCAATAAGCTGCTTTATACAGATGACAGAACCATGTTTGCAAAAGTGAAGAAAACTTGAAGCACTTACTGAAGCAGATCAAAGACTACAGTCTGCAGTATGGGTCACAACTCAGAAATAAGAAAGCAAAAATTCTCACCAGGGACCAGCAGTCACTCTATCATGATAGAGAAAAATACTAAAATTGTCAGTGACTTTATTTTGGTTGGATCTACAATCAAAACCCTGATGATAACAGCTGTTAAGGAATCAAGACATATGGCATTATGAAAACCTGCTGGACCTCTCCAAAGTGCTAAAGAACAAGTCTATCGGTTTAAAGGCTAAGGTGTGCCTGACACAAGCTATAATTTTTCAGTTGCTTCCTGTGAATTTGAAAGTTGGAAAATTAATGAAGATGACAGAAGAAGATCTGATGCTTTGATTTGCAGTACTAGAGAAAAGAACTGAAGATTTTTGGGCTATCAAAAGAACAAGAAAGTCTGTCTTGGAGAAAGACCAACCAGTTTGCTCCCTAAAGTAAAGATGGTAAAACTTGGTCTTGCGGGCTGCAGGCATGTTTTTTGGGGGAATTAATCCTTGGAAAACTACAACTTGCTGGAAAAGGTGGAGTGTCAGAGAAAGAGAGGAAGACCCCTAACAAGCTGGATAGACACAGAGAATATAACAATGGGCTGGAACATATCGTGAGGATTCTGCAGGTTCAGTTCTAGTGTCTATAGTTACTGCTATGAGTCATATTCATCTGGACGGCACCTAACAACAAAAACAATTCCTAAACTATATTTTTGTTTAGAAGCCTTATCTCATGACCTTGCACATCACCTCTGCTATTATGATTTTCAATTTACAGCTGATGTTGAGTATGACTCATAGCAACCCTATGAACAACATGTCTGAACCCTGCCCTATCCTGTGCCATCCTCACAATCAGCTTCAAGATCTTAGTGAAATTCTCTGTGCTGCATTACTCTAACTTCGAAAAGCTAACACCTTTGCCTGCACCATTTATGTTGGTAATCATAAAAGTATTGCTGGAGAAGGCAAAGTTTCAATCTTTTGTGCGTAGTGTCACTGTGAGTTATAATCTACCTGATGGCATCTAACAACAGCAATATTCAAATGTCAAAGCAGTATATAGTATGTTTTGCTGCTAAGCAGATATAATGTTGTTGAAAACAATTAAAAAGTGACTGAAGCAGTACATTGGCATGGTGCTGCCGGAGATTCAGTCTGAATTCTGAAGAGGATATGGAACATGGGATATCATGGCTAATATCAGCTGGATCTTGGCTGAAAACAGAGAACACCAGGAAGATGTTTGCTTGTGCTTTAGCAACTGTGCAAAAGCTATGTGGATCATAATAAATTTTGGATGATGCCAAGAATAATGGACATTCCAGAACACTTAATTGCACTGGATATAAGCCAAGAAGCAGACATTCAGCTAGAGCAAGGGGCCATTGTATGATTTAAACTAAGGAGTGGTATGCATTCAGGGTTGTAGCCATTCTTCATTATCTATTTGATATGTGTCCTGAATAAGTAATCTGAGAAGCTGGTACGTAAAGAAAAATGACGTTAAGATTGGAGGAAGACTCATCAGCAACCTGTGCTATTCAACATTATTTACTGAAAATTGAGACTTGAAGTAGTTACTGATGGAAAACCCCCCACAGCCTTCTGGACAGATTACACCTTCACATAAAGAGAACAAACATCTTCACAACTGGGCCAATAAACATTATTATAAGTGTCAAAAAGATTGTTGTCAATGATTTAATTTTACTTGGATCTACAATCAATACCTATGGAACAAACAGATAAGTCATCAGATAATGTACTGCAGTGGGTAAATCTGCCGCCAAGGACCTCTTTAAAGTGCTAAAGAGCAAAGGTATCACTTTGTGAACTAAGGTGTTTCTGTAAAAGTTGGGCAATGACTGAGTAAGAAAAAAAGGAAAGAACAGATTCCTCTGAATTGAGGTGTTGGTGAAGAGTACCAAGTATCCCATGGCCTGTCACAAGAACAAACAAGAACAACCCTGATGCATACCACTCCTTATTGTATTCTTCAGATAGGCTTGTCTTGTGTACAAATTACAGAGTGAATCTAAGTATGAGGTAAACTAATGTAAAGCAGGCTGATAAGGTAATATCTAGGTTTGCTTTATCTTAAAATTATTTTTCTTACTGACAATACAAAATTAAAAAATTTTTCTTTGTGGAAATGTAACCTATATTACACAAGAGATTCAGGAAGAAAATCTCCTTTGCTTTTCTTTTCCTTCATCCTGTTTGACACTTGAGTGGAAACACACTACGTTCCTGCTGAGGAATGCTGTGTTGCTTTCCAAGGTCACATCTAGTTTTCTTCTCCAATTCCTCTCTAAGGTGTAGCCTTATTTAATTTTGCTTCTTTTCTTCCCAAAAGCTTATTATCAAATTAAATATGAGCAATCCAGGTAAGACCATATAAATTTCAAATTACTATTGAGACTGAATAAACTGGTTAATTATTCTTTTTCATACGATCTGAAAGTAAAGATTAGAAGCAAATAACATGCAAAAATAATCAGATGCTGCATTTTCTCCATTACATTTTCCTTTCATTTACTGACACCCCAAAATACACCTCATTTTCAAATTCTTCCTTGAAAAAACAAATTGGAAATTAAAATAAATCATATGTAAAATTATCATTGCTTTTAAGAAATGACTATAATTTAAAGAATAAAACCTCATGAATCACTTACTGAAGAAGATCAAAGACTTTCCTATTTAGTTTAAAGATTACACTTTAATATAACATCGTAGAAGCCCCCACAACTGGATCAATAAGTAACATGATAAACAGAAATGATTTAAGTTTACTTGGATCCACAATGTCCTTATATGTAAAGTTAAGATATCAACTGATACATTATTGGTTTTGTATAAGGTTCAGTCTGAACCAAGCTATTGCTGACTCTCCAGTGGATTTCAGAGGTGGTAAATCACACAGGAGGAACTTTATCACAGTAAATTGCCCATCTTTCTACTCCAGAGCAGCTACTAGATTCGAACTGTGTACCTTTTTGTTGGCAGCACAATTCCTTACCACTTACTTGGGGAAATCTGCTTCAAAAGCCCTCTTTAAAAATCTTAATAAACAAAAATGTCACTTTGAGGACTAAGCTGCACCAGCCATGGTCTTTTTAATCACTTTATGTACAAACAAAAACTAGATAATTAATTAAGAAAGACCAAAGAAGAATTGATGCCTTTGAATTATGGTCTGGCCAAAGAATATTGACTATATAGTATAATAACAGAAGAATTAACAATATGCCTTGGGAAAGTGCACCCAGAGTGCTGCTTAGAGGAATATTTGTCAAGAATTCATGTTATATACTTCAGACACACTATGAAGAGGGGCCAGTCCCTCTACAAGGATATTATGCTTTGTAAAGTACAGGGTTATTGAAAGAGAGGAAGATTCTCGGTGATATGAACTGATACAGTAACTACAGTAATTAATTCAAACCTAACGAAGATTGTGGGAAAGTCTGCTGTTAGGGACCTCTCTAAAGTACTCAAGAGCAATGGTGTCCCTCTGGAGACTAAGGTGCACTTGATACAGGCCATGGTCTTTGCAATCGCTTGTTATGCATCAGAGAGTTGGACAATGACGAGGGAAGACAGAGGAGAATTGATGCCTTTGAGCTGTGGTGCTGGAGAAAAGTATTGAATGTACCCTGGACTGCCAAGAAAACAAACAGATTCATCCTGGAGAGGGTTAAACCAGGCTACTCCTTGGAGGCAAGGATTCTGGGGCTTCGTCTGACATACTTTGGACATGTTGTAAGGAGAGACAGGTCCTTGGAGAGGGACATCATGCTTGGTAAGGTGGAGGGACAGCGCAGGAGGGGAAGACCCTCTATGAGGTGGATTGATTCAGTGACTGGGTTAATCGGGGTGAGAGTGTCGGAGATTGTGCGATTGGCACAGGACAGAGCAGAGTTTAGGGCTGTTGTACATACGGTCACTATGAGTTGCAAGCGACTTGACGGCACATAACAACAACAAAGATTGTGAGAACCAAGCAGTGTTTTGTTGTATTAGATGGTTATAAGTTGGAACCAGCTTGATGGCACTCAACATTTATTACATTCCAAATAATAAATATTTACAAGAATGTGGTGGAATATTTTTCTTGCTTGACTTTCTTCTGTCATTAAAAAATGTAAAACCCATTTTTAACTCACAGGCTAAGTTTGTTTCTAGTCTATTGTTTCACAAGATACCTTTTTTAGCAAAGATTAAGAAGGAATTCAAGTATATTGATCACTTCACCAGTGCAATATATGCTATAAATAACATTTGTAGAATACTTGATATAGTCAAGCATAATTTTTACACACACACACACACACACACACACACACACACACACACACATTATCTCATTTGGTCCTTAATATAGTACAATCAGATGGTAAGCCACATTCTACCATCTTTCTTCTTTTAATAAATAAACACATTTATGCTCAGAGAAGTTTAGGAGTCTCCTTAAGTCATGTTGTTATGTGCTACTGGAATCAACTGATAGCTGATTCTTCAGTGGATTTTCAGAAGCTACAAATCTCACAGGAGGAAATTGCCCATCTTTCTGCAGAGCAGCTGGTGGATTCAAATCATATCTTTGGGTTGGCAGCACAATTCCTTACTAATAGGGCACCAAAGAGTGAGAGGAACATTTGATCTTAGTATTTTTATTGCAGAACTGTACTTGAGTCAGCGCTGATTTGAACTGGCCATAGAAGCAAATTATTCACAACTTTTACATTGTTTTTTAGTTGCTGTCCAGTCGAGTATGACTCATAGTGACCCTACAAACAATAGATCTGAATAGATCCTATCCTGTTCCATCTTTACAATCTCTGACACACTCAATCCCATTGCTGTAGTCCCTGCACTACAAACCCATTTTGTTGAGGGTCTTCCTCTATTTGGCCTTCCTCTACCTTCCCAGGTATTATGTCCTTCTCATAATGACCTCATCTAACAACATGCTCAAGGTATGTGAGAGAAAGCTTTATAATTTTTGTGTCTAAGGAGCATTCTGTCTGTACGTTCTTCAAGATATATCTGTTCTTTTGGTGTCCATGGGATATTCAGTACTCTTCTCCAACAAAGGTAACTAATTTCTATTATTGAGTATATTTTAAATTACAAGTTTCCAATTAAGTAAGCAAGCAAAGAAATAACCTGTAGATACTATCTGAATTCTTATCAGTGCTATTAAGAAATGAATGTATAGACTGCTTTATATTCTGGCAATGTTCTAAGTGATGAAGATATAAGACCAAATCACATAAATACATTTCCTGCTAACATTAGTGCTTTACATTCTAAACATTATAACGGTGATAACAATTGTAGGAGGAGTAGCAGCTCCTGGCTAAGCAATTGTATACCACCATGTACTATGTTTGGAGCATTAAAAGTATTTTATAATGAATCTTAAAATAATGCACCTCATTCATTCATTCACTGCCAGTCTATTGCCAGGAAATTTGGAGGATGGCTGTCTGGCCAACAGATGTGAAGAGGCCCATATTTATTTCCCATTCCCAAAAAAGATGATCCAAATGAATGCAGAAACTCTCAAACAATATAATGAATATCACATGCAAGCAAAATACTTCTGAAGCTCACTCAAACATGGCTTGAACATAGATAGGAGATAGGGAATTTCCAGAAGTTCAAGCAGGATTTAGAAGAGTCCATGGCACCAAGGATATAATTGCTGATGTCAGATGGATCCTGACAGAAAGTAAAGAATGCCATAAGAATGTCTATTTATGCTTTATTGACTCTGGAAAGGCATTTGACTCTGTGGATAATGCCAGGTTGTGGCTGACATTGAGAAGAATGGGAGTTCCAGAGCACTTTATTGTGTTCATGTAAAACCCATACCTGGATCAGAAGGCTGTTGTGTGAACAGAGTGGGGAACACTGGGTGGTTTAAAATTAAGGAGGTAGTTCTTCAGGGTTGTATTCTCTCTCCATACCTATTTAATCTGTGTGCTGAGCAAATTATTTTAGTATCTGGATTCTAGGAGGAGGAGGAGTGTGGCATCAGGATTGGAAGGAGACTCATCAAAATTCTGCGTTATGCAGATGATGCAACCTTGCTTGCTGAAAGTGAGGAAGACTTGAAACACTTGTTGGAGAAGATTAAGAAATGCAGTCTTCGGTATGGATTGCATCTCAAGAAAACAAAATTTCTTACCACTGGACAAATAAGCAACATCATGATGGATGGAGAGGAAATTGAAACTCTTAATAGCGTCATCTTGCTTGGATCTACTATTAACACCCTTGGTACCAGCAGTCAGGAAATAAGAAGACACATTGTATTGGGAAAATCTAAAGTTAGGGACAGCTCCTAATTATTGAGGAGTAATAATGTCAGTTTGAGGACTAATGTGCATCTGATTCGGGTCACAGTCTTTCCAATTACTTGCTATGCATCTGAGAGCTGGACAATGAATAAGGATGACAGGAAAAGAATTGATGCCTTTGAGCTATGGTGCTAGAGAAGAACTCTGAACATCCCATGGACAGCCAAAAGAGCAAACAGATACTCTTGGAGAGTATGTTGGAGAGGGTGCAGCAGGAGTGCTCTTTGGAGAAAGAATGGTGAGACCTCACCTCACATACTTTGGGTATGTTGCTAGGAGGGGACATTCCTTGGAGACGGACACGATGCTGGGAAGGATGGAGGGTCAGCAAAGGAGAAGAAGACCCTCAGCCAGGGAGATTGACATGATGACTGCTGCAATGGGCTCTTATATGTCAGAAAGTGTGAGGATGATGCAGGGTAGAAAAAGGTTCAGATCTTTTGTTCATAGGTCGCTGTAAGTCATACTCAACTTGATGGCACCTAACAACTACAATAGTAATATGTATGAGTCAGTCAGTAAGTAGTTTATTGCCACTGAGTCAAAATTTACTTATAACTGACCCTCCAGTGGGTCTTCCGAGGCAGCAAATTGCATGGGAGAAGATTATCCTCTGAGAAGCTGGGGGATTTAAACTGCCTGCTTCTAGGATGACTGTACAACTCTTTACCTGTTAGGTCACCAGAACTCTTTTATATGTATAGAAACTGTTTCTGTAGTTGAAAAGGTATTTGCAGCAAATGAGTTTCGTTGTTGTTATTACGTGCCATCAAGTCGTTTGCGACTCATAGTGACCCAATGTACAAGAGCCCTAAACACCATTTTATCCTGTGCCACTTCGCTATCACAAACACACTCATTCCCACCACTCCATCTACAGTATCGATCCATCTCATCGAAGGTCTTCCTCTCCTGCACCGTCCCTCCACTTTCCTAAACATGATGTCCCTCTCCAAGGACCAGTCTCTCCTTGCAACATGCCCAAATTATGTCAGACAAAGGTTCAGAATCCTTGACTCCAAGGAGAATTCCAGCTTCACCTTAGAATACCTATGGAGTTTTCAAGATCATCTTCTTCACTGACAATTGTTTTTTTACATATCACACAAATATGACATTTTGTAATGATGTTATTTATTTGTCATCACTACAGCTAGGAAATTTAAAAAGAAGAAATTAAAAACTGACCCATAGCTGACATTCCAATTGGTTTTCAGAGGCAGTAAATTGCATAGAAGGAAACTACCCATCTTTCTCCCACAGAGAAGCTAGTGGATTCGATCCACATACCTTTGCTTTGGCAGTTCAATTCCTTACCATTAAGCCACTAGAGCTCCCCTTTTGTTATATTAGAATACATAAGGAGTTTGAAAGAATGTCTTCTTCATTGACAATTGTTCTTTTGAACATCACAATAAGTATAATATTTTGCAATCAAGTTATTTATCATCACTGTAGTTGGGAGATTTCAAATAAATAAAAATATTAATAATACAAAAGAATTTAAAATGAGATATTTTGCTAACAAAAATGCAGTCTATTTTACTGCATCACTTATTTGTATTTCTAATTCAAAATTATATTTTTACTTTTTCATTATAAAAATTGTATCACTTTTGTCATAATATAAAAAAGACAGCATCATATTGGTGAGAGAACATATGGATCAATAGATCATAATAAAGCCTAAAAATAAGTCCACACAAATACAATTCACTAATCTTTGACAAAAGATTAAAGGATTCAGTATAATAGTTTTCTTAACGGTGTTTTATCAATAGAATAGTTTTCTCAATGGTATTTCAACAACTGTTTAAAAAAATGCAAAATATATAGAAACAGATCTTACACATGTCATAAAATTTAGCTCAAAACGTGCCACAGATCCAAATGTAAACTAGAAAATCATAAAGCTTCTAGAGGATAACATAGGCGAAAACCTAAATAAACTTAGGTTTGGTGATGGGCTTATAGATTCAACACCAGACACACAATGCCTGGGGTGATAAGGTATATATACTTTATTATAACTTAAACCTTCTGTTGTTAGTAGTTGTTAGATACTGTCAAGTTGAAAAGACTCATAGTGATACTATGAACAGCAAATACAAACCCTGTCTTATCCTGTGCCATCATCACCATCCCTGACACTTGAGCCCATTGCTGCAGTCTCTGTGTCAGTCCACCTGGTTGAGGGTCTTCATCTCTTTCACTCACCCTCAACCTTTCCAAGAATGATGTTTGTTTCTAAGGAATAGTTTCTTCTAGCAACTTGCTTGAATTACGTAAGATGAAGCTTTGTAAAACTTCCGTAGTATGAACTAAGAAAAAAAAAATCTCAAACTCATTGCCATTGAGTTGTTATTTTTATAATAGCATGGAGTCACAATCACTCATAGCTGACACACGAGTGGGTTTTCACCTGCCTATGGGTTGGCAGTACAATTCAAATCCACCAGCTTTCTCTACTAGAGAAAGATGGGCAATCTCTTTCCCTGGCATTTACTGCCTCCAAAAACCTCCTGGAGGGTCAGCTATGAGTTGGTTCTGACTTGACAGTAAATAACAACAACAGCATATCATGGGAACTTATTGGCTTTGGATAAAACCAAGAGCTGACTCCCCAGTTGGGTTTCTCAGGCTGTATATTGCACAGAAGGAGATGGTCCGTGTTTCTCCCCAGGAGTGGCTGATGGATTTGAACAGAGATATATTGCCTTTGGGTTATCAGCACACTTCTCTATGGACTATGCCACCAGAGCCAGTGATCTGGACTGTGAAAGACATTTTTAAGAGAATGAAAAGACAAACTACAGGCAGGAGGAAAAAAGATATGTTAAACATATACCTGATAAAGAGGGTTATAGATTGAACCCTGTTCCCCCAAAGACTGTGTTGTGAATACTTTCTTATACTTAGGAAATGCAAAGAAATATACTTAGGAAAGAGATGTCAAAGTAAGAGAGGAGATGAGCAGAAGATTTCAAAGGGCAGCTCAGGAAGACAAAGCAAAATATTATGAAGGAATGTGCAAAGAATTGGAGTTGGAAAATTAAAAAGGAAGAACTCCTTTGGCATTTCTCGAGCTGAAAGAACTGAAAACCATATTTAAGCCTTGAGTTGCAACACTAAGAGACGATATGGGGAAAATCTTGAATGATCCAGGAAACATCAAAAGAAGGTGGAGAGAATGCACAGAGTCATTGCACAAAAATGAACTGGTAAACACTGAAACATTTTATGAAGTAGGAAATGATAAAGAGCCAACGGTAATGAAGAAAGAAATTCAAGTTGTATTGAAAACATTGGCTACAAAAAAAGACTTCAGGAATTGATGGGATACCAACAGACATGTTCCAATGAACAGATGCAGCCATGATATTTTTCAATCATTTCATGTGTATGTGAAAGTTTGACATGAAGAATCAGGATGGGAGAAGAACAGACGTTTTTGAATTGTGGTGTCTATGAAGAATACTGCATATACTAGAAGAAAGAACAAATATATCTGTCTTGGAAGAGGAGCAACCAGGACACTTTTTAGACTTAAGGATGGGGGGGATGTGTCTCGCATACTTTAGTTATTTTTTTTTTTCAGGAGGGATCAGTAACTGAACATGTAAAGGGTCAGAAAGAAAAAAGAGGGAGAAGAAGGAAGAAGACCCTCAATGAGACAGATTGATATACTAGCTACAACAATGAACTCAAACATTGCAGTGATTGTTATGATGGTACAGGACTAAGCAGAGTTTTGTGATGAATGGCACCTAGTGGGTAAGGAGTTTCACAGTGAGCCCAAAGGTGGTTCAAATTCATGAGAGAAAGATGGACACTTTCCTCTCATGTGCTTTTTGGCTGTTGAAATCCGCTATCGGGGCAGCTTTGAGCTTGTTCCTACTCCATAGCAATGAGTGTGTGAATCTGATAAAAAACTACTTTTATTCTTGTGAAATCCAGATGTATGGAGGGTTCCTGGCACTGGGGGCACCTACCTAGGCCAATTTTCCTAAGTTCCACTAAACCACGAGCTTTTAGAGAACTGACTTCCTGAAAGCACCTTCAGATAACAGTAGCCCAGTAAGCAGATTGATACCACATGCTATTGAATTGCCAACTTGATGGCACCTAACAACAAGAAGAAACAATTTAGTTGAGGGAAGTTTTTTAGGCATTACATTCTTTTGGAAAGATATCTCTGTGCAGCCAGCTTGGCGAAATCAGAGCTCCCATGACTGATTCGATGCAGTGTTTTAGAATATCCTTGGTAACTCTGTTGCTGACCAACCCTGTAACCCTGAACAGTCCTCGGATGTTATTTCCGGACAAACCAACACAAGGACCTATATAAATCATGTTTACTTCTTTAATGTGCCTTTCAGATTCATCTGGGTTCATACTACCCAACTCAAATTTTATCCACTCACAGTAAATATGAGATTCTTCTGTTTCTCTGCACCTTTAGATGCTTGGAAGTCGTCTACAGTAAAAATAGTACAATATCATTAGCCTGAAGGAAGGAATTTAATATAGTTTCTATACCAGATGACTTCTTTGCACAAATACTAGTTCTATTTCTCTGAAAAGAATTGTACCTTTATCTCTTCTTATAAGATGAAGTACTTCGTGTACTTCATCTGTACAAAGAGTTCAACACCTTCTTAAGTCATATTAAAATGATTGTTCTGAAAATTATTTTTCTTACAAACTGAAAACCCTTCTACTTCAAAGTTTTCTCAAAGGCTTGAAATGTCATTACCTCAAGGAGGAGTTACAAGCAACAAGCAAACAATAGTGTGCATTTCTAGACTTGGGTGTTTATCTTCTTTTTTCAACAGCTCTTAATGGCAGTGGAATGAGGGTCAAAAACTCAAAGCACTTCAACGTAAAATGTAATGTCCCTTGCAAAGAAACCCCATAAAACAAAGCAAATAAAAATTCCCAGACACGGAATGTCAACTCTTTCTTGCTTATTAACTTAAAACAGTTATACTAGAGACCAATTCCCACATAGTTAAGGAAGCAGAGAAATGATTCTAGCTCGCTTCTGACTATAAACTTTTTGCTTTTTATTAAATGACTAATTGTACTATATCTGGAGACAGAGAAAGAGTAGTGGACCAACCCTGGCCAAATAACTCAGCCTCCTTGGAGACAATTTTATTACGGAGTTACACTGTGAATTATGTCCAACACACCTTTCTAAAAGAATACAATGCTATTATTCTAATTTTCTTATAAAACTGCTTAGACCAATTCCACACTACCAGTAACTAGCAGTGTGAAACAAATGGTTGTGGTTTTGTTTCCTCATCTGTAAAACACAAATAATAATAGCTACCTTATAGGGTTATTGTAATAAAGATTAAGTAAGTTACTATATTTATATGTTTAGAAGGAGGGCTGACAAATAGTTTTACTGCTAACTCTAAGACAGACCCTCTGCAAGCTTGAAGCCATCAACAAACCATGAAAAAAAAGACGAGCATTCACCTCCAAAAACACTCTGCAGGGTTTAAGGAGGTTCTAATTCAATGACAATATGTGAGTTGAGTTTAAGTGAAAGCAGCAGCCACACTTGTTGTGGTAACAAGCACAAATGTATTGTTACTGCGAGGTGCCATCCAGTTGACTTTGAGCTATACCAACTCTATGAACAACTGTGATCAGAATCACGCCCTGTCCTGTATGTACCATCTTCAACATTCTACTTTACCTTATTCACACACTTTTAATACCTCCTTTGGACACTCACCTGTGTTTTATATTCTCAATAAACACTTCTTGGATTCAGCGAAATAATTCCTCATAGGCTGTATCGCTGACATGTTTTTATGTCTTTTGCCTTTAGGTGACTGAATTGAGGCACATAACTGCACTAATGCCAAGTTAGCCTGATGGAGAAGAGTAGGGCAGAACGTTTCAGTTGACAGTGTTAGTGACTGTAAGTGTTGTAATGCTAGGACACATGGAGGGGTAACATGAGTCAGCTTGCCGCACATGACGTTTCCTATATTGGGTGCACGAAACAAAAAGCAAGAACTCTACAGAAGAAAACTTCCAAAGTTATGAAGCTAACCTCATAATAACAGAAACAACAAGAGTAACAGGAAGCTTATGCCTGTGATTGCTGTGTGCCAGGTACTAGTGTCAACATTTTTAAAGACTTAATTTCCATGGATCATTATACCAATGATGTCATTCACTTTAATGTTCCTGTTTTACAGCTAAAGAGGTTGAATCATCAACCAATCGAGAAATGGTCTAATATCACTCAGTTATTGTGACCTTAGCAAAAGTGACACTCAAACTGGTTTTACCATGTACCACCATCTCAGTCATTTATTAAGTGATTGTCCCAATAATTGTATTCATAATTGTCCCAGCGTTGGGAAAATACTAAAATGTTTGAGGAGCTTACCTGCTGGCAGTGGAATTCAAATTATGAACACATGAACAGGTAAGGTATATCGACTCAGATGATGATGAAAGACCTGGAGAAGACTGGAATCAAGGAGGGAGATGAGGAGTACAAGGCTGAGGGCTGGCATTTTAAATGGAGTTTTAGAGTCTCATTTACAAGATAAAAGTTGAGCAAAGATCTAAAGTATTAGGAGAGTAATCCCTGAGAATCTGAGGATGACCTTCCAGGCAATCAAGTGCAAAAGCTTGGGAGCTGGAAATCTGTGGAAGAAACACCAAGAAGGGCAGAGGAACTGGAGAAGAAAGGGCCAGAATGAGAGGAAGAGGCGTGAAATCAGAACAGCTCCAAGAGGTCCAGATACTGAAGACCATGGAAAGCTCTACCAAGACTTTCAATTTGTTCTATGAAGAGAGTCTTTAAAGCTCCAAAGAGCAAAGTCTAAAGACTAAAGTCCACTGGATCCCATCCCAGGTATTTTCATTTGCTTCATATGCATGTGAAAGTTGGAAAACAAGTAAGAGAACTGAAGAAGAATTGATGCCTTTGAATTGTAGTGTTGTTGAAAAGTACTACATACACCACAGATTTCCAAAAAAGCAAACGAATCTGTGTTGGAAGGAGTACAGCCAGCATGTCCCTTACAGGCGAGGATGGTGAGGCTCCCTCTCATATAATTTGGACATGTTGACAGAGCAAGTTTTTGGAAAAATACATCACGCTTGAAAAAGTAGCAAAAGAGAGGAAGACTCTCAATGAAATAGACTGACACAATGACTACAGCAAGGAGCTTGGGCACTGGGAGCCGGAGTCCATATCATTACCAGGCAGACTGGGTCTTAGGCTACTGGCTTTGAAGACGACCAGTTTCAGAGACTGACACACATCCAAGGTCACTGTTGAGGTGCAACATCAAAGAGAACTGGCTTTGGAGACTGCCAAGTATTGGCTGGAGAGACTGACATGCTCAAAAGTCATCAGAGGGTAACAAGGTCACAGACAACTGAGTTCAAAGTCAGTAAGTATGGCGGGACACTGTTTAGTTTGGAGGCCATAAGCCATATCACGAGATGCAACTTGACAAAAAAGCTCTCTGTATTTTTGCCAGAGTGCAAATATAAATATCATGAAGGCCACACTCCTGAGGTAAACCATCCCTACTGGCCAAGGCCAATCACAGGGCCACCTGTAATACTGTCTTATCAACATTATGTTGTTGTTCTTGCTATGGGTCGTCAAGTTGGAACAGACTCTTTGCTGATCCTCTAATGGGATTCAAACATCATACTCTTGAGTTGGCAACATCACTAACATCTCATTAGACTTTACAACACACAGAATAGTTATACTAGAGATCATGGCAACACTGACACACAGTATTAACCAGGACAAAGATTCTGATTTAAGACTCAAAGCACTGTAAGGTTTATCTTACTGATATAATAAACTAAATGTGCTAAGACATAGTGACAAAGATTATCAACAATGCTGTCTATGTGAGAATAGCAAAAACTGTGGAAATAGTCCGATTGTGG
Source organism: Elephantulus edwardii (assembly GCF_000299155.1). NCBI lineage: Eukaryota > Metazoa > Chordata > Mammalia > Macroscelidea > Macroscelididae > Elephantulus > Elephantulus edwardii. Next base: position 1,614,357 of record NW_006399854.1, on the reverse strand, counting down.
AATTGAATAAAATATTTTAGAGCGTTTGAACAATGAATGAAAGTGCACATCTACATACACTTAGAATTACAAAACCCAAAGAATCCATCTTAATATACTTATAGAATTTATCTTTAGATAACAAATTTAAGTTCATTGTAGAGTCAGAACTGACTTATAGGTGACTCTCCACTGGGCCCCCCAGGCTATACATTCCAAAAGTGATTGCCTGTCTTTTTTCCATGTTGCTGCTGGTAGATTCAAACTAGCACAGAGATGTGGCCTTTGGGCTAGCAATGCAATACCCTATCTTTACCCAGTAATATTTAAATGGTTTTCAATTTTTCTTCCTATTTCTCTGTACTCATTACTTTTAAAATTGACATATATTGTGTAGCAAAAATATTTTCATATAATTCTTATTTAAAAATTCTACATTTAAAAATGACACAAGGCTTGGAGTTTGGAAAATAGCCACTGTTAGAGTAACTCTAATTCATCCTCGAATGAGGCTCATGTAGAGTTTCAAGAGAACCCTCAGCGGGACCATCAGCTTTTACTCTGCTGAATAGAACAAAAAAGACACAGAATAAATGAAAATTAAAACCAAAGTGGGGTTTCAATGCCAACAGAGTTTCCAGTTAGATACTAGAATTAGTACAGGGAACGGACAGCAGCTACCATTTGGGAATTTGACATGTACCAACCACTCTTCTTGGTCTATTTTTAGATGCTGTGCTTGAAAATTGGGTAGTTGCCCTTTGTGGATGAATCCGTTCAGATTCCCTTGGCGTGAATGTGATTTGCACGATTCAGACCATTGTGACTTTTCTATTGGGAATGATGACTTTATTAAAGCAACAAGGACAAATGTAGACTTGTCAGATCTGTATGAGGAGGGGCAAGGCAGAGGCCTTGCATTTCCACTGAGGCCAAAAATGAAGAATTGGAGCTGGGCCAAAGTCGATTGGCTGTTTCTTCCAATAAATTGTAGGGTTGCTTTTTATTTTAAGATGTCTGACGATACCCAGCTTCAGCATGAAGCTGCAAGGACACTCTCTTGAATTTTGCTCTTCAGTAACTATGACAACCCAAAGGAATATAAGCTTGTTCTTGTTAGACACTGTCAAGTTGTCCCTGACTCAGAGAGACCCTATGAACAACAGAATACAACTTTCCCTGAGCCTGTGCCATCCTCACAATCTCTGCCGCACTTCAGCCCACTGTTGCAGTCACTGTACCGAACCATCTCATTCCAGCTGTCATAGTGTTTGCGGTTGTTTCCTCCTCATTTTGAGTCATGCCACATCAACCAATGAAAGTCTTTCATTGGCTAGAAACTTTACTCCATCTACATCATGAAGGGAGTTAATGATACTTCATAGGCTTGTTATTAAAAAAAAATGCATGATAAAGAAGACTTAGAATAGAAGCTGGCATAAAGTTATTATTAAAAAGATTATTTTAATTGTTATTCCTGAATTTTAATTTTTTTATTTGTTCAAATATAAGCACCCATGTCATGTAACACCCTTGGATATCAATCACTTTTTGTATCTCTGATTATAGTGTTGGAAATATTTCCTTAAAAGAGAATTCCTGGGTGATTTTATTTATAATCCTTTAGCTTCATCAGACTTTTGTGGAAATAAAAAGCAGAAACTGTAAGCCTCAACAAGCAATAGTGAGAATAGGAAAAGAGTAGATACATAATGAATTGGAACAGAGGAGGGAAAGAACTGTCTGAAAGGAATATGTAAGTATATGGATGACTACAATCTAGAATAAGAGGGACATGTGCAAAGTGGACTGGGAGCCGGGGAGTAAAAAAAAAAATGTGCAACAGCAAATGAATGAATGAAAACCCAATCTTTTTGCAAACTTTTTTAAAACCCTAATTAAGAAAATAGAAAAGACGCAATAGTGAGAAACACTTATTATCCCCTTAGGGGGGAAAAAAATACCTTCCATCTTAGTTAGATTGGATTTACTTTCTCAATCATGTAGAACTGTTATTATATACCATTGACTTGGACCCAACTCATAGCTGATCAACCCCTCCAATGAGTTATCTGAGACAATATACTGCCCTGGAATAAAGGGGCTATCTTTTTCTGGCGGAGCCACTGGTGGATTCAAACGATTTGCCTGTGGGTTATTAGTGTAACTCTTTACTACGACGCCACCAGAGCTTCCCTGTGGAGCAGATTCACTCATTTTCTCCAGAAATGAATTTCTGACTCTGCAGAGGAATTGCTGAATTGCCAGAAAGGTGATTCACAGGTCCAAATGAACTCAACATTCTATTTCTCTACTTATATCATCCACTAGATGGGTGCTTTCTTTTCTTTCTGGTTAAGGTCTCTCTCTCATTATTATTATTTTTTTAAATGGAATGGGATTTCTTCTCTATATTATTACCAGTCATTGGCTAAAACAAATAATGGGTATAAGTAACTGGAGGGTTACTTATAAAATTATTTCCTAGATGTAATTTTAAGCGGCAATTAATGTCATCAACTGATTGTCAGTTTCGTCAGATGCATTTTCACTCGTCCTATGTTCAATCTGCCTTTAGCTGGCTGGCTGCCCCCACGTTAGAGAACAGGCTTTGTTCCATACTTCTTATCACTAGCTGTGGAATTATCTTGGTAGGGAAGAATATGCCCTACTCAGAAAATCTCTTCTCCTACCCTCGGCCTGTCTCTTTAAATTGAATATAAAAGTTACATTGTACAAAACTATGCATGATTCACTGAGAAATAGCTCACTGATTCCCAGCAGTTTTGAGTCTGGATTTCATGGCAGATTTATATCCTTAAAAGGCTTAAGTGTCTTTCCATCGCGTGTTGCGCTGCTAACCTAAAGGCAGAGCATCTCTGGCAGTTTTAACACAGCGAGGGCTTGGAGAAGAAAGATGGGCGTCTCCTCTTACTATGATTTACAGCTTTAGAAACCCAAAGGATGGTGCCATTGAGTTGGAATTTAGTGAGTTTGAGGGGTTTGGTTTGCGGTAACTCGAACCCGCGATGCTTTATTTTGCTGCCCTCTGGTGGCTTTCGTGTATCCTAACAGCCTACTCAGCCTTTGTGCAGCTGCCTCGCCTCACTCTTTGTCATCTGCTTTTTCTGGCGGTTAGCCTGTTTTTTCTCTCCTCTGTGTTATCTGTAGGAATTCAGCCCCTTAATGACTCATCCAGATTCACGGCTCTCTTTTGACCCCAAGGCCCCAGTGTTATCCTCCGATGGGCTCTATCTGTCTTCCTGCACCAGTGCTCCCACTGGGGGCTGAATGTTCCTTTCCTTTTGGATGGGGGTCCACTTTCCCTGTAGTGGTGCATTCAGTAGTTAAGTGAGCATTTGTTTAAAAACATTATTCTCAATCCTTTATGATAGCATGTTAAGCCTTCATCAGCCAGATAATTGGGCTGGGTGCATTATGTTTGCAAAGCTGGACTTATTCAGAAAGCATCTCTGGTCTCATCTTTCAAATCTTTTCCCTTGTTTTTGTCTTTTCTCATCACCCAGTCAAATAAGCCTTTTCCTGGTTCATGGAGCCTTGCAAAGATTTTATCTTCAAACTAAGTTTCATATGCAGCATCATGGCCAAAATAAAACGCCTGCTGTACTCATTGGGAAATTAATCATTTAGCCTTTCTTGGCACTCTCTCAAGGGGTTTTGAAATTATTTTCTTTCCTCTCTCCATGGAAACAGCCCTTTAAAATGAAAATTAAAAATATATACAGAAGCATATATGTGTAAAGATGCCAAATTTCAATGAAAGGTAAAACACACCCCAACAATGAGTTAGCAAATGAGGTGAAAGCAAGATCTAGGATTAAGAATGGTAATTTATTATGCTATGACGATGCATGTAGTGCTAAAATGCAAGTGACTACATAGTACTCAGGGAGCTCTGGTGGCTTAACTGCTAACCCCTAGATAATGTGGTTTGAATTCACCAGCTGCTCCATGGGAGAAAGATGGGCAATCTCTTCCCAGGCAATTATTGCCTCTGAAAATCCACAGGAAGGTCAGCTATGAGTAGGTTCCAACTCAATGGTAAATAACAATAACATACCCTGTTGTTGTTATGTGCCGTGAGTCTTTTGCAACTCATAGCGACCCTATGTACAACAGCCCTAAACCCTGCTCTATCCCGTGCCAATCTCATTGCCTCTGACACACCCATCCCGATTACCCCAGTCACTGAATCAATCTACCTCATAGAGGGTCTTCCCCTCCTGCGCTGTCCCTCTACTCTACCCAGCATGATGTCCCTCTCTAAAGACCTCATTACAACGTGTCCAAAGTATGTCAGGCGAAGCCCCAGAATCCTTGCCTCCAAGGAGCAGCCTGGTTTAATCCTCTCTAGGATGAATCTGTTTGTTTTCTTGGCAGTCCATGGTACATTCAATACTCTTCTCCAGCACCACACCTCAAAGGCGTCAATTCTCCTTCTATCCTCCCTAGTCATTGTCCAACTCTCTGATGCATAACAAGTGATTGCAAAAACCATGGCCTGTATCAGGTACACCTTAGTCTCCAGAGAGACACCGTTGCTCTACGCAGTCCAAAAGAGTATCTTCTTATAAATATTTAAACCCTCACGCATCCAATAGAGGGTTGCTATGAGTTGCAATCGATTTAGTAGTTATGAGTTTTTTAAATATATATTACCTAGTTATGTAACGATTAGAATGAATACTGAACTCTAGCACATAATTCTTGGTGCCTCAGCCTATTAATCTCTAAAAAGGATGTGATAATATAAACTCGACATGGATGCATGAGAAAAATATGCACTATTTCACAAAATGTAAGCAAATATATAAATACATATTATTTTGGGGGGGAATAAAATTAGAATTAAAAAAAACCAAAACAACAACCCACGAACTTAGCAACTAAAAAACCTCAAACACCATTTCTCTATGAAGTCCCTTATTAAGTAACCAGGGGAGGGAATTTTGGTAGTCTAGTCTGTAGGATGTTCCACTCTTAACCAAAAGGCTGTGTCTCTGGTGATTTGAATCTGGCAGGTGCTCCAAGAGAGAAAGGCAAGCGATCACCTTTCATCATGATCTACATGCTGGGAAACCTGGTGGAGGGTCTTTAGGAGTTCAATATGGTGCGTTTTGAGTTTTCTTTAAGCAATCAGAAGCAGGCAGGTTGTGAAAAGGAAACTTTCCTCTAAAGACATTATTACCCATTTTTAAAATAAGAACCACTGTAGTATAAATAGATATTTTCTCCCATAAAGCAAAACCATTAAGTACTTCCAGGTTGTAATATATAAGGCAAGAAATTTGCATTTGAGGAGAGCGGGTCTGAAAATCCCAAACTGATTAGAGAGGATGACACATGATTCTGACCAAATGCCTGAAGTCCAGCTGATTTCCAGGCACAAGGTTGACCGGAAGCAGTTCAAATTATTATATTTTTAAAATTATTTATTTATTTTTACTTTATTATGTTTTGTGTGTACCATCAAATTAGATCTGACTGGTATAGGAGAAGATTACCCCTCCTTCTCCAGCAGAGCATCTGGTGGATTCGAACTGTATACCTTTGGGATTGCAGTACAGCTTCTCGTCAAATGATTTACTACAGAAAACATGGCAGAAAATGCAAAAATGTCATTCATGAATCAGTGAACTCTCCTATGTGACTTTGAAAACATAATAAGCGAAGTTGTCCCCCACGAAGAATTGCTTTCCCCTGTTGCTGGAATCCCTAACCTGGGGCTACCTTGTTTTGGCAATTCACCTAAAAGTCTTAGAAAGTCTTGATCTTGTTGTTGGGTGCTAAGTATGACTCATAGTGACCCTAAGAACAGTGGATCTCAACCCTATCCTATCCTGTGCCATTTTCACACGTCCTGACACATTAGAACCCAAGGTAGCAATAACTGTATAAATCCACCTGGTTGAGGGTCTTCCTCTCCCTCACTGTCCCTCCACTCTTACAAGCAGCATGCCCTTCTCCAAGGAATAGCCTCTCCTAGCAACAAAGTATATGAGGTGAAGCCTCATTATCCTTGCTTCCAAAGAGTACTCTGGCTGCACCCTCTCCAAGGTATATTTCTTTGTTCTTTTGGGAGTCTATGGGATGTTCAAAGCTCTTCTCAAACACCACAACCAAAGGCATCAATTCTTCTTCTGTCATGCCTACTCATTGTCTACTCCAGATGCATAGCAAGTGATTGGAAAAACTGTGGCTTGAATCAGACACACATTAGTCCTCAAACTGACATTATTACTCCCCAGTAATATGGAGAGGTCCCTAACTTCAGACTTTCCCCATGCAATACGTCTCCTGATTTCCTGACTGCTGGTACCAAGCATGTTGATTGTGGATCCAAGTTAGATGAAGTTGTTGACAGATTCAATCTTTTCTCCATCCACCATGATGTTGCTTATTGGTCCAGTGGTAAGAATCTTTGGGTTTTTGACATTGAGATGCAATTCATATTCAAGGCTGCATTACTTGGTCTTCTGCAACAAGTGCTTCAAGCCTCCTCACTTACAGCAAGCAGGATTGTATCATCTGCATAACGCAGGTTATTGGTGAGTGTCCCTCTGATCCTGATGCCACATTCCTCTTCATAGATTCCAGCTTCTCAAATAATTTGCTCCACATACAGACTGAATAGGTGTGGAGAGAAAATACAACCTTGATACACTCCCTTCTTAGTTTTAAATCATGCAGTTTCTCTGCTCTGTTCACACAATAGCCTCCTAGTCCAGGTATAGGTTTCACATGAAATTAAGTGCTCTGGGATTTTCTTCCTTCTGAAACAGTACGTAGATAGGGAATTTTCAGAAGTTCAAGTGGGATGTAGAAGAGGCTGTGGCATTAGGGATATCATCACTGATGTCAGATTGAACGTGGCTGAAAGTAAGGAATACCAGAAGAATGTCTATTTGTGCTTTATTGACTATGCAAAGGCATTTGACTGTGTGGATCATGAAAAGTTGCGGCTAACATTGAGAAGAATGGGAATCCCAGAGCACTTGACTATGCTCATGATGAACTTATACCTGGATCAGGAAGCCGTTGTGTGAACAGACCAGGAGAGCACTGCATGGTTTGGAACTGGGAAGTGAGTGTGTCAGGGATGTATTCCATCTTCATACCTGTTAATCTATAATGCTGAGCAAATTATCTGATAAACTGGGGGAATATGGCATCATGATTACAGGGAGACTCATCAATAACCTGTGTTATGCAGATGACAGCCTTGCTTGTTGCAAGTGAGGAGGACTTAAAGCACTTGTTGCAGAAGGTCAAGGAATGTAGGCTTCAGTACGAATTGAGTCTAAATATCAAGAAAACAAAGATTCTTACAACTGGACCAATAAGCAGTGTCATGATGGATGGAGCGGAGACTTAAATAGCTTCCTCTTGCTTGGATCCTCAATTAACATGCTTGATACAAGTAGTCAGGAAATAAGGAGATGCATTGTACTGGGAAAATCTGTACTGGGACTTCTCCTAATTATTGAGGAGAAGTGATGTCAGTTTGAGGACTAAGGTGCGTCTGATTTAGGCCACAGTCTTTATGATTACTAGCTATGCATCTAAGACCTGGACAATGAATAAGGATGACAGAAAAAGAATTGAGGCCTTTGAGTTGTGGTGCTGCAGAAGAGCACTGAACACCCATGGATGGCCAAGAGAATGAGTAGATATATCGATTTAGTTGAGTGGAAGTTAATCAAGTATTTATCTGAAGACCAACCAGATTTCTATTAATTCATTGCTATCAAGTCAGTACTGAATCACAGATGACTCCAGCAGATTTTCAGAGGCTGCCACTCTTACAGGAGGGGATTGCCCATCTTTCTCCCAAGGAGCAACCAGTGGATTTGAACCATAAGAGAGGTACTGCCTTTGGGATTGCAACACAGTTCCCTATGACTAAGCCACCAAAGCTTCCTTACACTGGTTCTCAAACTCATGCATTGCTGTCAAGTTAGGATGGACTCATAGCAGACCCTCTACTGGACTTTCAGAGGCTGTAAAATCACATGGGAGAAGATTGCCCTCCCTTCTCCTGGGGAGCAGCTGGTGGATTCAAACTTCCCACTTCTGGGGCAGTCGCACAATGCTTTACTATTAAACCATGGAAGCTCCATACTGGGTCTAGACATAAGTTACTTTGTTGAAGCATAAATGTGATGAGTGCATACATTCTAAGAGTACAGCTTCTTTGGGACAAATGCTTGCACCTATATCACGTACAACCTCGCTAAGATACAGAATGATACTGTCATTCTAAAAAATTCTCTTGTTGCCCTTCTTAGACATTCTCTGCTTCAGAGATTGATCTGGTTTTAATCATGATGCTTTTTGTTATTGTGTCCTACTTTGGTGTTTAGAATATCCCTTATTAGCCTGGCATACCAATGTTTTCAAACGTGTGAATCCCTATGTCTTAGAGATCCTTGGAGGTAGTTTGGGGACCTCTTCCAGAGCGTAGAAAGAGAATCTGAGGTAAGATCTAGACTCTCCCCACCCCAACTCCTATTTCAACTGAAGGCTCTCCTCTTTTAAAAGAGGAAAACTCTCTGAACTCTTTTAAAAGTTACTGATCCTCCTAATTATTCTAGAAGGTTTCACCCCCACTCACAGTTAGGAAAATTAAAGTGCAAAGTTATTCAACATGTCCTAATTAATCAGCACTGCATTGAAAGAGACATTATGAGTCCTTTCTGTCTGGAGGGGTTGCCAATCAAATGTATTAAATGAATAAAGAGCAACAATTATCATAGCAATTGTAATCATTTGTTGAACAATTTCAGGTATTGAGCTAAAATTGCTTAGAATGTCCATTGTGAATCATAAATTTGGAATCAGAATTTTATATTATCTTAAAATTGAAAACTAAACATAATCTTAAACTAATAAGCATCATCTGATGATTTCTTAGTGAGCGTTACTGCATCACTTCAGTATCCTAGCTTACATTTGATAGGTCATAGGAAAACCACATGACCTCAGGACATCCTCCAGGAAGACAGACTTCTGGCCATTCAAATTGAAAAATGTAATAAGGGATCAGTGTTTGGAGAGTATATAGTCATTTGAGAAAGATGCTCCAGAAATGTCTGTTGTTAATGGAATATTTAATTTTCAAAAGGATAGTTATTTAACACATCCAACTTAACAAAAAATTTTATAATGAAATTCTGTTTTCCCTTCTAGAAATAAATAGACTAATTCTCCTTTAAGAAAGATTTCCATTGTCTAAAAATACTTTCAGTAATTAATTGAAATTGGCAGGTAAGAATTCTTTGCTGGCTGCACTGGGGTAAATTAGAAGACCTGAGTAACCTGAATTAGCAACTAAATCTTTATAATATTAAATTCTGTTTTATAAAGTGTATTCATGGAGCAAGCCATTTTAGTGTTGGAAAGAGTGAAGACCAAATGCTGAGTTACTGAACCTGGCATGAAGCCTCATCATTTTACTATTAAATGTTATACCAATTTAGTGTCAGCAAACATGATCTGTCAGGCTGAATTAATGCTGGTTACTTAAAGTTTGTGTTTTGTAGTGTTTTCAGTTATTTGTTTTGACTTAAACTTTTTTGTTGTTGACTAATATTTACAAATGTCAGAGGTTTATTTCTAGTTTTGTTGTTGTTGTTAGGTGTCATCAAATTGAATACGACTCATAGTGACCCTGTCAACAGTGGATCTGAACCCCGTCCTACTCTCTGTCATCCTCACACTTCCTGACACAAAAGAGCCCATTGCAGCAGTCACCATGTCAGTCCACCTAGTGGAGGGTCTTCCTCTCCATCCTTCCAAGAATCATGTTCCTCTTGAAGGGATAGTACTTCCTAGCAACATGCCCAAAGTATGGTAGGCAAAGTCTCATCATCCTTGCCTCCAAAGAGCACTTCAGCTGCACCCTCTCAAGGCATATTTTTTTGTTGTTAATCTTTTGGAAGTTCAGCACTTTCCTCAAACATCACAACCAAAGGCATCAATTCTTCTTCTGTCATCCCTTATTCATTGTCCAGCTCCCAGATGTATAGCAAATGATCAGAAACGATGGCCTGAATTAGATACACCTGAGTCCTCAAACTGACATCACTGCTCCTCAATAATTTGGAGACGTCCCTAACTTTAGACTTTCCCAATGCAATACATTTCCTGATTTCCTGAATGCTGGTACTAAGCGCATTGATTGTGGATCCAAGTAAGATGAAGTTGCTGGCAGTTTCAATCTCTTCTCCATCCACCATTACCTGCCTATTGGTCCACTGATAAGAATCTTTGGGTTTTTGACATTGAGATGCAATCCATACTGAAGATTGCATTCCTTGATCTTCCGCAACAAGTGCTTCAAGTTTTCCTCACTTTCTGCAAGCAAGTTTGTGTTATTTGCACAAACAGGTTATTGAGGAGTCTTCCTCCAATCCTGATGCCACACTCTTCTTCTGGTCCAGGTATAGGTTCCCTGTGAGCACAATTAAGTGCTCTAGGATTTCCATCCTTCTCTATATCAGCCATAACTTATTATGATCCACACAAACACCTTTGCATAGTTAATAAAGCACAGATATATAGTCTTCTAGTATTCTCTACTTTTGGCCAGTATCCATCTAACATCAGCAATGATATCTGTGGTGCCGTGGCCTCTTCTAAATCTTGCTTGAACTTCTGGAAGTTCCCTACCTATGTAATGTTCTAGCTGTTTTTTTAATGTTCTTCATTCAGTATTTTCCTTGCATATAATGAATGATATTGTTTGATAGTTTCCACGTTCAGTTGAATCACCTTTCTCGGGAATGGGGACCTCTTCCAATATGTTGGCCAGTGAGCTGTCCTCCAAATTTCCTGTCAGAGACTGGTAGGCACATACAAGCCTACATCTGTTAATTGAAAAAAGTCAATTGGTATCCCCCTATTCCTGGGGTTTTTGTTTTGTTTTGTTTTGTTTTTTTGGCAATGCCTTCAATGAAGCTTCCATGTCCTACTTCATTATCATTGGCTTCTGGTCACATGATTGTTGTTATGTGCTGTCCGAGTCACCTGTGACTCATTGTGACCCTATCTACAACTCATAGTGATGCTATCTACAACAGCCCTAAACTGTGCTCTATCCTGTGCCAATTTTATTGTCTCTGACACACCTATCCCTATTACCCCAGTCATTGAATCAATCCATCTCATTGAAGGTCTTCCTCTCTTGCACTCTACCTCTACTCTCGGAACCATGATGTCCCTCTCCAAGGACTGGTCGCTTCTTGCAACATGTTCAAATTATGTCAAATTAACCTTCAGAATCCTTGCTCCAAGGAGCAGCCTGATTTCATCCTCTCTAGTATAAACCTGTTTGTTCTCTTAGCAATCCATAGTATATTCAATATATTCAATACTTTTCTCCAGCACCACAGCTCAAAGGCATAAATTCTCCTTCTATAACCCTTAGTTATTGTGCAGCTTTCTGATGCATAGTAGATAATTGCAAAGACTATGGCCTGGATCAGGTGCATCTTCGTTTCCAGACTGACATCGTTGGTCTTCAATACTTCAGAGAAGTCTCTAACAGCAGACTTTCCCAGTGCTATTTGTCT
>NW_006399854.1:1544434-1602684 GCF_000299155.1 Elephantulus edwardii | reverse complement strand
TTGATTTCCTGTCTGCTGGTACCAAGAGTGTTGATTGTGGAGCCAAGCAAACTAAAGCTGTTAACAATTTCAATCTCTTCACCATCTATCATGATACTGCCAATCAGCCCAGTGGTGAGAATCTTTGTTTTCTTGATGTTGAACTTCAATCCATATTGACCTTTTCAGCTCACATGGTACTTTCTGAAATTGTTCAGTGTCACTAAGTTCTTTTTGGTACAGTAAGTCTGTGTAATCCCTTCATCTTCTTTTGATGCTTTCTGGGGTTTGTATATTATATAATATTACAATGAAAATAATTTAAATCAGTATTGGAGAAGTCTGTGAGAATGCATTTTCTTTTAAAGAGAGTTTATGTAAGAATGGGAAACACTGGTCTAGATTAGTACTGGTGAATTGGTCTTAAACACATTTTGCCACCTCATTATCTAGTTTCTCCAGTTTATCCACAAGATATTCTTGTTGCCATCAAATTGATAGTGACCCTATAAACACAGAACTGCACCCTAGGGCTTCCTCGACAGGATGATTTTCTTGGAGTTCTCCTGGATGATTCTAAACAACCAAACTTTCAATTAGCACCTGAGCACTTAACTGTTGAGCCACTAGTGCATGACAAATTTTATCAAACATCTTGATGAAATCACCACATTTTTGGTGCGATAGCTCTCCCCGTACAATGGTTAAGTGCTTGGCTGTGAACTGAAAGATGAACGGTTCAACTCCACCAGCCCCTCTGCAGGACAAAAGACCCTGCAAACTGCTTCCAGGAAGACTGATAGAAAGGAAACCCCATAGGGCAGTATTTCTCTGCACTGTAGGGTTGCTATGAGTTAGAACGAATTCAATAGCGTGCAGCATAACATTCCTGCAAGGCTTAAAGTGAATTCTTCTCAGATTCACTCCCTGCTGAGAGAATTAGCGTTTCAATTTTAAATATACCGGAACCATAAGCTACATTTTAACAAGATCTATAGCATGATGTCAGCAATGAGCTCTCCTGTCTCATCGATGATGGGGATGGCATATGACAAGGTCCAGGTGGGCTGTTCATAGGGCCATTATGAGTTTGACTCAACTGCACCTAACAACAAAAACAACATATATCCATAAGAATCACCCACGGCTTGATAAGGACCACTTTACTATTTTGCTAAAATGTTCACCACTGGGACAATTGGCAGCACTGTAATAGATGAAGAAGAGATCGAGATTGTTAACAATTTTAGCTTGCTCAGTTCCACAGACAAAAAGTCTTGGCACCAGCAGTTGGGAAATCAAAAGACTAATTGCATTGGGAAAATCTGCTGTCAGGGACCTCTCCAGAGTACTAAAGAGCAATAATGTCAGTCTAAATACTAAGGTACACTTCCTCCAGGCCATGGTCTCCATAATTACTTGTTACACATCTGAGAGCTAGACAACGATTAAAGATGATAGAAGAAGAATTGATGCCTTTGAGTTGTGGGGCTGGAGAAGAGTATTGAAAAGATCATGGACAGCCAAGAGAACAAACAGGTTTGTCTTGGAAAGGGTGAACCCATTGCTCCTTGGAGGCAAGGATTTTAAAGCTCTGTCTCACATACTTTGGGCAAGTGTCCAGGAGAGACCTGTCCTTGGAGAAGGACAGCATGCTTGGAAAGATGGAGGGAAGGCATAGGAATGGAAGACCATGAAGGAGATGGATTGACACAGTAACAGGAGTAACGGGGGTAAATGTTCAGGGATAATGAGATTGGCTTAGGACAGTGCAGGGTTCAGAGCTACTGTGCATAGGGTTGCTCTGAGTCTCAGGAGACTCGATGGCACACAACACAACTGATTCTGATTCAGCGTATGGGGTTGTTGCTTGTTAGGTGTCCTTGAGTTGGCTCCAGCTCATGATGACCTCGTGTACAACAAGGAAAACCTTTCTGATCCTGTACTACACTCACAACAGCCGCTGTGTTTAAGCACATTGTTGCGTTCAGCGTGCCAGTATGAACTCTTACCAGTCTCTGTGTATCAGGGGTTCTTAATGTACTGTGCCACTGACTCAGAACCAACTCATAGCTGACCGTACAGCAGGTTTTCAGAGACAGTAAATCACATGGGAAGAGACTGCCTAATTTTCAGCAGGAGGAAACCAGAATGAAATGAATTGAAACACTGAATTCCAATGGAATCACTCAGTTGATGCCATTTAAAAAATAAACTAAAAATGTAGAATGAGTATAAGGATCCAAGAAGGGTGGGAGAGGTTGGAAGCGGAGGGATGTGGATGTGCAGGAGGAGGAAAGGATTAATCATCGGGTTGTACAATTTGATTGGTGGAGGCTGAGAGGAATTGAAAGAATTAGTTCAAATCTGTATTCGAATTTTGTAAATAAACTAGAAGAAAATTTTTTTTTAAAAAGCACATGAAAAGTCAGCTATGGTCTCTTCAGGGTATATTCCCAGTAGTGGAATTGCTGGGTCAAATGGTATCTCTATTTGCAACTTTTTGAGAAAGCGCCATACTGCTTTCCACAGGGGTTGCACCATTTTACACTCCCACCAACAGTGAATCAGGGTTCCAGTTTCTCCACAACCGCGCCAGCATTTGTTGCTTGCTGTTCTGTTAAATTTTGCTATTTTGACTGGGGTGAAATGATATCTCATAGTTGTTTTAATTTGCATCTCTCTTAGGGCTAGGGATTTTGAGCATTTCTTCATGTGTTTGTTAGCCATCTGAATGTCATCTTCGGTGAAGTGCCTGTTCATATCCTGTGCCCATTTTTCTATTGGATTATTTACCTTTATCTTGTTGTGGTGCTCAAGTATTTCATAAATTCTGGATATAAGTCCCTTATCTGATATGTTATTACCGAATACTTTTTCCCAGTCAGTGGCTTCCCTTTTTACCCTACTGGAGAAGTTTTTGGATGTGCATAGGGATTTGAGTCTTAGAAGGTCCCATTCATCTATGTTATCTTCTCCTGGTTGTAGCTTTTCCAGGATACTGGGAAGACTGTTTATGTTGTGGATTAGGACTTCTAGTGTTGTTCCTAGCTTTTCTGTAATGAATTTCATAGTCCTTGGTTTTAGTCCTAGGTCCATGATCCACCTTGAGTTGGTTTTTGTGTATGGAGTGAGGTGTGGGTCTTGCTTGAGTCTTTTGCAGATATTTTTCCAATTTTGCCAACACCATTTGTTAAAAAGGCTGTCGTTCTCCCACTTCACTGATTTCATCTCCTTGTCAAAGATCAGTTGACCATAGATAGATGGGTTGATCTCTGGATTCTCAATGGCTTTGACAAGCACTGTGGCATTTGGACAAGAACAAACTGGGAGGAGGGTAGAGAGAATAGTGCAACAATGAATGAGTGGAAGCCCAAAATCTCTGTAAATGTTTATGAAAATTAATAAAATATAATTATAGGAAAAAAAGAAAAAAAAAAAGAAAATATGGTCTAGACACTGATCTTATTTGTTTGAAGTCTCGTTAAAAAGCCATGTTTGTTCCACGTAATCCATTGTGAAGTCATTCTTCTTTTTTTTTTTAAATCTTTCTCTTTTTAAAAAAAATTCATTTTATTATTTTTTTTGTGTGTGTGTACCGTCAAATCAGATCTGACTGGTACAGGTGGAGATTGCCCCTCCTTCTCCAGCACAGCATCTGGTGGACTCGAACCCCATACCTCTGGGCTTACAGTGCAGCTTTTTGGAAGTCGTTCTTCTTATAGAGAGAATGGCAGCTACCATGAGGCACGGGACTTGAAATGTGCTAACACTCGTGTTCCCTTTGTCTCTTCACCACTTGCTGTTATTTCCTGTGAGCGGGTGAGTTTGAGGTGACTGTAAAGAAGTACACAGACACACTCACAGGGACAACTGAGCAAAACAAGTGAAAAGGGCTTTATTCAGGTAATGTAACAGAGGCATGGCTGGTGAAGAAAGAGATAGGCCATCCAAAGAGTCAATGAGGAAAAGAAAGAAAACGGAGGGCACCCCACGAGAGTCAGTGGTGGAGCCAAACCTTCGGGCTTACTGCCTGCAGAGAAAGAGGGTGACCCTCAGGGGAGCTCTGCTTTGATTGGTTCTCAGTCTCATGAGACTGGCCAGAGGCTGGCTCCACTCAGGGACCTGTGGGATTGTTTGGGGTTCAGCTATCCTGCATATCTGAGGAGGGGGCTTCTTCCTGATGGGACCTCCTTTCTGGCTCCTGACAGATACTATTATAATCTTGGTACAGCTGTTTTTGCCTTCGCTTCCTATTTCCTCAGAGAAACTTAATTGTTAGCCATCTTCTATGAGAGTGGAGGGGAGAGAGAGAGAGAGAGATCAACCAGGTAGCAGTTCTGTCCCTCAGGTATCACACGGTAAGCTTTGGTACTATGGAGCTCATCACATCCCTCAAGATAAGAAAGAGCCTGAGATGTCAGAGTAGATCCTAATGTTGGTGTTGGGAGGTGTCGTCAACGTGAGCAAGGTTCATAGTGACCCTTATGAACAGCAGATGTTCTATCCTGTGCCAACCTCATACTTCCTGAAACGCTAGAGCCTAAACCTAGGTGTCATTTTTGTCTTTCTCACTTTTTTGGTACAAAGCAGAAACTCATTCTGGATTTTTTTTTTTAGAAAGCAGAAACTATTAGGCAGTTGGAATTTACAACCTGGGAAATCCTGTAAAAGCAAATGCCAGGACATTGCCCATCTTTTGTCCTCAGAAAGACGCAACTTTCTGTGGACTACACCACCATCGTGGAGAGATGTTTTCTCAGTTGTAACCCCATATCTGCCTGCATTTCAGTCACCAGCTGTGAGCAGCTAAACTTTTTACCTCATTTTGTGAGTCACACTTTCCCCTCCAATCTAACCAAAACACTTTTTTTTCAGTCTTCCTTATTTATTCTCCAGTTTTCAAAATGCATATAGTGTGACTGAAAATACCAGCGCTTGGGTCAGATGCACCTGAGTCTACAGGCTACCTCCTGATCCTACAGGGACTTTTCTGGTGCTTATTCTAGTTTTTCTGAGGCACATAAATGAAAAGCTCCCCTCACACCTTCCTCAACCAGACAGCGGGAGGAAATGCAATATTCCCAGGGACTGGAAGTCCTTTCTCTTTCCAGGAGGTTAAGGAGAGAGAGTTCCAGCTGTCCAAACAGTGAAACAAGGAATTCTCCTTTACCTTGGGAATCAGAGGGGGTTTTCTTTATCCTGCTCAGAAGTCCACACAGAAATCTAATGAGAACACAAAATAGAATTAAAAAAAAAAAACAACAACGTGTTTCCAGGATGACTTGCGGTTGCAAATTCAAGTAACACACCTGCACTTGAACTCTACACTTCCTCACATGCTGCTAGTTCTCACTTCTCACTCTACATCCGCAGAAAGACCTCTGGGTCACACTTTAGAAAGATGTATTCACCTCCTCAGGCAATCTTATTTTACCTCTTCATAAAAAAAAATGTGTCATTAAACCTTGAGAGTATTAAGCTGAGTGAGGTAAGTCAGACATCAAAAGACAAATAGTGTGTGATCTTGCTTATAAAAGATGTAGGTCTTTGCACAGAAATCAAGACCACAGAAATAGGTAAATATATAATTGTTGTTAAGTGTCCTTGAACCGAAGAAAACTCATACTTAGAGTGACCTCTATGAACAACACACCTGAACTCTGCCATCCTTACTAACCCTGACACCTTTGAGCCCATTGCTGTAGTCACTGTGTCTACTCATCTCATTGAGTGTCTACCTCTCTTTGGCTAACTCTCCACCTTTCCAGGTGTGATGCCCTTCTATAAAGAATAGCTTTTCCTAGTGACATGTCCAACATATGAGAGCTGAAGCTTCACCATCTTTACTTTCAAGGAGCCCTCTGGGTTTACGTCTTCCACGACATACCTGTTTGCTCTTTTGACAATTCATCAGAACTTTGACATCACTTCTTCCATATACTTGTCCATAGTCCAGCTCCCAGATGCACAGCAAGTGACTGAAAATATAATGGTCTGAATCAGGTGCATCTTAGTCCTTAAACTGATATCATTGCTCGTCATAATTTTGGAAAGGTCCCTGACAGTGGACTTGCCCAATGCAATATGTCTCCTGATTTCTTGACTGCTGGTATGAAGGGTGTTGATTGTTGATCCAGGCAATATGAAAACATTGCAACTTCAATAACTTTCTACATCTATCATGATGTTATTGGACCACTGGTGAGGCCCTTTGTTTTCCTGATATCGAGATGTAATTTATATAGAAAGCTGTAGTCCTTGATATTCTACAGCAACCCTTTTAAGTCCTTTCAAGCCTTTCAGATGGTAAGGTTGTTCCATCTGCATAACACAGGTTGTTGATGAGTCTTCCTCTAATCCTGAAGCTCTTAGAGCCCAGCTTTGCTAATTATTTGCTTCAAATGCAGATTCAATAGATTTGGAGAAGAATATATCCCTGGCACATACCTTTTATGATTTTAAATCATGCAGTGTTCCCTGGCTTTGTTCAGATAACACTTTATTTGTCTAAGTATAGATTTTGTATGAGCACAATTAAGTGTTCTGTGATTTTCATTCTTCTCAAGTTTGTTACGATCCATACAAGCAAATGCCTTTGCGTTGTTAATAAAATACAGATAGTCATTCTTCTGGTATTTTTTGCTTTCAGCTAGGATTCGTCTGACATAGCATTGATATTCCTGGTGCCACAACCTCTTCTCAACCTGAACTTCAGGCAATTCTGTTATTGTATTGGTTTAGCCATTTTTGGATGATCTTCAGCAATATTTTGCTTGCATGTGATATTAATTATATTGTTCAATAACTTCCACACTCTGTTGTATCACCTTTCATGGGAATAGAGAGAAATATGGATCTCTTTCAGTTGCTGGGCCAGGCAACTGTTCTCCAAATTTCCTGGCATAGACCGGTGAGCTTGTCCAGAGTGGCATATGTTAGTTGAAACATGCCAGTTGGTATCTCATCAATTGTGGAGCCTTATTTTTTTCCCCCCACAAGGCCATCAGCTTAGCTTGAACCTCTTCCTTTATTATCATTGGTTCTTGATCAGATGTTAGTTCCAGAAAATATTTCAGTGTTAGCCAATTCTTTTTAGTACAATGACTGTATTGCCTTTATCCTCTTCTTCTTTTTTTTTTTTTTTTACTTGTTCTGCCTTTTGATTAGGTATTTATTTAAAATAAGCTGTCCCAGTGGAGAATTTGAGTTTATGCTGCAGGCTTCTTTTCCTCTGTGGCAGGTTTCTTTTCTACTGGCTTCTTCTCAGCTACTGGTTTCTTGGTGGCTATAGGCTTCTTTCCCGCTGCAGCCGTCTTGCCCACTGCAGGCTTCTTGAGCTTCTTCACATCAACAGCAGCTTTCTCTGCTCCTTTCTTCCCTACCACAGGCTTCTTGCTTGGAGGAGCCCCCTTCTTATCAGATTTGGCCTCCAGTGCTTTAGCCGCCTTAGCCACCCGGAGTTTGTGATTCCTGGCCTGGCGAAGAATGGTATTTCGGATCATCGTCTTTGCATATGGATTAAGCTTCAACATGATTCTCAGATTTTTCAGTGGATTCTTCTTCAGGACTCTGTGATGAATCTTTTTGCGTGGTGCTCGGAGGGCCCTCTGGATCTCTGGGCTTTTCAAGATTCTGCTGAGGTCGGTATTCATCATCTTGTGCACGGGAAGGTTGCAGTTGCTCTTGAGGGAAGCAGCTTTCCGCCAAGTGCCATACAGCTCATCTAACTTCCGAAAAGCACTTTCAGTCCAAATGCAGAATCTGCCCACATGCCCACCAGGAGCAAGTTTCAAAATGTTCAATTTGCTTACATTAAGCAGAGCAATTCCAGGGATATTTCTGAAGGCCTTGATGATATTATCCTCGTTATAGATAATGCATGGTCCCCTGCGCTGGATGCGACGTCGATTTCTCATTTTACCTTTGCCAGCTCTCATTCGCTGGGAGACATAGACCTTTTTGATATCATTCCAGGCCTAAGTTTCTTAAGAAGCAGGACAGCCTCCTTGGTCTTCTTGCAGCCCTCAACTTTATCTTCGACCACCAAAGGAAGCTCAGGAACTTCCTCAATACGATGACCTTTTGATATGACCAGCGCTGGCAAGGCCGAGGCAGCCGGGGCAGAGCAGATGGCATAGCGCTTCTGAGTTGAGTTCACTCTACGGTGCCAACGCCGCCAGGTTTTGGTTGGTGCAAACATGCGGCCTCCACGACACATATTTCCAAAAGCACCTTGGCCAGAGCGATGAGTCCCACCACCTCTAACTCTGGGAATTCGAGCCACCCCTCTACCAGGACCCCAAGACTCAGCACTGGTCTGATGATCTGCCAATTCGCTGACGGCATAGGGCTGCCTGTTGTTTTTGCGCAAGTTGGTTTGAACGAAGTTCACGGTATCCGGCTGAATGGGAGCCTTGAACACAGCTGGCAGAGTAACATTTTTGCCGGATGATTCTCCCTTTTCTGAGTACACCGATATCAGTGGACGAGCACACGCCATGGCGGCGAGAGAAGGCCAAGCTCCTCTCAACCCAGTGGCTCTCACAGGAAAAGCTATCTTCTTTTAATGCTTCCTGGGACATTCAGGATCTTGTCCATAGCATCTTAGTATTACAACTTGAGGCTTGAAGCTAGTTTTCAGCACTTTCAGCTTGAGAAATGCCAAGTTAGTCCTTCCCTTTTCACCTTCTGACTCTAGCTCTTTGCACATTTCATTATAACATTTTGCTTTGTCTTCTTGAGCTGCTCTCCAAAAATCTTCTGAAATCTTTTACTTTGGCATCTCTTCACTTTGTTTTGCCTTCTCAATGCTCCACTGCAACTTTTTTTTTAAATGGTGTCTTCTGACATCCATTTTGGTTTTTACTTTCTTCTCTATCTTTGTAATGACCTTTTGTTCTCTTCATGGATAATATCCTTGATGTCATGCCTCAGCTTCTCAGTCTTTGATCCCTGGTATTCAGTGTCTTAAACCTATTCTTTTTTTTTTTTTTTAAATACTGGTTTATTCATATACTTTGTTTTTCACACCAGATATTTCCCATTTCCTTAACCCCGCTCCACCCAACAAATTGTGCAACCCTGTGATTAATGACCCTCCACCCTTCACCCCTGCCTATCCTCACCCTCTGCTTCCTCCTCCCTCTCCTCCTTGGATCCTCATAATCATTCTACAATAATCGATTTATGCAATATTTGTCCTTATGGGACTGAGTAAGTTTTCTCAGTATAATGCTCTCCAGTCTCACTCAAGTTAGGTAGTGATTTACAAAATCATTGCTCCTGTGTGCTGCATAGTATTCCATTATATGCATGTACCATAGTTTCTTAATCCATTTTATTGTGGTTGGACATTTGGGCTGTTTCCATGTTCTTGTGATGATGAATAACGCTGCTATGAATATTAGTGTACAAGTCTCCATTTGTGCCTCAGTTCTCATTCACTCGGGGTATATTCCAAGCAGTGGAATAGCTGAGTCATATGGAATCTCTATATTCAGCTTTCTGAGGAAATGCCAAACTGCCTTGTAGAGTGGTTGTATGATTTTACAATCCCAACAATAGTGTATAAGCATTCCTATCTTGCCACATTCTCTCCAACATTTGTTACTTACTATTCTGTTAAAATTTGCCACTGTTCTTGGAGTGAGATGGTATCTTATTGTGGTTTCAATATGCATCTCTCATATTGCCAGTGATTCTGAGAATTTCCTCATGTGTCTGTTTGCCATCCAAATATCTTTCTCTGTGAAAATTCTTTCCATGTCTTTTGCCCATTTTATAATTGTGTTATCAATCTTTTTCTTATGGAGGCCTTGTAGGATTATGTAAACTGTTGATATGAAACCCTTGTCTGAAATGGTATTGCCAAATATTTTTTCCCAATCACTATCAAATCTGTTCTTGACATGATTTTTAAATTCAGATGATAGTGACAGAAATGAAGTAGAGATCAAATGACTGAATTTTGTATGCTCAATGATTTATTAATAGAAAATATATTTTTAAAAAAGACACAAAATGTGACTTTTTCACATGGACCTCACCTGATAGAATGCACAAGAATCAAACTGACTACTTTTACAGAAAGAATTACTGGAGAAGCTCCAGATTAGCAGTCAAAAGTAGGTCAAGTGCTGACTGTGGAACAATCAATTACTGATGTGTAAGTTCAATTTGAAGCTGAAGAAATTTAAAACAAGTCAGAATGAACCAAAATATGACCTTGATTCCAACTGATCTGAATAAAATATGAGAGAGAGAGAGAGACACTAGTGGAAGACATTACTTATTGGGACAGAGTTCCATTACGTAAGACAAAACTTTCCGAAACAGATTAATGATAATAACTGCACAATAGAGTGCATGTAATTAATGTCATTGAAATGAATGTGTAAAAATAATTGAACTGCCAATGTAGTGTTTATTATATATATATTTTACCATAATTAGACATTTTCATAAAGCTGCCTGCTTTAAATATCATTTTTTCTCCAGAATAAAAATTCTGTGATCCAACTCTTAAATTCCTAATTGCTTACTCACTCATTGCTATTGAGTTGAAATCAGTTCATAGTTGACTAACCAGCAGATTTTCCAAAGGTTGTAAATTCCATAATACTTTGCTTTGCTTTCTCAAGCTGCCCTTTGAAATCTTCTGTTCTCTTGCTACAGCAACTCTTTCCTTTGTTTAGCTTCTTGACATTCGTGTGCAATTTTCAGAGTCTCTTCTGACTTTCATTTCAGCCCATTCTTTCATCTCTATTTTTGTAATGATCTTTTATTCTCTTCTTGGATGATATCTTTGATGTCATTCTGCAACCCATCAGATCTTTGATCATTAGTTAATTCTATTGTGATGATTTTTAAATTCAGGCAGGATAGACCCAAAGTGATACATTGGTTCTTGAAAAATTATTTTAATTTTCTTCAACTTCAATTTAAACTTCCACTTGAATAATTGATGGTCTGTTCCACAGTCAGCACCTGGCCTGGTTTTTACTGCTGTCGTTGAACAAATGTCAGATGGATCTTGGCTGAAAGCAGAGAGTACCAGAGGTAATTTATCTGAGTTTCATTGACTATGTAAAGGTATTTGAGTATGTGGACAACAAATTGTGGCTAATCGTGAGAAGAATGAGAATTCTAGAACACTTGACTGTGCTCATGAAAAACCTATACCTGGACCAAGGAGCAGTTGTTAAAATAGAGCAAGGAAACCACACATGGTTTAAAATCAGAAAAGGAGTGTGCCATGGATGCAGTCTGTCCCCATATCTTTTCAATCTGTATGCAGACTAGATCTTTGGGAGGCTGGACTTTATAAGGATTCGGAATGTGGCATCAAAATTGGAAGAAGACTCATCAACAACTTACATTTTGCAGATTACACAACTTTGCTGAAACTGAGGAGGCCCTGAAGAGTTTGTTGCAGACGGTCAAGGACTATAGTCTTCAATATGGATTGAAGCTCAACATCAAGAAGACAAAGATTATCACTACTGGATCAATTGGCAGCAACATAACAGAGGGAGAAGATATTGAGATTGTTAACAATTTCCGCTTCTCCGCTCCACAATCAACACTCTTGACACCAGCAGTCAGAAAATCAAAAGACAAATTTAATTAGGAAAATCTGCTGTCAGAAATCTCTCCAAAGTGCTGAAGAGCAATGCTATCAGTCTAGAGACTAAGGTGTACCCAGTCCAGGCCATGGTCTTTACAATTACTTGCTATGCTTCAGAGAGCTGGACAATGCCTAAAGGTGACTTTGAGTTGTGGTGCTGGAGAAGAGTATTGAACATACCATGGACTACAAGAGAACAAACACGTCTGTCCTGGAGAGAGTGAAACTAAGTTGCTCCTTGGATGCAAGGATTTTCAAACTCTATCTTACATAATTTGGGCATGTGACCAGGAAGGATTAGTCCTTGGAGAAGGACATGATGCTTAGAACAGTGGAGGGACAGACCAGGAAAGAAGACCTTGGATGAGATGGATTGACACAGTAATTGGGATAATGGAGGTAGGTGTGTTGGAATCATGAGGTTGGTTCAGGATAGGGGTAGCTTTTGTGCACAGGGTCATAGTTTGAGTTTCAATTTTGAAATTGGACTGACCTTTATGATTGATTGAAAAAAAAAGAGCATGGTGGAAAAAAGCACTGCGTACTTTCAAGACTCAGTCATAATAGTTTCACCTGGGTATCTCTCTTGGGGCATTCACTTTGGGAAGTCCAAATCACTTAAAGTGACCATATGTAGGTGTTTTGGATGGCGGCTATAGGTGAAGTCTTAGCTGACAGTCGTCACTAGCAGACATATATGTGAATGAACCTTTGGATGATACAAGTCCTGAGTTGTCAAGTCATTGTAGCAAATGCTGAAAGGTGATTAGAGATGAGAAGTTTCATCTATGCCCTGTCTAAACTGTACATTTGTGAGCAAAATTAATGTTGTGGCTACTTTACTCACTAGATTTTGAGGTGGTTTGTTATGCAGCAATGTTGTTGCAATTTGAATAAATTGAATAAACTGACCAAATTGAAGAAGTTACAAATCATAGCCTCTTTATATGTATTGAACATACTATGGACTGCCAAGAGAACAAACAGGCCTGTCCTGAAGAGGGTGAAACTAAGTTGCTCCTTGTACGCAAGAATTTTCAAACTCTGTCTTACATACTTTGGGCACGTGGCCAGGAAGAACTGAAGTCCTAACAGTAGCTATGTTTTATGGAGAATCTTTCCCTTTCATGCTGACTGTCCATTTTACTAAGCTTGGCGTAATTCTCCATCCAGGAAGTGATCCTTTCTGATCTCATGTCCAAAGAATGTGAGATGAGGTTGCCCCATCCTTGCCTCGATGGATCACTTCAGTTGTACTTCCTCCAAGACAGATTTATTTGATGTTTGGCTATTCAAGGTATATACAATATTCCAATACAATTCTGAGGCAGCGTTTCTTTTTTTCTGTTTTCTTTATGCATTATCCAACTTTCACATGCATATGAATCTATATTATTGGGATCTACAATCAACAGTCATGATATTAAAAGTAATAGCTAAGTTAAGAAAAATATAAAGACAATTCAGTTGTAAAAAAAAAAATTAGTGGTCCAGAAACCAAGCAATATATTGCAATTGACAAATCAGCTGTGAAAAACTTTTTAAGGTATTAAAAAGTAAAGTTTCTGCTTTGAGTATTAAGTTGCACCTGACATAAGCCTTGATATTTTCAGTACCCTTGTATGTATGTGAAAGTTGGGCAATGGTAAGGAGGACCAAAGAATTGATGACTTTGGCTTACAGGGTTGGAGAAAAGTATTAAAAATATCCTGGATTTCCAGAAGAAAGAACAAATGTGTTTTGGGAGAACAGCCAGAACAGAATTTTCTTCAAAGGAAATGTTGAAGTAGCTGAACAGAAGATTTTGAAGGGGAACAGAAGATTTTAAAGGGCAGCTTGAGAAGTCAAAGCAAAGTATTGCCATGACATGTGCAAAGACCTGCAGTTAGAAAATGAAAAGGGAGAACATACTTGGCATTTCTCAAGCTGAAATAACTGAAAAGCAAATAGAAGCCCAGAGTTGGAACACAGAAAACTTCTATGGGCCAAGTGTTGAAGGATGCAGGAAATGTCAAGAGATGATAGATTGGATTTAGCTGTCCTGTCACTTCATTTTACTACATTCTAGAACAGTTCCTTGTTCTTTCAAGCTGAGTTCCACAGGATAAGGTCCTGGGCCAGACAGAGAAAAGAGACATGTTGGGACACATGGTGAAGTCCATTTAGGGTCTGTGGGTTGAATGGTATTATTTTATCTTTGTTAACTTCCTAACTTGTAGAGTTTTGTGGTAATGATCTGGAAAGTGCTCTTGTTTTTAGAAAACACAAACTGGACTATTTAGGGGTGATGATGAGGTACTAAATCTATAGAGAGATTTCAAAAAAGACTGATGATAAAGGAGCAAATGCAGTGAAATGTTAACAGCTGGGAATTTGGGTTAGAGAGCTCTCCGTACTGTTGCTTTTGTAAGTAATAAAAAGATACCAATAAAAATCATGAGGCCCATAAAAATATAAACTAAACAAACAGCTGGATTTGTAATTTATAAAAGAGAGATAATAAAAAGAATACACAGAGTTACTGTAGCAAAAATAATTGATTCATATTTAACTATTGCACAGGTATCGTATGATGAAGAATTAATGGTATTAAACAAAGATGTTTAAGCTGCACTGAAAGCATTGGCAAAAAAGTATATGGCTTTAACGTTAACAGACTATCAACTAAGATGTTTCAAAAAACAGTTGAAGAACTAGAAATACTTGTCTATGCTGAGAAATTTGGAAGACAGCTAGCTGACTGGAGGAGATTTGTATATAAAGAAAGGTGATTCAACAAATGTGGAAATTAAGGGGAGCTCTGGTGGCCTAGTGGCAAGGAGCTGCAACTACAATCGCAGAGGCGCACGGTTCAAATCCACCAGATGCTCTGCCGGGAAAGGAGGGACAATCTCCTCCTGTACCAGTCAGATCTGATTTAACGATACACTCACACAAAAATAATAAAATTAAAAAATGTGGAAATTATCGAGCAATAACATTACCGTTATCAGGTAAAGTTTTGCTATTGTTATTATGTGCTGTCAAGTCCCTTGCTACTCATAGCAATCCTATGGACAACAGCTCTGAACCTTCCTCTATCCTGAGACAAACTTATTGTCTCTGGCATACCTACCTACCCTCATTACTCAAGTCACTAAGTCAATCCATTTCATTGAGGGTCTTCCTCTCTTGCACTGTTTTGCCACCTTTCCAAACATGATGTCCCTGTCCAAGGACTGGTTCCTCCTTCAACATGCCCAAAATATGTCAGACTTCATAATGTTTGCCTCTAAGGAGTAGCCTAGTGTCATCCTTTCTAGGATGAACATGTTTGTTCTTCTAGCAGTCCACGGTACATTCAATACTCTTCTCCAGCACCACCACTCTAGGTCATCAATTTTCCTTCTATCATCCCTAGGCATTGTGCAGCTTTCTGATGCATAACACATAATTGCGAAGGCAATGTCTCCACCTTGGTCTCTATACTGACATTGTTGCTCTTCAGTACTCTGGAGAAGTCTCTGACAGCAGACTTTCCCAATTCAATTTGTCTTTTGATTTCCTGGCTGCTGGTACCAAAAGTGTTGATTGTGGAGCCAAGAAAATGGAAATTGTAAACAATCTCAATCTCTTCACCATCTATCATGATGCTGCCAATCAGCCCAGTGGTGAGAATCTTTGTTTTCTTGGTGTTGAGCTTCAATCCATATTTAAGGCTACAGTTTTTAACTTTCTGCAACAAGGGCTTCAGGTCCTCTTTAGTTTCAGCAAGATAAATTAAAAATGGTTACTATATCATATCTACAGAGAACTGTCAAAAATTTAAGCAGCATTCGGAATTGGATGTGGATATTCTTATATCAGTGATGATAAAAAATGCACCCTATCTGAAAAGCAAAGAATACAAAAAAAATGCTTACCTATGTATTGTTTAATTTTTGTTTTTTTGATAGTGCAAGGGCATTCAGCTATGTGGATCATAATGAGTTGAAAATTCAAGAACACATAAATGTGCTCATATGGAAACTGAAGATAAACAAAGGTGAAATTACTCAAACAGAACCAGGGGATACTGGTTTAAAGTCAGAAAGATGTGTGTCACTATCGTATTTGTACTGAACAGAATTTTGGATCAATAGCTTGATATTTTATAAAAGTATATTTAGTATCTGATTAAACATCCTTCTCTGATATTTCCCAAAATCGCAATAAAGTCATAATGAAGATAGATTACAACAGATGATAAACGAACAAGAAATTTTGCACAGTAGAAAACAGATGGACCAACATATTTATTACTAGACCTGAAAAAGCAGCCAAGTATTAGTATCAATAAAATATCTCACTTTTCTATTTGTCTTTACCACTGATCTAACTCTACACACACAGAGACACAGGGTAAGTGGCATGAATGTACCTATCAACTTTATTAATAGAGAACTCATCTCTGCAGAGCGCTACCAGGTATTGGTAGTTCTTTTCAAGAGTCTTTTGCATGATCAAGCGGCACCTAGTTTTGACCCACATAGCATTCCTCTGATGCACATTATTCATGCCTCACCCTCCAGCACTTCCACTAATGTCTGTACCTATAACTAGATGCTGAGTAAATAATTTGAGAAACTGGACTATGTAAAGAAGAAAGTGGTATCAGAGCTGGAGGAAATCTTGCTAACATCTCCAATATGCAGACAATACAACTTTAGCTTCTGAAAATGAAGATGACTTAATATACTCTTAGAAGATCAAAGACTACAGCTTTCTGTATGAATTATACTTAAAACAGAGAAAAACATAATAATCAAAATTGAGCCAAAAGACAGCATCATGATAAATGCAGAAAGGGTGAAATTGCCAATGCTTTCAATTTACTTGAAGACACAAACAACCTGTAAGGAACTGGCAGTCAAGAAATCAGATGGTGGATTGCATTGGGCTAAACTGCTACAAAGGATACCTTTTAAAGTCTTACAGAGCAAAGATGTCAAAGAACTAAGATGTACCATGAATTTTCAATTGTTTTATGTGTACATGAAAGTTGGACAATGAATAAGGAAGATGAAATAATTGAAGTCTTGGAATTGTGGCGTTGGCAAGGAATATTGAATATGCTGTTGTCATTGTTATGTGCTGTTGAGTCAGGATCAACTCATAGCTGACGGGCTTTTCAAAAGTAGTCAGTTACATAGGAGGAGATCATTCATCATTCTTCCCAGTTTCTTTTCCCCTGCTTTGGTAGTTCTGGGGAAGGTCCTTAAGCTCAGTGAATAGCAACTGAAGAGTGAAGCGTTCCTTAGAGCCTGCACACACCCACAAAGTCCAAGTGTTCTATAGGTCTTGCAGCTACACAATTTTATCATTATGATTCAGCTTGAATATTCATGTCCAACGTTTGCACAATGTGCTGGAAGCGACTGAATGAAGCGTGGACTATTTTCAAAATTCTTCTATTGTTTATATAGTTTTCAGTGGCCTGCTACTTAAGAAGTGAATGTATTAATTATGCAAAGGCATTTGACTGTGCAGATCATAACAAATTATGGGTAACATTGAGAAGAATGGGAATCCTAGAACACTTAATTGTGTTCATGCAAAACCTATATACTAAGAGAATGTTGTTTGAACACAACATGGTTTAAAATTAAGAAAAGTGTGCACCAGGGTTGTATTCTTACTTATTCAGTCTGAACTGTGTGAAGTATCAGAGGAAGGATCAGAGGGAGACAAATCAATAACCTACATTATGCAGATGACACAACCTTGCTTGCTCAAAGTCAGGAGGAATTGAAGGACTTTCTTTAAAAGATCAAAGAATAAACCTTTCACTATGGATTATAACTTAGCATCAAGAAAACAAAAGTTCTCACCACTGGACTGATAGGCAACATCACGATAGATGGAGAAAATATTGACACTGTCAATAATGTCATCTTACTTGCATCCACAATCAGCCCCTTTCATACCAGTCAGGAGATCAGGAGACATATTGCACTGGGAAAGTTGTCTGCAGTCAGGTATCTCTCCAAGTTATTGAGGAGCAGTGATGTCAGCTTGAGGACTAAGGTGCACCTAATTCAGGCTGTGATATTTTCAGTCACTTGCTATGCATCTGAGTACAGGACAATGAATAAGCATGACAGAAGAATTGATACCTTTGAGATGTGGCATTGGTGAAGAGTTCTTAATATCCTGTGGACTGCCAAAAGAACAAAGAGATGTCTTGGAGAAGGTGTAGCCAGGGTGCTCCTTCAAGACTAAGGTGATAAAGCTTCGTCTTGCATACTTTGGCCATGTTGCTAGGAAAGACTATCCCTTGGAGAAGGAAATTTTGCTTGAAAACTTTGTAGGTTGATAAAAGAAAGAAAAGACTTCGACAATAAGGATTGTCACAGTAACTTCAGCACTTCAGAGATTGTGAAGGTGGCACAGGATAAGTTAGGGTTCCAGGTTCATAGAGTCACTATGAGTCATACTCAATGTGACATTACCTAATAACAAGCAATATATACAAAATGCTGTGGTTGTAATATTAAAAATAGTACTGAATATCCCACGGACTTCCAAAAGAACAAACCAATCTGTCTTAGAGAAAGTGCAACCAGGGTGCTCCTTGGAGGTAAGAATGGTGAAACTTTGTCTCACATACTTTGGGTACATTGGAATAAGGGGCTAGTCCTTGAAAAAGGACATCACACTGGGACTAGTAGAGGGTCAGCGAAAGAGAGGACAATCCTCAATAAGAAGGATGGGCATGGTCTGTAACAATGGGCTCAAGCATGGCAGAGATCTTGAGGATGGTGCTGGATGGGGCAGCGTTCCCATCTGTTGTTCACAGGGTCACTAGGAGTTGTAGTCAACTCAGTGATACTTAACACCAGCAACAAAAAGCAGGAGGCAGATCAGAAGTGTCATACCAAGACAGTTCCCTTTTGAACTTAATCTTGGAAAACTCAGTAATCTTATTAACAACAAAAATTTATCTTTGCAGATACCTGTAGTTTTTAGTAATTTCTCAGTTAAGGCTCAGAGAAACAATCTTGGAACTCCCCACAACTTTTTGAAACCAGCTTCACAAATCTATCTTAAAAACCCCATACTTACATGCTGCCCCTACTTTTCTATGATTGTCTTTGAGCTATGGTGTTGGTGAAGAGTGCTAAATATCCCATGGACTCTCAAAAAGAATGAACAAATATGTCTTGGCGAAAGTGTAGCTAGAGTGCTCCTTGGAGGCAAAGATGATAAGGCTTCCTCTTACATACTTCAAGCATGTTGCTAGGAGAGGCTATTCCTTGGAGAGGGACATAATTCTTAGAAAGGTTTGGCGAAAAAGAGGAAGACCCTTAGTCAGATGGATTGATTACCACAGTGACTGCTGCAATGGGCTATAGTGCATTAGAAATTGAGAGGATGGCACAGGATAGGAGAGGGTTCAGATCTGTTGTTCATTGGGTCGCAATGAGTCATCCCTGACTAACTGCACCTAACAACAACTCTTCAACCTAAGTTTCTATATTTTATCTATCTTCCTTTAAGCTATTACACAACACACCAGGCTTTACATCAGAACAAAGGCCGTTGTATATCTGATGAACAAACTGGCTCCTAAATGTTCAACTCAGTTATCCTTCTGCATCCCATACTGTTTTCTACTCTTCCAAACCTAATTTCACTGTTGATTACTCTATCTCTTCTCTTAGATTTAACATACACCTTCCAGTTTTCTAGTTATGGCCCTGATCTTGAAATTCAACCTACCTAGACAGTGTTCCCACCTAACACACTCTAGTCCTACAGGAACAAGCCAGGTGCCAAATCTTTTCAACCAATGTCCAGTGCCACATAATAGGGCACACCTAATAACCAAATCGTAGAATATTGCTGAGGGAACAATGAAAGAAAGTTTTATAATTTCTTGTCTGTCAGTCTCATCGTTATTGAAAATGTGATGATGAACAGTTAATTGGCACCAGCAACTTTAGCCTGGCTTTGAAAACTGTGATGAGTCTATTGAGGACTTCCTTGAAATTGTTTTTATATTCTTTCACTTTAGAAGCTAAGACCATTAAACTTACTGTACACCAAAACCAAGCCCATTCTCTGTAAGTTCATTCCGACCCATGGTGACTCCCTTTCAGGTTTCTGAGGCTGAGGTTTCTCACTCTTTATGGGAAAAGATTGTCTCATTTGTCTCCTGTGAAGCAATTGGTGGATTCAAACCACTGGCCTTTCAGTTAGGAGTCTAATATGTAACAGTTTACCACTTAGACTCAATATAGAGAATCTTTGATGTGTTAGGAGTCCTCAACCTTTTGGCTCACATATGGTTTCTGTGGATTTATCATCGTTTCAGCTGTAAAGGGCCATTAACACGTTGGCTGTGACTCTGAGGCCTTGGCTGTGGAAGCTGCACTTTCCCCATTAGCAACATCACACGCACTGAAATGGCAGCCTCTGAGCTCTGGTTCGAGCTGATTGTGGCAATCTGGGTTTCATTATGAAAGCCAGATAAGATGATCGATTTGTCTGCTTCCCACTATCTCAGCATAGCAGTCTTAAGTATTTGGGAAATGTGCACACAAAAATATTTAGAGATTTGACAAGTATAGGTCATGTGCTGTCTGAAAGAGAAAGAGCAGAAGATTATCACCCACACAATTTTAATACTGGGTTTTATCTTCTTGCAACAAGCAGACCCTGTCGTTCGAGTCTGTTGCCAGTCACCAAGTGACTGTTGACTTACTCCTATCTCTAGCATCTGCCATTTATTTTTAGCTTTGCGTTTAGTTAGTAACAGTGGTATCTAGGTGCCAACATGCTTTTAGCAAATAATGTCCAGATCTGCCAGGGATTTTTAGCTGCTGTGGCTGGAGATACAAAGCAGGACAAGGAATGAGGAGGAACAGAGTTTTCCACAAAGAACTGCTCTAAATGCTTCTTAGGTTAAAGTGCAACTCCAACTATGAATTTCAATTTGTTGCACCTTTTCTTTTATATCTTTTAGTATTCATGCCTGAAGAAACAGTGCTGGAAAAAGAATTCATTTTGGATTCTCTTTCCTATTAAATGGATGACTATTTTTAATAGCCAGTGGGTTCGTATCTTGCAATCATTATTTCTAAAGAAGACAGACTTCTATTTTCAGCTACTATACACTGCTCTGCTCCTGAGAGACAGCCTTCCCTTGGCAGCAATTGGAGGCCACACACACCGGACCTCAGCTGACGTTGTAGGAATGATCAGTCCCCAGGAAGCCCGGACGTACTGAAGTTTCCCAGGCATTACTGAATGAGAAAGATTTCATCTGAAGCATCAATTCTGACTCTCCCTCATGTGATAGTCTATGTTTGAATCAGACCACCCAAATGGAATGGAAATGTAATCCACTATCATCAATATTGTTGAAAACAGAAAGCCAAAATCGAATGGCCCAGGAGATATATGCTGTTTAGACAACCTGCTTCCTCATGGTGTTACATGTGCATGAATTAAAAAACCTGGAGAAAGGTACAAGGGCCAGATGGAACAGCTGGGAAAATGTAGGACAAATCTACAGTCCATTCATCTTCTAATTTCATTCCAATTCTCTGCACCACTGCAGTAGAGGAGGCTTGCAGGAGGCAGTCAATATCTTGCTTTGCAGCACTAACTCACGTGGGGGTAAAATATGCAGTGTGGATTGTAGGGGGTTATAACAATCGAACAAGGGGAAGACAAAGTTCTGTCTATGTGTATGTGTCTGTGTCAACATCTATCCTCCATTTTAACCTAAATAAGTCTTTAAATGTCACAGAGAACAAAAGAGCCTGCTTCCTTTCTCTGCAACTTACCTCTGACCATCAAGAGTTAGAAATGCTACCATAATTATAGCTTACATTCTATCATTTTCTTTAGGCTCTGGAGGATATAGAAAATGAAAAGATAATGTCTTAGCTTGAAAGACTGAAATGGAAAAACCTTCTGTGCTCGGGAACCCTCTGGAATGTACTGATTTGTGTGATTGCAATCACAGAGCCAGCTACAACAGTGCATGAATTCTGCAACATCTTCTCTCTGTCAAAAGAAACATTTCCATGAAACCACCTTTATGGCCTAGAATGTCTGTCAGCTCTCCAGACATTCTTAAAAAAAAAGCACTTTTAAATGGCTATTAAGCAACCAGCAACTTAGCCTAAGTGTAGAGCAATTAGAAGCATTTTTGAAGTTTTAAAAGAGTCTAACTCCCTCCCATTCCTCTGTTGAGATTAGATGGAATCCAGAAAATAAGTAGCTTTGAAATGAGTAAGACAAAAGTGCGCAGGGGAAGTATTCTTAGAGATGTTAAGTGGGTCAGGATCATGCTTGAAAGTGAAATACTTCTGTAATGTGGGAGTAATTTTTGAATTTATAGTAATTATTATTTGTTGGGGAAAATGAGATATCATTTTCCCATCCTCATAAACAAAAACTCCTCAAGTGTATAACTGAGTGCCTCGATTTATCTGAGCTGGATTTCAGAGATGCTGAGGATGGTACAGGATAGGGCAAGGTTCGGATCCGTTGATTGCTCTTGAGTCATAGTTGACCCTATGGCAACCTAACAACAAAACCCACGTTTGCCTGAGCAAGCAGGTAATCACTTATGCACATAAGCAAGGCCCTTCATGTCCTCTGTTTGCTATTACTTCATTCCTTATCTGCACTTCCGTTTTCTCTACCAAGCTTGATATGAAACCTTGAGTATGGGCTGTTGTTGCTGTCATTATTTGCCATCAAGTTGGCTGCACATCAAGATGACTCTATGGATAACAGAATGACATACTGTCCAGTCTTGAGCCAGTCTCCCAGTTACAGATATGCTTAAGTGCGTTTTTGTGGCCACTGTGTGTTTTGAGGGTCTTCCAACTGAAGATACAAATCAGCATTCAACTGAGCAGTATTCTGTTGTGATACATACAATTTTCACTGACTAATTGTCAGGTCTCTCTTCCTAGTCTGTCTTAGTCTGGAAGTCTACTGAAGCCTGTGTATTAGAGTTGACTGCTAGTATTTAAAATAGCAATGGTATAGCAACATATAAGTTACCACACTATGACAAAGTGACAGATAAGTATAACTAGATCCTTATACAGTATGTGAATAAAGAATATACATACACATGTATTTTACACACACACACACACACACACACACACACACACACACACACACACAGAGTTGGGTACCATGCAGTCCGAATTGACCTATAGCTGACCTTCCAGAAGGCTTTCAGAAACAGTAAATCTCATAGAAAGAAAGTGTCCATCGTTCTCCTGAGGAGCTGTTGGTGGATTAGAACTATGTACCTTTGCCATGGCAGCACAATTCCTTACCATTAAGCCTTCAGAGCTTAAATTGTTATATATCTATAGATATCTATATATCTATATCTATAGATATATAGATATATCAATTATAACATATATGTATGTATATATATGTATATATATATATACACACACACAGAGAGATACACAGAGAGAGGAGGAAGATGGAAGGGGAGGAGAGATGGAGGGGAGGGGGAGGGGGAGAGAGGGAGAGGGATAATTGTTGGGTGTTGTCAAATGGGAATCAACTCATAGCTAATCTTCCAGTGGGTTTTCAGAAGAGCAATGGTGTCACCCTGGAGACTAAGGTGCAACTGATACAGGACATGGTCTTTGCAATCACTTGCTATGCATCAGAGTTGGACAATGACTAGTAAGGATAGAAGGAGAACTGACACCTTTGAGCTGTGGTGCTGGAGAAGAGTATTGGGTACCATGGACTGCCAAGAAAACAAACAGGTTCATCCTGGAGAGGGATAAACCAGGCTACTCCTTGGAGGCAAGGATTCTGAAGCTTTTTCTGACACTTTGGATATGTTGCGAGGGGGGACCAGTCCTTGGAGAAGGACATCATGCTTAGGAGAGTGGAGGAACGGCACAGGAGAAGAAGACCCTTTATGAGGTGGATTGATTCAGTGACTAGGGTAATGGGGATAGGTATGTTAGAGACAGTGAGATTGGCACAGGACAGATCAGGGTTTAGGACTGTTGTATATAGGGTTGCTATGAGTTGCAGGTGACTCGACAACACATAATAACTATAACATATCTCACAGGACTAGATTGTTGGTCTTTCTCCTGCAGAGCAGCTAGTGGATTTGAACCTCTTGCCTTAGAGTTGGCAGTGCAGCTCCTTACCACTAGGCCATCAGAATTCTCTTAGTCCTCTTCATGGCTCCTTCAAATTTATAGATACATACATTATATGATATAGTAATGCTATTATATATGTATATATGTTGCTCTTGCTATATACTATAGAGTCTGAATTGCCCATATTTGATACTTCAGTGGGTTTTATTCTTGTTAAATTGTAAAAAATTAGAAGCACACTAACTCATTGCCATCAAGTCAGAACAAACTCTTAACAGACTCTCAATTGGGTTTTCAGAGGCAGTAAATCTCATGGGAGAAAACTGTCCAACCTTCCACAAAGGAGCCTGGCTTCACCTTCTCCAGGACAGAACTGTTTGTTCTCTTGGCAGTCCATGGTATGTTCAACACTCTTCTCCAGTACCACGAGTCAAATGCATCGATTTTTCTATCATCCTTATTATTTTCCAGCTTTTAGATGCATAGCAAGTAATTGCTAAAGATGATGACCTGGATCAGGTGCACCTTAGTCTCTAGACTGACATCATTGTTCTTCAGCACTCTACAGAGGTCCCTGGCAACAGATTTTTTTTCCCAGTGTAATTTGTCTTGATTTTCTGACTGCTGGTATCAATGTGTTGACTGTGGATCCAAGAAAGCTGAAATTATCAACAATCTCAATCTTTTCTCCATTCATCATGAAGCTACCTATTATCACAGTGGTGAGAATTTTTGTTTTCTTGATGTTGAGCTTTAATCATATTGAAAACGACAATCCTTGACAAATGCCTCACGTCCTCTTCAGTTTCAGTAATCAAGGTTGTGTCATCTGATAATGTAGGTTGTTGATGAGTGTGCATTCAATCTTGATGTCACTTTCCTCTTCATAAAGTCCAGCCTTCCAAATTATCAGCTCTGTATATAGATTGAAAAGGTATAGAGATAGGATTCTTCTCTGACACACACTTTCCTGATCATGAACCATGCAATGTTCCCTGTTCTATTCTGACTACTGCTTCCTGATTTAAGCATAGGTTTCGCATGAGCATAATTAAATGTTCTGGGATCCCTATTTTTCTCAAGGTTAGCCACACTTTGTTGTGATCCACATAGTCAAATGCATTTGCATAGTCAATAAAAACCAGACAGACATTCCTCTGGTACTCTCTGCTTTCAGCCATGATCCATCTAGAGGATGGAATTTTTAGATGTTATGCACACTGAAGGAGCTCTGGTGGCCTGGTCTGTAGGGACTCGCACCACTAACCCAGAGGCAACATCTCTCTGGTGGTTCGAATCTAATAGCTTTTTGAGAGAAAGATGTGCAATCTCCTCCCTTACAATTTACAGCCTCCAAAAACCTGCTGGATGGTTAGCCATGAGTCAGTTCTGAGTGGGGGGAGAGGAGTGAGAGATGCATACTTAATTTTACTAATTACTGTAACTATACTCACTAAGTACTTCAGGACATGCAACTAGATTACTGTGAGGTTTTTTCCCCCCATTCCATTAATTTTTTATGACCTCTTTCTATTTATTTGGTCATATATCCATTCTTAGGCGCTCTAGTGGTCTAGTTAGTAGGGAGTTGTACTGTTAACCCAAAGGTGGACAGTTCAGATCTTTCGGCTGCATTTTGGGGGAAAGATGGACAATCTCTCCTGCAATGTACAGCCTCTGAAAATTCAATGGAGGGTCCCCTATGAGTTGGTTCTGACTCAGTGACAATGAGTTTGTTTGAGTTTCTAATTTTTTACAATTTAGCAAGTGTAAAATATTATCTCAGTATTATTTAAAATTTTTGAGAATTGTAAATTAGTTTCTCATTATTTTTAATTGGGTTAATATCTTTGGCATTAGCCCTTCCCTGTTGTATCAAGGGAATATGATATGGTTTAAAATTGAGAAAGTGTGTGTCAGGGTTGGAACCTCTCTCTATACCTATTCAGTCTGTATGCTGAACAAATTATGCAGGAGGTTGGACTCTATGAAGAAGAATGTAGCATTAGGATCAGAGGACGACTCATCAATAACTTGCGTTATGTCCATGACATAGTTTTGTATGTTGAAAGTGAAGAGGAATTGAAGCACTTGTTGCAGAAGATCAAAGAATACAAACTTCAATATGGATTGCATCTCAATGTCAAGAATACAAAAATTCTTACCACTGGGCTGACAGGCGAAATGATGATAGAAAGAATATTATGATATATAAAAGATTGAAATAATAAATTTATTTTACTTGTATCCTCATCCACACCCTTGATTTCAGGAGTCAGAATATGAGAAGATGTATTTTACTGGGAAAGTCTGCAGCCAGGTACATCTCCTAAATATTGAGGAGCAATGATGTCAGTTTGAGGACTAAGGTGCTCCTAATTCAGGCCATAGTCTTTTTAATCACTGCAACTGAGAGCTGCACAATGAATAAAGATGACAGAAGAATTGATGCCTTTGAAATGTGGTGTTGGAGAAGAATTCTGAATTTCCCATGGACTGCCAAAAGACCAAACAAATATGTCTTAGAGAAGGTGCAGCCAGAGTGCCCCTTGGGAGGTAAAGGTGATAAAACTTCATCTTGCAAAGTTCAGGCATATTGCTAAGTGGGACTATTCCTTGAAGAGGGACATCATGCTTGGAAAGGTAGAGTGTCAGTGAAAGAGGACGCCCCTCAGCCAAATGGATTGACACACTGACTGTTGCAATAGGCTCAAGTATGTGAGAAATTGTGAAGATGTCACAGTATAGGACAGGGTTCAGATCTGTTGTTCATAGGGTCACTATGGGATGTACTCAACGCACCTTACAACATTATTACCATCATAATGGAGACTTTGGCATCTCCTTATGAAAGGGTGGCTGAGCTATTTTCTGATTGCATGAGAGTATGTTTATCAGGAACATGGTGTTGCTTCAGAGTCTGGGAGAAGAAGAAAAGGCATATGGTTACGGGGCTGAAGGGGGTGCTGCAGTGATACTGTTCACACTTAGCTTAGTGTCTGTTTTGTCAGAATTCCTAATGATTCTGAAAACTATATGTACCCTTTAATAAACCCTTTTCTGTTCAAAAGAGAGAGGATTCTGTGGTTGGCAACAAGAAAGCTGGCCTATAAAGTAATTGGTACCAAAAGTGATTGCAGGCTCTGAAGAAATGTAATGAGAATCTGAGATTGGCTATATCTAGAGAGGTTAGGTCTGAAAGCAGTGAGGGTCTGGTTTGTGTTATAAGATAGGTCACTGTAAGCTTTTATCAGTGGGCTTTTATTCCTCCATATACATTTTGGAATAGATTTTATGAGGGCCTTAAAAATACTCTTATTAAAGTTATCCTTTACAGGATGATTTGGGGGTAATTGGCATTGTCGTATCAAGTTATTCATCAGTAAGCTAAGTATAACTCTAATTGGGCTTTCTTTTATGTCCTATGATAATGTTTTTAATTTAATTTTTTTGTAATATTTTAAAGATGGCTTTTGTAGGTTTGTGGATTTATGTTAGATTATTTCCATTTCTGTTCATTCTTCCTGTAGCCCAATAAAGATCTTGCCTTAATAGTCAGGAAATGAGCTACATTTTAACATTAACTGTTCTCACCACATTATAAAACTATTATTAAATAGAAAGAAACAGGCAGAAGAGGGGAGATTAGTTGTTATCTATAAATACATACTTTGCAGTTTGGGGTTTTTCCTTAATATTCTTGTGAATGATGTCTGGGTTCATACCATGTTTTATATTTAGTTAGCACTTCATATTGAAGAAACAAGAGGACTCTTTTTTGTCATTGTTGTGTTGTTGTTGTGAATATATGTAGCAAAATGTCAAGTGAACCATTGCAGTAAGTATAATTCAGTGGCATTGATTATATTCTTTAAGTTATTAATGTGTGATGTCTTTCTGAAAATTTGCTTTATTAAGAAAACTTGCTATACTCTTTTTTGTTCTAGTAGTTCCTTCCTTTGTTGATTTTTTCTCTCTAATGTAAGTGATTTAATAATTTTCAAAGAGTGACTATCCACTTTCTCTCATCTAGTCCTTATCCTTCTAATCATATTGTCAAATTTTGTTGCCCAGGATTCCAATATGATTTTGAACAGGATAAGCAATGAAGTCTAGTCTTCCTCTAGTGTTAAAGGAAATACATAATAAAAGAATAATGAAATATCATACAGCCTTGCCTCTGCATTTGGCATCAGCCCTTCCCTGTTACTGGCCTATCAGGGAAGCTCCCTGTGCACTTGTTGTTTTTAGGTGCTGTTGAGTTGACTAAGACTCCACTATTATACGAACAGATTGAAATCTTGCTCTATCCTGCACCATCCTTATGATTGCCACAATCTTCATGATTTCTGCCCTGCTCAAGTCCATTGTTGCAATCATTGCATCAGTCCATCTTGTTGAGGGCCTTCTTCTCTTTCACTGACCTTCTACTTTCCCAGCATGGTGTCTTATTCCAGGGGTTGGTCTCTCCTGACAACATGCTCAAAGAACGTGAAATGAAGTTTCACCATCCTCTAACAGGCACCCTGGTTGCACTTCTCCTAAGACAGATTGGTTTGTTCTTTTGGCATGGTGTATTACTCTTTGCCAACACCTCAATTCAAAGTACCCATTCTTTTTCTATCTTCCTTATTCTTTGACTTTCCAAGGCATGCATAGGAAATGACAATACCGTGACTTGGTCCAAACACACCTTGGTCTTTAAACTGACATCCTTGCTCTTGAGCACTTTAAGGAGATCCCTGAAAAGTAGATTCAAGCATTTTGAGTTCTTGACTGCTCTTACTATGAGTGTTGATTTGGAGCCAAATAAAATTAAATTCTTGACAACTTCACTCTTTTCTCCATCTCTCATGATAATGCCTATATTGACCCAGTGGTAAGGATTTTGTTTATTTATGTTATGCTATAATCCAATCTGAAGGCTGTCATAATCCATATTGAAGGCTGTAGTCTTTGATCTTCTGTAAGTGCTTTAAGTCTTCTTCATTTTCTGCAAGATTGTGTTCTAGCACTCTTCTTTTCTGTGAGCAGTCTTCTTTTGCAATTACCATATATCCATTTAGTATTTCAAAGCGGCATGGAAAAGAACAAGGTAAAACGGGAGAGTTCAGGGCCTACTCGATTGTCTGCACATCATTTATGCTTTCTGACCTCCACTGGGTTCTTATTATTCCCACTGATCTGAGGGTTTTTTTCAGACTTCAAGTTCTAACTCTGTACGTAAGACCCATTCAATCCTCTCCTCCTGCTTCAGTGCTGTCTTCCATTGTGGTTCCTTGTCCCTTTCCTTCTTTGACGCTCCTTTTATTTGGAATCTAAGTCTGTGTAACATTTCTGTCTCCAGTGGTTTTTACATCGGAAAGAATTACTAGAAGAAATGAGGACCTCATTGAAAGAGTGGTTCTCCCCCCACTTCTCTCTAGAATAACATAACTCACTCTCTCATTACTGTTCAGTTAAACCACCTCATAGCTGACCCTTCAGCAGTTTCCCTAGATTATAAATCTAATGGGAGAAGATTGCCCATCTGTCTCTCACTGAGAAGTGAGTGGATTCCAGCCAACAGAAAGGCACTGTCATTGGCTTAGGCACTGTCATTGGTGGACTAGGCCACCAGAGCTCCAAACTGTTCTACTGAAGGAATATTGTTGTGGTGGCTTTTGTTGTTAGTTGCCATGGAGTAGTTCATTTCAAAGAAATGATACATAAAAATTCCTTTCTTATTGTGACTTTTGTTGCACTCTCTTATGAGGAACCAGGCCAGATCCCTCTTGCTTAAGCCACAACTATTCTTCGGGAAATACCTTCCTTGCCTTGCTCTTGATGAGAATGTTATTATTGTTTGTAGGGGAACAGTCTTTCTTGAGGCTGAATATTCCATTTCTCCAGTGATTTTCCCAGTATTTTATGAATTTTCATTTTCCTCCTCACTTCTATGGTATTCTGTGGAATGGGGTTAGATGTTGGATCTAGCAAATCCCTTGCTGAAAACCAGGTAGATGCCCTTCAATCACACCTTGAATTTTTTCAGCCTAAGACTATTGTCTAAAGGGAAAACAACATAAGGAAAACTTGACAACACTGAAATAAGGAAGTAACCAGAATGCCCACAGCCAAATTATGAAGCATTATGTAATATTGTAAAATACTGTGAACGTTGACTTATGAGGCCAAGAGGCTGAGAAGAATGCTGAGAGCTAGCCTGTAACTCTTCATACTTCGACTTGAAAATAGATTTCCCTGACAGTTCATGTCACAAACCTGAAAAGCAGACCATTATCCTTTGCTTCAAATGAGAACATCAGGAGAGAGAGTTGGCAGCTGAAGAGAAAATGTTATTGATATTCCATATTCAAAATTTTTCTGTAGTTTTCCAGAGACCAGATATTGGAGATGGGGAAAGAGACAGATGAAAGGCAGCAATGGGTATGTGATAGCAGAGAAAAATCTGTGATGAGAGTTTGCTCTTAAAATAAAAAATTGAGTATATATTCCAAAGACAAATACTTGAATTAATAATATTTAAGACAAAAAGTCTAAATGAAAGCTTCTGATTATCTATCTCATACAGCTTACTACTTCCCATACTATTCTCCAACAGAAAATTAGAACCTTTCAACGAAGTGGTAAGAAACTACGCTGCAATCTCAAAACAAATGCACGCGGTTCAAATCTACCAGCTGCTCTGTGAGAGAAGGATGGGCAATCTCCTCTTATGTGACTAACTACTACTGAAAACTCACTAGAGGGTCAGCTGTGGACCATTTCCAGCCCAATGACACACAACAACAACAACAACAACAACAATCTAAACCCAGTTAAAAAAACAAAACAAAACAAAAAACAAGAAACTTCAGTTGTTACCAAGTTGACTTGAAGCATATGATCCCACATGTGTCAGCAGAACTATGCCCCTTAGTGTTGTCAATGGATGAGTTTTGGAATCAATGGAAGTAGATTGTCACTTCTTTTTTCCAAGTCACCTCTAAGTGGACTTGATCACCTCTAAGTGATCATGTGCATAACCTGAATACCCAGAGACTCCTAGACATAAGGAATAACAATAGTAAGTATTGCCATTTGAATCATGCTTACATATTGGACAGGGATGCAAGGTAAAAAGGGACATAAGCAAAGAGCAAATACAAAGGGGGAAAATCTGAAACAACAAAGAAGTATTGAAAGAAATGAAGACTTTATTGAAGGAATGGTTCATCTCAAAGAAATGATGCATAAAAAGTCACACTGACTTTGGCTGTCGTAGTCTCTCATGTTATAGGGCACCAGACCAGTTCTCTCCTGTTTGATTCACAACTATTCCTGGGGAAATAGCTTCCTTGCCCAGCTCTTGCCCAGCTCTTGGTGGGAATGTTGTTATCTCTTGTAGGGAAATGGGCTTTTGTGAGGGTGAATGTGCCTAAACTCTCAGTGATTCTTAGCTTATGTCTACTTGCCAAGTCACTGTTATGTAATACTTTCTCGGTGGCCTTGGAAGTCCTGGGCCCTGGCACCATTCCACCTTTGTTTTCCAGAGCTATAAAAGTGCCTGCCTCCCTTGGGGGACATGGAGATTCAGATCTGGCCTGCTGCCATCCCAGACACCATGTCAGTAAGTAATCCCTTAAGAAAACTCCTATTACTTATGAAGCTACTAGCCTCTTTCTCCAGGGTCTCAGAACTTAATGCAAATTTCAAGTTATTAGTCTATGGCCAAATACTTCCCATTCTCAACCCCCTGCTCTGGATTTCTTTAAGCTTTTTGCAGGCTGTTTTGTTTTCTCCAGACAGAAGCCAGCTTCCGGCCCACAGTGTCCTCTGTAGGGGCAGAGAGCTAACTCTTGCAAGGTCTAAATTAAGCTATCCTCCCACCTCATCTATCAAATACTCTCTTGGAAGTGGAAAAATTGTCAAGTAAATTACATTTTGTGAAAAGATGAAATATTACATAAAAATTTTATTTGATGTAGGTAAAATATAACTATAATTTTATAAAGTCAAAACCCGGGAGCTGTGGTGGCTTAGTGGTAAGGAGTTGCACTGCCAACCCAAAGGCACATGGTTTGAATCACCATCTGTGTCACATAAGAAAAATGGGCAATCTCCTCCCATGCAATTTACTGCCTCTGAAACCTTAGAGGGTCAGTTAATGGAATCACTCTGCCTTGATGGAGTTTAACAGTAATATATGCAAATATATAAATAGATATTCTTTTCAGTAGCATTTTGCATTCTTAAATGAAATTTTATAAGTTTACTATAAGCTCTACTTTGCACATAAAATTAGTTTTTGTGTGTCAAACTAATAAGAGGGATTTCTTTTAAATCATAACTGGTTGGATGTAACCATGCTTTCCCCACTCGAAGCCCCTGAAACCTATAGCGAAGTATTTTATGAATATTAAATGCATTAATAATAGTAAAAATTTATTCTGGATGGAGAAATGCAACTGAAAGAGAAAGCAAGAAAACAGAGTTATACAAACAGAATAAAAGATTACAGAAAAAAGATCCAAAAGACAGAATTCAGTGGCTCTTTTAAAAGCTTGGTAGGCTTTAATTGAATCAATAAGTAAGTGTTCCCACTGGGTTGTAACCACAGAGCTGAACAGTGCTGTACTAAACTGGAAAAGAAAGCAAAGTATTTGGATTTGGTTCACCACATATGCACATTCATAATTCAGAAATGGGAAATATAGTCAAATGGGTTATACCATTGGTTTGGCAATTTTCAAACACTGAAATTGTTAAGAAACAGTAAAATAGTACTTCTGACTTTTAAAATTTTATTTGTCAGCTGTTTTAGAAATGTCACACTTAGATACTGTTTTAAGAGGACATTTTATAGGTGAACTTTGTTTTGGCCAACTCTTGAAAAAGAACCATTTTTAAGTAATTATCAATCATTTATTATGTCTACACTGGACACTAAGAATAAAAGATGCTTTTCAAGTATTTAAATAGTTTAGGGGAAAATATATTGCCAAAGAGAATGAAAAAGCACACGTAATTAAAAGTTAACAATCGAAAACCTTTGTTGTTGTTATGTTACATGAGCCAACTATGACTCATAGTGACCCTATGAACAATGTCTCTGAACCCTGCCCTATCCTAAGCCATCTCTGACACAACTTTTTCCACTGATCTGTAGTCACTGTGTCAATCCATCTCATCCAGAGTCTTCCTCTCTTGTCCTGACCCTCCACCCTTCCAGGCATTATGTCTTTCTCCAACGACTGGCACCTCCTGAAAACATGCACAAAATATGTGAGAAGTTTAAAAATCTTTGTTTCCAAGAAACAACTTGGTTTCACATTCTCCAGGACAGATCTGTTTGTTCTCCTGGCAGTCAGTGGAATGCTCAGTACTCTTCTCCAGAACCACAACTCAAACACATTGGTTCTTTTTCTGTCTTTCTTAATTATTGTCTAGCTGTGAGATAGATACTTGGCAAACAATGGAGAAGAACGTAGCTCAGATCATGTGTATCTTAGCCTTTAGACTGACATAGTTGTTTGTTAGCACTCTGAAGATGTCCTTGACAGCAGATTTTCCCAATTCAA
The DNA here is from genome assembly GCF_000299155.1 of Elephantulus edwardii. NCBI lineage: Eukaryota > Metazoa > Chordata > Mammalia > Macroscelidea > Macroscelididae > Elephantulus > Elephantulus edwardii. Next base: position 1,569,373 of record NW_006399854.1, on the reverse strand, counting down.
CCCGTCTTTTGATTTCCTGACTTCTGGTACAAACGATGCTGTTTGTGGCTCCAAGGAAGAAGAAATCATTAACAAAGCTCAATATTTTCTCTATCATATTACTGCCTTTTGGCATTGTAGTGAGGACTTTTGTTTTCCTGATGTTGAGATGCAATCTGTAGCAAGAACTTCAAGCCTCCCTCAGTTTCAGTGAGCTAGGTTGTGTCATCTGCATAATGCAGGTGGTTGATGAGTCTTCCTCTAATCTTGAAGCCACATTCTTCTTCAGAAAGTTTAATCTCTCAAATTATCTGTTCAGTAAATAGAAATTATCTGTTCAGTAAAAAGGGATGGAGAAATAAATGATACTTTTCTGATAACTTCTTAATTTATTTTGAACCAGACACTGTTCCTTTGCTCTCTCTACAGACAACAGATTATTTAAGGTATAGATTTTGCATGAATACAATCAAGTGCTCTGGAATTCCCCTTCTTGTCAATGTTAGCCACAATTTGTTATGATTTACATAGTCAAATGTCTTTCTATCGGCAACAAAACACAAATAAAACATGCTTCTTATTCCCTCTGTTCTCAGTCAAGATCCATCTAAAATCAGCAATGATATCCCTAGTGCAACAGCCTCGTCTAAATCCAGCTTGTATTTCTGGCAGTTATTGATTGCAAACACCTTTTGTAAAAAACATAAATAGCAACTATACACATGGACTCCACCTGATGGACTACACAGGAATCAGATTGATTTCATCTGTGGAAAGAATTGTTGAAATTCATTATCAGCTGTAAAAACCAAACCAGCTGCTGTACAAGTTCAAATTGAAGCTAAGGAAAAAGTAAATGAATCCATAAGAACCAAAACTTGACCTTGAGTCTATCCCACCTGAAACCATCTCAAGAACAGGTTTGAGGCACTGAACACTTAAAACAAAGAGCAGATGAGCTGTAGGATAATATCAAGGATATCATTCATGAAGAAAACAAAAGGTGATTACAAAGAAATAAAAGGAAGAAAACACCAACATTGATGTCAGAAGAAACTGAATATTGCACTAGAAAGCTGAGTTAAAGAGCTTAACATAAGATTTAAAAGGGCAGCGCTTATATACAAAGCAAAAGAATGTGCAAAGAGCTGGAGTCAGAAAATCAAAAAAGAACTCACTTGGCATTTCAACATTTCTCAAGCCGAAGGAACTGAAGAATAAATTCAAGCCCTGAGGTGCAATAAAGATGCTATGGACAAAATCGTGAATGATCCAGCGAACATCAAAAGAAGATGGAAGGAATACACAGAGTCACTGTACCAAAAAGAATTGGCTGACACAGAACTATTTCAGGAAGTACCACATGATCAAGAACCAATGGTAATGAAGGAAGATGTTCAAGCTGCTCTGAAAGCATTGGCAAAAAGTAAGGCCCCAGGAATTGATACATTTAAACAAAAAGATGCAGCCCTGGATGGGCTCATCAGGTTTGCTAAGAAATCTGGAGGACAGCTACCTGTCCAACTGACTTGAAGAGATCCATATGTATTCTCATTTCCAAAAAAGGTAATCCAGCATAACGTGGAAATTATAAATTTAACTGAGAAATTCTAGTAGAGGGTAAATAGGAGTTCTTTGTACTATTTTACAACTTTTCTGAAATGAAAAAAAAATTAATTGCTACAAAAAAAGAGATATAGACTATAAATTGTCATACCAGTTAAATTAGAATGTCACATTGTATTATCATACCATTTAATTACGAAGTCATATTATAAGAGGGTCTGTAAGTTTCTTTTTAAAAGGAATTATTTAATGGACAAATAAAGGAAAATGTGTCCCAAAAATCTAGGAAGTTTGCATATACAACGCACCTCTCCTAGAGAGTCCAGTGTACATTTCAGCACACTGTAGGATTTAAGTAAGACAGGAAATGTAAACTATTCTATTTAGCTCACGATTTCCCAATGTATGTGACCATAGCACTAATTTTTAGAGTGACACTTATTAAAATGCAGTTTGAGGAATGCCATTACAAGATAAAGAGCATTACCTCAATTTATGTGTATTCAATTTCACTTGGAAGAAGTCATTCAATTATAATGCTGCATACATAGTTGTGATTACACAAATACAGTTCCACTCGATGCACATACACCTTTGTGTGCAGGTAAAGACATGTGGCCCCCTTTTAATTAGAAACTCTTAGTTCCTTAATGTGGTATTTATTGTATCTCATGCTGAGATAAATAATTTGTGTCTATGCAATTTCCCAGGACTAATTGCTGAGTTTTAAGAACAATCTTTCATTAAGCACTAATGAGTACAATTAAATGAAGCACTAAAATAAAATAAATTATCAGTTCAGCCACCTATTGTGAATGGGTTGATCTTGAAGTGCCTGATGTAAAATAGACAATGCAAAATTGCTGGCCTTTGCCCAAGATTTGCCAGAGGCAAGATCCTGCTTTAGAGTTTTTTTTCTCAAAATCCCCCAACAGTGGAAGGTGACTTAAGGAATAAAACACATCAGTATTTTCATTATACTAATTACAAAATGCCTGTTGCATTTACTTTCACTGTATGCTACTTTAAACGAGATCAGGCATGTTCAGAGTAGTATGACACACTGTATGGTTCTTTAAAAATAAAATGTCACTTCTGAATACTTTGAAAAATTCGAAGAATTGTTATTGTTTTTTATTGCCTTCAAGTCAAGCACAACTCATAGCAACCCAAAGATCAAAAGACCAGAAGCCCCTCTACAACTATCAACAGTTATCAAAGTCTATCAAAACTCATAGAGTTTCTGGGGGCATGTTATTTAGGAAGTGGATGCCACTCCTGCTTCTAAGCCTGTCACAGTATGTTATTGTTTTTATGTGCCATTGAGTTGCCCGAGATGTATAGAGACCCTGTATGTACAGCAGCTCTGAAGGCTTCCCTCTCCTGAGCCAGTCTCACTAACTCTGACACAGCAACCTCCACTGCCCATCATTGTATCAATCCATCTCATCCAGGGTGTCTCTCTCCTGCACTGTCCATCCATTCTTCCGAGCATGATATCCTTCTCCAAGGACTGATTTATCCTGGCCACATGCCCAAAGTAAGTGAGGCAGAGCTTCAAAATTCTAGCCTCCAAAGACAGACTTGGTTTCATCCTCTCCAAGACAGACTGATTTGTTTTGTTGGCAGTCCATCGTATGTATGTTCAAGACTCTTCTCCAGCACCACAACTCGAAGGCATCTATTTTTCTTTTGTCATCCTTAGTCATTGTCCAACTCGCTAAAACATAACAAGTAATGGAGAACAACATGGCCCGGAGTAGACACATCTTTGTATTTAAACTGACATCATTGCTTTTCAGCACTCTGCAAACATCCATGACAGATTTTTCCCATTTTAATTCCTCTTTTGGTTTCCTGACTGCTGGTGTTAAGAGTGTTGATTGTGGATCCGAGCAAGCTGTAATTGCTAACAATCTCAATTTCTTCTCCTTCTAATAGAGTGCTGCCAGTTGGCCCAGTGGTGAGAATCTTTGTCGTCTTAATGTTGAGCTTTAATCCATATTGCAGATTACAGTTCTTGACCTTTTGCAGCAAGGAGTTAAGACTGTATTTTTCTTTCATAAAAGTGGGGGAAGTAGGGAGAAAAATGTGCAACAATGAATGAATAAAAATCCAACTTTCCTGTAAACTTTTTTAAAAATAACAATTTAAAAATATTTGCAATTAATATAAAGAGTTGTTGTTGTTATGTGTCATCAAGTTGCCTGTGACTCATAGCAACCCTGTGTACATTAGCTCTGCACCCGGCCCTGTCTTGAGCCAATCTCACTGTCCCCATGTATCCAACAGACCTATGGTCTCCGGTTACTGAGTCAATCCATCTCATCCTGAGTCTTCCTCCCCTGTACTGTTCCTCCACCCTTCCAAGCACAAGGTCCCTTTCCAAGGACTGGTCCCCCTGGCCATGTACCCAAATTATGTGAGACAGAGCTTCACAATCCTTCCCTCCAGGAGCAGCTTGGTTTCACTCTTTCCTGGACAGACTTGTTTATTTATTTATTTTTTCTCCCAACGCAGTATGTTCAACACTCTTCTCCAGCACCACAACTCAAAGGCTTTGATCCTTCTTTTATCCTACTTAGTTATTATCCAGCTCTCTAATGCCTAGCAAGTAATTGAGAAGACCTTGGCCTGGATCAGGTGCACTATAGTTTCCAGACTGACATTGTTGCTCTTCTGTGCTCTAGAGAGGTCCCTGACAGCTGACTTTCCCAATGCAATTCTTCTTTGATTTCCTGACTGCTGGTGCCAAGGATGTTGGCTGTGGAACCAAGCAAGTTGAAGTTGTTAACAATCTCAATCTTTTCTCCATAATCACAAAGCTGACAATTGGCCCAGTGGTGAGAATCTTTGTTTTCTTGATGTTGAGTTTGAATTCATATTGAAGACTAAACTCCTTTACCTTCTGCAGCAAACAACTCATGTTCTCCTCAGTTTTAGCAAGCAAGGTTGTGTCATCTGCATAGCACAGGTAAGATGTTTAATTTCTTAAATTACAAAAGTACTTCCTGGAAGTGAAATCAGATAATGGTCGTTTTCCAAGTCCATATATATTCAACATTATTTTCAGATAGATTGATGAACCCCTATTTCTTGCTGCTTTTTAAAGCATATGTAGAGCAACTTCCAATACTCGACTAAAAATGGAAATACCTATCCAGTTTTAGAAGAAACATAATGAATTGTCTTTACAACAGTCTATACTCACTTATTGTTGTGTATCATCAAGTCAGAACCAACCCATAGCTGACCCTCTAGAGGGCTTCCAAGGGCAGTAAGTCGTATCAAAGGAGATTGTCCATCTTTCTCCTGTGGAGGAGCTGGTGCATTCGAATCATGTACCATTGGGTTGGCAACATAATTTTTTTACCAGTAAGCCACAGGGAGTTCTGGTGGCCTTGTGGCCAGAAGCTATGTTGCAATACCAAAGACATGCAGTTCAAGGCCAGCAGCTGCTCTGCTAGAGAAGAATAGACAATCTCCTACTGTGTGATTAACTGCCTCAGAAAACCTGTCAGCTATGGGTTAGTTCCAACTCTAGGATACGCAACAACAACAACATATAATCCTTATTATAACAACATATAATTACTAGTAATCTAAAATATTGTTTCTCTAAATGCAGGTACAAATAACTACAAATCCCAGAAGCTCATGGGTCAAGCCTACCTTCAAATCTTGGGGCCTTTGGGCCAAAGGCCTTCGGGCCAGGAAGACAACATTATATACCAAATCTACAGGATTCATCAGCACCCCCCACACCCTTTCTGGGAAACTCTTGTAGCATAAATGGAGGAAAAGATGCCGTAAGGTACAAGAAAGTCAATCCTGGAGCAGAAGTTAAAAACGTCTGAAGTCAAGAAATACTGCTTTTAGAGGAAGAAACTGGCAGCAGCTTGAGGCATTAAGAATCATAGAAGCCAGAAAGATTGACATATAGGCCACCACACCAAGGGCTGGATAAGGGAGATTGTTGCTGATGGAGTAGGTGGGAGTAGATGTAAGTGCTGGTGGAGCAGGGAAATGTGTGGCTCAAAACACACGTGGCAAGGGTGGGGATAAGACAGAGTCTATTGGGTTTTTTCCTACTACTGGGAAATGAGTGTCAACTGGGTGGATGCAGCCTCATGAACCTGGAAGAGATGCAGGTGGGGAACAAGGGGACATTTGTGGCTTCCTTTTTGCTTTAAGTGGGTGGCCACAGAGCAGACTTGCTAGGTGAATTGGGGGTCCCTGGCCCAGAGGATGCCAGTGTTTGGGTATGCCAGAATGGTAAAATATTAAAATCTGTGGCCGTGTCTACAGAATAGACAAGGGCGAGTGGGTCTCTCCTGTGTCTCATTGTCAACTGGGTGGATGAAAGTCATGCACAAAAGTGTTGTGGACTTTCGTTCACAGGATCGCTATGAGTCGTCTACAACTCGACGGCACTTAACAACACAGAGAGAGACCAGTTGGCCTAGTGGACCGAAAGCAATGCTCCCAAGCCAAAGGTGGGTGACTCTAATCTGTGACCCTAAGGCCTGTTTTAAATTTGTTTTGGTCAAACATATTTCTAGGTCATATAACCCTGGTGTGTCCACTTGATGTACAGAGGTAACTTGTGGTTGCTGTGAAGTTGAACACTGTGACACTGATGTGTCAAATGTGATAAAGGTTACCCATGGTGGACAGTGCTGGGTGGAGCTCCCTGATTAAAACAAGCTTGGAAGCAGGAGTGGCATCCACTTCCATAATAGCTTGCCTCCAGACACCCTATGAACCTGGAGAAAGGATGAAAGTCATGCACACGAGTGTCGAGGACTTTGTTCATAGGGTGGCTATGAGTCACCTATGACTCGACAGCACTTAACAACAACAACAACTGGGAAATATCTTTACTCTGCTCTTCTCTGTAAAATGCTTGCCTGTCAGATAATGTTCTAAATCTGAGCAATCTAATTAAGACAGACTAGGAAGAAGGATTGGCCATCCACTTCCAATATAGCAGGTCTTTGAAAACCCTGTGTGCAACAGAGCACACTTAAACTAGCAGATATGACAACTGAGGCTGAGCCCTCAATCATGGGAACAAACAGAAGGAGGAAGGAACATCTGTAAGCAGACACTTGTTATTGGAACACGGAATGTAAGAACCATGAATGTAGGAAAATTGGATATTGTTAAGAAGGAAATGGAGCGCATAAATATTGACATACTAGGTATTGGCGAAATGAGATGGACTGGCATGGTACATTTTGAGTCAGAGGATCATATGATGTACTATGATGGAGACAAAAAGGTGAGGCCCTGTAGGCATTGATCCCCAAGGTCGTTTACTTGCCAGAGTTATTGCACTGGCAAGGGCATTCTTCTCCACTAGGGAATTTTTCAATGTCATCTTTAGGGAAATCTTAGTTCTCAGCTTGTGCTTGGGGCTATTCATGCCCCACAGTCCACCCAGGACAAGGTACTTCTCACTAGGTAGTGAGGGGCCAGTCCTAAGTTCCATCTAATTATCTGCTTTCTCATATCCCACTCTTGCTATTGTCTATGTTAGTTCTCCTGAGAAATTGCCATAAAGATGTGCTAGATATGTAAGAGATTTATTGGGGGAAATATCTCTGCAGAATAATTGGGAAAGGGGCAGGTGTAAGTAGGAAGAGTCTTCAGATTGGGATGCAGGTCTGGCTTCTATGAAAGAAGAAGGGAAAGGATTCAGGAAGAAATTTGAGCTTCAGTCCTGAAAACCTTTTGGCCAGACTGATGAGAAACCCCCAAGAAATGAAGAGTCCCATTTGAGGACACTTCAGAGGTGCAGCTTTGGGAAAACAGAGCGTTGGTACGAGTTCTATGGTAAAACCAAAGGTGAGACAGTTGGAAGCTGTCACTCAACTATGCTCCTCACAGCTATCCCTGTTAAATGATGATACAAACAACACAATTCAATCGCCACCACATGTGTCCCTACAAATATTTCTGAAAAGGTCCAGACTGGTGTGTTTACACTCAAGTCTTTTCTTGTTTTGAATTCCTACTTCAAGTTAAATACACTGTCTTCTCTTGTGACCTTATTCCTTCTGCTTGTGAACCTTATGCTGGCTGCTTCGATGCCCTCTGGGTATCTATGCCTTCAACTTGAGGAAAGATCTCTACTTGTTCCTCATTTCAGCACTGTCATAGTGCTATGAAAGATGTCAAACATATTAATGATTTGGTGGTAATGATGTCAATTACAAGAGAAAGAAATGAAAATTTAGATTTTATTAGATTTCACCATGCCTGATAGAGGGGCCCGAGCCTGCCACAAGTAATCTCAGGCTCATTTTCTAGGTCCTCCCCCATCAGCCTCCATTCTTAACATTTTCCTTTTGAAATGTCAAGAAGGGAAGGGGGGAGGAAATCAACATTCTTTTATTTTGCAATCTTATATTTAATCAATAGAAAGTTTAAACAAAATCTTTTATCTCAAATGCTACCTAAAAGAAGATCTAGAATCTATTATAATAAAAAATAAGAAAGGGTAAACCGTAGAGATTATGGGCTCCCTGGATTGGGTAAAGGCAAACATGTTCACTTAGTACACTAAACTGCTAAGTGAAAGTTTAGACATTTGAATCTACTTAGAAAGACATGGTGATCTACTTAAAAAAAAATGTCCACGGAAAACTCCAGAAAGTTCTACTCTGACATACAATGGTCAGCATGAGCCACTCAGTTCTACTGCAACTTGCGAGAAAGTGTTTATATGAAATATTTTCATCAACTCTGAGTTTCTGATTTGTTCTCACTTCTTAATTTTAGGCACTTTGGGTTGTGTTTTTATCTGTGAACAAATTATTGAAAAACTCAATCTCAGAATGTTATGTTATACCTAATGCAAAGGCACAAGAAAACAATCACATACTTCTAGTCTCTTGTAGGCAATTTCTTATTTCCAGTTCATTTTCCAATCTATTGGTATCTTCATCATTGATGGTAATGCTTAGTAACAGTAAATGTACCAAAACAAGACTGTACATCAATTTATGAACAGATGCAGGCATGTTGCCAACATGCATAAAAGGAAAATATCTTAGAGGAATTGATTCTTTGATGTGTATAGACTCTTTTGTAAGAATTTTTCTTTATCTTTTCCATAATAATAAAAATAATAAAAATAAGAGCCTAGTTCAAAACACAATCAGTCTTTCATGTAAGGACAATGGATGGAAGTAATTTGAAGCAAAAGCCCTTTGATTAAATAAATCACTCTTTGACTTCTTAGTAAATAATCAACATCAAAATAAAAGTCTAGACCTTTTCAAGTTCATGTGGGTATGGTTTATTTTAACTGACCTGGAGTGGTATATGCATTCTGAACTCTTGTAGCTTAAATATTTTTAAAAGACTCTTTGAATATAACTGTAAAATAACACAACTTCATTCATGCACCAAAGCATGGAAAATTGAAGGCAAATCAACTTCCCCAAAAATACACATTTGCCTTCAGCATCACCTTGTACCTGTAGCTTTGATTCTGAAATTGCCCTTGCATGCATCTGTTTTGAAGTTACTTTTGATAGTGAAGGTATGTTGCTGCAATAGAAAGATAAGCAGGAAATGAGCTGTAGAAGGAAAAATCTATTAGTTCCAAAACTCAGAGTAATGGCCTCAGAACTGCCCCTTTGTCCCTTTACCAGTTTAAATTTTCCTCTATCCCAAAAGATTATCAAAAGCTTGAACTGGAATGTATATTTAAACTGGCTTATTGGTACAAAGACTTAATTTTTTCTTACCTACAACAACTTCCTCTTACAAACAAAGATAGCATCTTCACAAGAGCCCTCACCTAAGATGACTCTGCAATGTCAGCTAGGATTTGATAGTGGGGAGACTGGAATGTGGTGACAATGTCAATTGGCCCTTCCTTCAATCATGAGGTCCCATTAAAAGTCAGAATTTGGATTCTTCCTCATATTTGGGGAAATGTGTTCCTGATAAGTTGGAAATCCTTTTACCTCAAAAGCAAACAAAAGGTAGAAATACAGAACAACAGTTCTGCACCTGAGCTCAGCCTTAATTATATAGTTCTCTTGGTAGGCATTAAAGGTTAAAGTCACAGTAAACCTTCACTATGACATCACTTTCACTCATTATTGATTATAAGATTTCTGTCACTCATTCTCCATGTGACCTTGAGCCATTTAGCTTCTCTCTGCCTTATTTTCCTTATCCAATAAGCCACTGTTGGGCATTTCAATTCCTGAAGTGGCTCAGAGAGAATTTTCATTGTCTTTTCTATTTTAATTTAAAGGCAGCTCCTTGGTATAGGTATGTCACAGTTAGAAGGAGGACCCACCTAGCTCCCCTATTCCCAGGTGTTTACTATAATCGCCCTGAGGAAGTAAGGCTGCTAGCAAGAGATAGGGCAGCCCTGAGTCAAGAAAATGCAGCAAATTGCCATTCTGTCTGAAAGAGGAGAAGAGGGGTGGGGGGGATATCTGAATCATTTATGCTCTGGTAGTTTAGTCGGTAGCCTGTTGCAGTAAGGACCAAAATTCGTGTGTCTCCAGCAGTTCAAAACCCACAAGGGACTCTACAGGAAAAGGGTGGGCAGTCTTGTCCAGTTAAGGTTTACAGTCTCGGAAATCCAGTGGTGGGTCAACATGAGTCAAAATCAACTCAATGGTTGTGAATTTGAGCGAGCTGAAGAATTTCAAGCAGCTAAATTCCAAAAGGCTTTGCTCAAATTTTAGGGTATTCCAGATCTCTTGTTTATTATTATTATTATTATACTAGTTTATTTACAAAATTCAAATACATTGTTTTCCCAGATTCTTCCAATTTTCCTCTAGATATCTTAAGACATGGTATGAGAAACAATTTTTGTAAATTTACAAATGATCATTTGAAATACATCTTTTGCCTCCTTTTCTCTTTTTTCTGATCTCATAGACGAGAAGCTGATTTTGTTAACAAATAAATATACTTAACACAACCGGCTTGTCAGTTTTGTGCTTTTAGATGATCAGAGTACATGTGAAAATAGCCAGAAAATTGCAACAGATGGTTATTATCAAATGAAGCCGGCAAGTTTCTTCAGCAGTTGAAATCATTCTATGTACATTTTTCGTCTATAAATGCAGGCCTTGTTTTATAACTAGCATGGGTGCTTCTGATTTTATTGGAACTATACTAAGAAGCTGGTTTGCTGTGAATTCCTGCCTTGTGGCTGAAGGTTCACAAATGTCAATACAGCACCGGAGCCGCTGCGCGGTCTCACACGCCCAGGGTCCCAGGTGGAATTAAATGTCCTCCCGTAGCCAGCTTTGAAACCCTAGTTTTTAAAGCACGCTTTTCAGAGCAGCAAGGCACAAATGACTGTGTGTATATTTACTGCATTTTATGTATCCTGTATATAAAAGCTGTATTGAACATTTATGAGGGCTTTCCTCTGAAAAATTACAGATTATAATAGAAAGTATGTTTTTGCTCTTTTTTTAAAACCCCAACCTCAGACTCAAATAGACTGAGGGTTGGATGGAGCCAAGAAATGGAAAGAGGTTAGCACAGCATGTAGCTTTCCTGGCACAAGTCAACCTGCTTTATTCCCTTTGGCCTCAGAGCGAAGGAACAAAAGGGCCCAGGCAGCTCCAGAACCCTTTACCCAGTTCTGCCCACACTCTTGCTCTCTGCCCACAGACAGCATGTCCAGGAAAAGACACTGAGCAGGCGGTCTCTTCAAGAAGAGTACAGGGAAGTGCGGGAATCCCTTTTAACCTTCTCACATGACAGACTTAGTATTTTTCCTCAACTTTGAAACTGTAAAACTATTGTTAAATTGTTTAAACAGCAGAGGTCTAATCACAAATGGCCTCCAAATATTTACACTGTCAACTTTTTCCAAGGTAACATAGAAACAAAAGTTCACTGTTTATTGTTTGAAAAATGTTTGCATATAGTTAATTTCTTCCCATTCATCCACTTGTTTCAGACAAAGTCCACAAGAAAACAGTCTTGATTTAAAAAACAAACAACCCAACCAACAGAAAACCAAATAAATGCAAGAAATGAATTACACAGTTTACAGAAGAGTTGAAAGCCAAACAGGACATTGTGAGTCAACCAGAGATTAAAACAGTACAGAGAAAGTAAAGGAAGTGTGTGTGTGGGGGGTGTCCCGCAGACCAGAGCCAGGTCACCGACAGTAGCAGGCACCCTGATTGGCCTCTACACTGACAGCTGAGTTACGGTAAGGATGGAAGCTACTGCCAGACAAAGCACTCAAAGCAAAAACCTGTCCTGTGTGTTTGTCTCCTTCTGTATCCCTCCAATCTCTTATCTTACATTGACTGAAACTGCCAGAAGCCAGCACCATGGGACTCTGGGAATCACAGTTGCAAGGATTAGCTCCATTACTACCAAGAGCACAGTAAGAGATAAATAATGAATCGGAAGTCATGCTTAAATCACATATTTCCTTACTATTCTCTGACTTCCCAAAGCAAAATGTGTTTATAGACATATACTCTCCCTCCCCCTTCCCCCCTCCCCAAGTCTCTAGTGTATTAGGTTACTTGATATTTGGGAAAATCTTGTCCTGAAGACTTCAAAAGCCAAATAAACTTCCCTAACCAAAAGGTGGGTGGTTCAAATTCACTAGCTACTATGGGGGAGATATACACATCTGTCCACTTCTAAAAAGATTTACAACCTTGAAAACCCTATGGAGTGGTTCTATTCTTTTCTTTACGGCTGCTATGAGCCAGAATCAACTTGATGGCTATGGTATAGCTGAAAGGAGAGAGGTTTGAGTTCACCTACAGGCACTCTGAAAAACAGGCCTGGTGACCTACCTTCAAAAAATCAGCCACTGAAGATTCTATGAAACAGTTCTATTCTGACATATATGGGATTATTATGAATCAGACCCAACTTGATGGCAATTGGTATATTGTTGTTATGTGTTATCAAATCAACTACGACTCCTGGTGACCCTATGAACAATAGCTCTTAACCTTGCCCTATCCTGAGCCAACCTCATTGTCTCCAACAAACCTGCCCCCATTGCCACAGTCACCATATTAATCCATCTCATCTAGGGTCTTTCTCTCCTGTGCTGACCCTCCACCCTTTCAAGAGTGATGTCCTTCTCCAAGGATTAATTCCTCCTGGCCACATACCCAAAGTATGTGAGACAGAGCTTCAAAATTCCCACCTCCAAGGAACAACCTGGTTTCATCCTCCCCAGGACGGATCTATTTGTCCTCTTGGCAGTCCCATGATATGTTCAACACTCTTCTCCAGCACCACAACTCAAAGGCATCATACCAAAATCTCTGTCAATAAATACTGTTTAAGATCATTATAAAAAAAGGAGGTTTGCACACAGAGGGACTCATTCTTGGATGGTTACCAGGGATGAGAAAGGGAACAAAACTTTAAAAATAGACATTGTTATGCTTGCTATTGTTAGGTAGCATCAAGGTGATTATGACATATAGCGACCCTGGAAACAACATAGTAGAACCCTGCCCATATTAAGATGAGGAAAAGGCAATGTATAACAAGATGATCATCACAATATCCCTACAAAAATGAAAGACATAGAAACTTATAATAGTACTCATGGAAATCAGAATCACAAGAAGGAAGTGGAAAGAATGAGATTTCATTGTGGGTATAGAAAATGAAGTTATGGAACAAAATGTGGGTGAATAGTTGAATGAAGAATTAATACGCTTGCTTTGTGACTTTCTCTCAAACTACAGTTAAAAAAAAAATCTCTGTCCAATGAACCCTATTGATGACTCACCAGTTGCCTTTTTCTTGACATTCTTTTCTAAGATTCACAGCCAGTGTCTTTACTAGGGTTCTCTAGAGAAAGTTCTTCAAAGAATTGGTCCATCGATTGCAGGGCCTGGCAAATACAAAAGTCATAAATCAGACAACAGGCTAGAGTCTCCCTAACTCAAAGGATCATGGAGATAGGAATAGGACTATTATTAGCTGTCACAGAGTTGGTTCTGACTCATAGTGATCTGGTAAACAACAGAAGTAAACACTAGCCAGCCTTGTGCCATAGCCTCATGATTATTATTATTTTTGAGCCAACTGTTGCATCCACTGTGCTAATCCATTTTGTTAAGGGTCCTCCTTTTTCTCACTGATTCACTACTTTATCAGGCCTGAAGTTCTTCTCCAAGAACTAGTCCTTCCTGATCACATACCCAAAGCATATGAGACAGAATCTCATCATCTTCACTTCCAAAGATCATTTAGGTTGAGCATCTTCCAAGATAGCTTTATGCTTGTTCTTTTAGAACTCCACAATATATTTCATATTCTTTACTAATACCTTAACTTAAAGTCATCAATTTTTTTCTTTAGGCTTCCTTATTCACTGTTCAATGTTCACATGCATATTGTTTTTGTTGTTATTTTTGAGAAATTATTCATAACTTGTTATGAGAGGAGGATGGCAAGTCTAAAATAGTATGTGTCAGGCATCAGGTTAGAGATGCTTGTAGCTTTGCATCCCAAGGTCCAAAATTTAGGATCGAGGAAGAATACAGACTTGAGATTAAGAGTGAATTCTTCCAATCTATTTATACTGTCATGATAGGCATTATCCTAAGGAAGATCTCTTTTTGATTGATTGATCATATTATGGAAAGCAACTACATTACAATATATTATGGAACAATAGTGAGCCTAGCATTTAGTCAAATCACTGGGAACCAAACCTAACCAAGATGACACACAAAGTTAATTACCACACAAAGAATCTATTTAGTAGCATTTCATAAGCCATCACAAGGAAAAGTGGCTGGGTGAAGTGCCCAGTGTCCATAGCTGACCCAGTGCTCTCACCTCATATCTTCCCAGAATTTTGCAATGAGGGGATGAATAGGAAGGAGCAACAACGTGAATGAGGTGTGAGAAGTAATTGTTGTTGTTTGTTGCTATGTGCCATCGAGTCACTTGCGACCCATAGCGACCCTATGTACAACAGCCCTAAACCCTGCTCTATTCTGTGCCAATCACACTGTCTCTGACACACCCATCCCAATTAAACCAGTCACTGAATCAATCCACCTCATAGAGGGCCTTCCCCTCCTGCGCTGTCCCTCCACCCTCCCAAGCATGATGTTCCTCTCCAAGGACCTAGAATAGAAATATCTTTTCCTTTTTAGGAAGGAATCTTGGTAGTGCAGTGTTCAAATCAATTAGGCACTACCCAGAACCTTATTTGGTCACACCTTCCAGCTGTTTTATAGGAGAAAGATGTAGTAATCTGTTTCTGAGAAGACTGGCAGCTTTGGAAACACCATGGGGGCAGTTCCACACTTTTCTATAGAATTGCTATGAGTCATTGGCATTGAGTAAAAAAAAGATATACCTAGGAGAAATCTTTTTGCTATCTGTGAGTGGAGGGTAAGGACAGCTGAGCAGAAAGCACTTGGAATGCATCTGCAACGGGAGTGTGCAAAAATGATTTTTTTCAGTGCCACCAGTAAAGTGCTGCTGTAAGAAAGCTAAACTAGAAACCTCTTCATTGTCATAGCTCGTTTCCTGGCCATATCTCTGCCCCGCGTATGCCCCCAGGATGGTACCCAGCTATTTGGCAATGTCCTAGTTCTTATCATCTGACCAGAATCCCAGGCTACAATGAAGCCACTGTGTCATCAGCAGATTTTCCCATCACATGACCTGGAGGGGTACAGCCTAGTGGAGATAAGATGTTCCTCTGGCCAAAGTAAATACAGACAGGAAACTATTGCCTTTAACAGCAGTGATAACTGACATGTATTGGACACTTGCTGTGTGCCAGGATTTCTGCTACCTTACTGAATCTTCACAATAGCCCTATGTATTGCTGCTATTATTTTCCTCATTACATAGATAGGGGCCTGAGGCTTCAAGTTCTTTTGAACTAAGTAAAAAAACTAGTAGTGACAAGTTTGTAACTTTAACTTAGGCCTATCTGTCCCAGATTCAAACCTCATTACCAGGTTCTTCTGTATATTAACTCTTAAGGACTCGATGAAAAATTTGTAAGTTCAGGACTAATCAGCTTTGCAAGCCTTCTTTCTAGATATGTGACTTACAGAAAAGGCAGTAAAACAGAATCATAGCTTGTTTGTTCACTCTATGAAATATTTGAGTGCAGAGCAATCAGCGAACTCTAGTTATTTATTTTGTTTTAATGACTGAATCATGACATCCACTAATGTTTCAGAAATTTCTATGTGCTCAAAACCATTAGCTACCCAAATCTTGGAGAATAAATATTCTATTTTCACAGATATTCTTTCCAGACCTTCTCAACTGAAGTTACCAAATCGTGGACTCGGCAGGCTCAGATCTTGACTGTTTTCAGAGAAGTTCATTTATTTCAGAGGTATTTTCCCTCAGGAACTACCAGCTTGTAATGAGTGTTAGTCACTGAGGTGCCATCAGCTCTCCTGTTCCCCAGCCCATGCACTCTGACTTTGCTTTGCCTCATTGCTGTTGCACTGCTGGAGCCCAGAGGACGCCTCTGAGCTGTGCAGAGCCTGCTCCTTGGGAGTCTACCATTCCCTTGAATTCTTACATTTGTAGACGTGAAGCAATTAGGAAAGAATGATAAATACACCCCGTCCAACATCCATAGCTAGAGTGATCATAGGGTGATGTATTGCCTAAATCAGGACACTCTTGAGACTGAAAACCCAAAATCCAAACCAAACTCACTGGTTTCAGGAAGATTCCAATTCAACGAACTGTAGGTGGGAGAGAACTGCCCATAGGGTTCCCAGGGCTTTTGATGGCAGCGGACAGCCTCATCTTTCTCTTATGGAGCAGCTAGGAGGCTTAGACCATTGTTTGTTTGGGTTTTGGTTTTTTTCCCCATTTCTCCACACCTCTTTTTAAAAGTTTTTTATTTTAATTGTGATTTTAACAAATTACAGAAAAGTTAGATTTTTTTAATTTATTCATTGTTGCACATTTTACTGTCTCCCTCCCTTCCCCTGCCCCAAGCTGACTTTTTAAATTTTTATACCAGTTTATTTAAAAAAATTCAGACATATTGTTTTCCAGAACAGATTCTTCCAATTTCCCTCACTCCCCATTCCCCCACACTACATTGTACAACACCACGATTAATTCCTCCCGTCCCCCGCACATCCTCATCCCTCTGCTTCCACCCACCCCACTCCCACTCCCCTTGGATCCTTATACTCATTCTACAATAATGGTTTTGTACAATATTTGTCTTGTGAGACTGAGTTAGTTCACTCAGCATAATGATCTCCAGTCCTTCCCAAGTTGTTGTTGTTAAGTGCCATCAAGTTTTAGATGATTCATAGTGACCCTATGAACAAAAGACTGAACACTTGTATAACTTTCATCATTTCTCCAAGTTCATAGAGTTTACAGAGGCAAGCTATTTTGGAAAAGGATACTACTCCCACGTCCAAGCTTGTTTTATTTGGGAATCGCCACCAAACCCTGTCCACCATGGGTAACCATTATCGCATTTGATGCATCAGTGTCACAGAGTTTAGCATCATGGAAACCACGAGTTACCTCTATACAGTAAATAGACAGACCAGTGTGATACATACCACTTAGAGGAATGTTTGACCAAAAAGAATCAAAACCAGGCCCGAGGGATACAGATTAAAATAATCTATCTTTGGCTTGGTAGCATAACTTTCTATCCATTAGGCCAACAGAGCTCTCTCTATGTTGTTGTAGATGATTCATAGTGACCCTATGAAAGAAAGACCTGAACACTTGCATAACTTCCATTATTTCTCCAAGTTAGGTAATAATTAACAAAATCATTTCTCCTGTGCGCTGCATAGTATTCCATTATGTAAATGTACCAGAATTTATCAATCTATTTATTGAATATCAGGATGTTTCCATGTTCTTATGATGGTGAATAATGCTGCTATGAACATTGGTGTACAAAGCTCCGTTTGTGCCTCAGTTCTCATTTTCTCAGGGCATAGTCCAAGTAGTGGAATAGCTGGGTCATATGGAATTTCTATGATCAGATTTTTGAGGAAGTACCAAACTGCCTTCCAGAATGTTGTTGTTATGTGTCATCGAGTCATCTGCGACTCATAGCAACCCTATGGACAACAGCCTTAAACCTTGCTCTGTCTTGTGCCAATCTTATTGTCTCTGATACACCTACCGCATTACCCAAGTCACTAAATCAATCCTTCTCATTGAATATCTTCCTCTCTTGTGCTGTACCTTCACCCTCCCAAGCACGATGTCTCTCTCCAAGGACTGAGCCTGCCTTGCAACATGTCCAAAGTATGTCAGATGGAGCTTCAGAATCCTTGCCTCCAAGGAGCAGCAGCCTGGCTTCACCCTCCCGAGGATGAACTTGTTTGTTCTCCTAGCAGTCCATGGTCTAGTCAATAATCTTCTCCAGCACCATAGCTCAAAGACATCAATTATCCTTCAATCCTCCCACAGCAAGTAATTACAAAGACCATGGCCTGTATCAGGGGCATTTTAGTCTCCAGACTGACATTGCTGCTCTTCAATACTTTGGAGAGGTCTTTGACAGCAGTTTCCCAAAGCAATTCATCTTTTAATTTCCTGGGGGCTGGTACAAAAAGTGTGGATTGTAGAGCCAAGCAAACTGAAGCTGTTGACAATCTCAATCTCTTCATCATCCATCATGATGCTGCCAATCAGTCCAGTAGTGAGAATCTTTGTTTTCTTGATGTTGAACTTCAATCCATATTGAAGTCTGTAGTCCTTGACCTTCTGCAGCAAACGCTTCAGGTCCTTCTCAGTTTCAGCAAGCAGGGTTGTGCCATCTGCATGATGCAGATTGTTGATGAGTCTACTTCCAATCCTGATGCCACATTTCTCCTCAGAACCCAGCCCCCTGGATAGTCTGTTCTGCATATAGATTGAAAAGATATGGAGATAGGTTACATCCTTGGTGCACACTCTTCCCAATTTTGTACCATGCAGTATTTTCTTGCTCTGCTCTAATGACTGCCTCCTTGTCCAAGTATAGCTTTCACATAAGCACAATTAAGTGTTCTGGGATTCCCATTCTTCTCAGAATCAGTCACAGTTTACTGTGATCTACACAGCCAAATGCCTTTGCATAGTCAATGAAACACAGATAGATATTCCTCTGGAACACTCTGCTTTCAGCCAGGATCCATCTGACATTAGCTAGTTCTAATTATCCCTAGTACCATGGCCTCTTCTAAATGCAGCCTTCACTTCATGCAGTTCTCTGCTGATGTGCAGTTCGGGTCATTTTTGGATACCCTTCCTTGCATGTGATATAAATGCCTTCCAGAATGGTTGCACCATTTTATAAGCCCACCAACAATGTATAAGAGTTCCTTTCTCACCACATCCTTTCCAACATTTATTACTTGCTGCCCTGTTAAACATTGCCACTGTAACTGGAGTGAGATGGTACCCCACTGTGGTTTTGATTTGCACCTCTCTTATTGCAAGTTATTTGAAGAATTTCTTCATGTGTCTGTTTGCCATTTGAATATCTTACTCTGTGAAAATTCTGTCCATGTCTTGTCCATTTTGTAATTGGGTTATCAGTCTTTCTTTTGTGGAGGTCCAGGAATATTCTGCAAACTTTGGTTGTAAGACTTATCTGAGATGGTATTACCAAATATTTATTCCCAGTTGGTAGGTTTTCTTTTCACCCTGTTGGAAAAAGTTTTTGATGTACACATGGATTTAATCTTTAGAAAGTCTCATTTATCAATTTTATCCTCTTCAAATGATATATTTCTGGCTGTATGTGGCAGTTTCTTTATACCCTGGACTAGAACTTCTAAGCTTGATCCTAAATTTGTCTCTTATGAACTTTATGATTTTGGGCTTTACTCCCAGGTCTCTGATCCACCTTGGGTTGATTTTTGTATATGATGTGAGATGTGGATCCTTTTTCAGTTTTTTTCAGGTGGAAGTCCAGTTTTGCCAGCACCATTTGTGAAAGAGATTGTCATTTAACCATTTGATAGCTTTTTTTTTTCCTTGTTGAATATCAATTAACCATAGATAGCTGGGTTCCCTTGAGAGTGTTATAAAATACCAAACTCAACCCATTTGCATTGATTAACCAACCCATAGCCACCCTATAGGGCAGAGTAGAATTAGCCTCTAGGATTTAAGAGGCTTAAGTCTTTACAGGAGCAGACTGCCTTATTTGTCTCTCATGGAACCACTGTGGTCTGGGACCACTGGTGGGTTCGAACTGCCAGTGTTTGGATTAGCAACCCAACACTTACCCCACTACAAGAAGGCCTGAGAGTGGAAAGGGGGGCTAAATTACACATCTGCAAGCATACATCAAGGGGTTCGCCTGGAAGACATCACTAATTCTATCCTTAACAGTGCTTCCGGCAGCTCTTTCAAGATGAAAATTGTGTGTAATCATATAATTGGCACCTCAGGATACTCATTGGCCCTATTTATATACAAGCAACTTATTTCACTTTTTCAGCATGGATTTGACTATTTATGCTGTGAGCTTCAATTTACTTTAAAAGCTATTGTCGAGTCCATACATAGCAAAACATATGACTAATTCAGCATTTCTACAAGTATTTTCATAGATACTGGTGACATTTTTCAAGTTGTGCAACCATTCTTTCCTTCCTTTTATGAGTTGTTCCTAGCAATTCACTTTGCAAAGAAAAAGAAGACACAGACCATGTTCACAAACAGATTATAAATTAGTTATGAAGAAAATTGTGTCACAAATGCATTTTAGGATTATAATGAATCTCTTTCATAAATTCATCTCCCTGGCCAGTGAGAAGAAAAGATACTTATAGGTAAATAGTTTAGACCTCAACTTAAATATTCCATTGGGTTTCATTTGGAATCAGTATAAAACATAGCCCAGTTTTCAGAGTCAGTTCTGGATTCAAATTCTGAAGCTACTAGATATGTGAAAATAAGTATCTCAGAAGAGAACAATGCTTTCAAAATAGGGGGGAAGGAAGGAAGGCAACAATTCTCTTTAGAGGCATCTGTCTATTGTGGTGATTGATAGATTTTCTTTTAAAAATAATATTTTTAGATTAAAAAAATTACAAAAGAGTACTAAGAAGAAAATAAAAAATATCTAAAATCCTAGGACCTGGATCACTGCTGTTGACAGCTCAAACAATTTCTTATGTGTCCTTCCAGAATACAAAGATACATCTATGTGACTAAGTACATTCTGTACCTCACTTTTCTTTTGTTCATCTATGAGTTTAGTGTATACATAATCTTCCAATGTTAGTACATACAAACTCTTATTCTTTTTACCAATAGCAAATTGCTGTTGTATGACATTGAGTCCGAACTGACTCATAACTGATGTTCCTATGGGCTTTCTTTCAGAAGCAAGAGATTGTCCATCTTTCTTGTGCAGAGGAGCCTCTGAGTTATCAGTGTACCTCCTTACCACTAGGCCATCAGTGTTTCTTAAGGGGAAATTTTTCATTGCTCTTGTGTACCACTGAGCCAGAACTGATTCATAGCTGACCCTCCAGTGGGTTTTCAAAGGCATTTAATCACATGAAAGGAGACTACCCTCTTTCTTTCGTGGAACAACTGGTGGATTAGAATTATTTGCCTTTGGGTTACCAGTGCAACTCCTTACCACTAAGCCACCAGAGTTCACTAATAGCAAATTGTGGCTCTGTGTACTGTTGATTCGAACTGACCCACAGCTGGCCCTGCAGTGAGTTTTCAGAGGTAATTAATTGCACAGCAGGCCAGGCAAATATTCATCCTTCTCCAATCGAGCAGCTGGTGGATTTGAACCACATGTTTTTGGGGTTGTAGTGACTAGGGATATCGTTGCTGATGTTAGATGGATCTTGGCTGAAAGCAGAGAATACCAGAAGAATGTCTATCTGTGTTTCATTGATTATGCAAAGGCATTTGACTGTGTGGATCATAACAAACTGTGGCTGACTCTGAGAAGAATGGGAATCCCAGAACATTTAATTGTGCTAATACGAAACCTATACTTGGACCAAGAGGCAGTAGTCAGAACAGAGCAGGGTAACACTGCATGGTTCAAAATAGGGAAGGGTGTACGCCAGGGATGCATCCTGTCTCCATTCCTTTTCAACATGTATACAGAGCAGATTATTCGAGAGGCTGGGCTCTATGAGGAGAATTGTGGCATCAGGATTGGTGGAAGATCTATTAACAATCTCCGTTACGCAGATGACACAACCTTGCTTGCTAAAACTGAGGAGGACCTCATGCACTTGCTGCGGAGGGTCAAGAACTGCAGCCTTAAGTATGGACTAAGGCTCAACGTCAAGAAGACAAAGATTCTCGCCACTGGACCAATTGGCAGCGTCAGGATGGATGACGAAGAGATTGAGAGTGTTCACAGCTTCACTTTGCTCTGCTCCACGGTCAACACTCTTGGTACCAGCAGTCAGGAAACCAAAAAGCGTATCGCGATGGGAAAGTCTGCCGTTAGGGACCTCTCAAAGGTACTCAGGAGCAACAGTGTCTCTCTGGAGACTAAGGTGCACCTGATACAGGTCATGGTATTTGCAATCGCTTGTTATGCATCAGAGAGTTGGACAATGACTAGGGAGGACAGAAGGAGAGTGGATGCTTTTGAGCTGTGGTGCTGGAGAAGGGTACTGAATGTACCATGGACTGCCAGGAAAACAAACAGATTCATCTTGGAGAGGATTAAACCAAGCTACTCCTTGGAGGCAAGGATTCTGGGGCTTCGTCTGACATACTTTGGACATGTTGCCAGGAGGGACGGGTCCTTGGAGAGGGACATCATGCTTGGGAGGGTGGAGGGACAGCGCAGGAGGGGAAGACCCTCTATGAGATGGATTGATTCGGTGACTGGGGTAATCGGGATGGGTGTGTCAGAGGCGGTGTGGTTGGCGCAGGATAGAGCAGGGTTTAGAGCTGTTGTGCATAGGGTCGCTATGAGTCGGAAACGACTCGATGGCACATAACAACACAACAGCAAGTGCAGTTTCTTAACACTAGGCCACCATAACTCCCTAATAGCAAATTGGTGCATCACATATATGTGATATACTAATTTGTGATTGACACAAACTCACTGCCACCATGTCAATTCCACTGGGTTTCCAAGGCTGTAAATCTTAATGGAAGGAGACTGTCTTCCCCCTTTGAGGTGCTGGTAGATTAGAATCACTACAGATGTGTGTTCTTTTGTTTATCAGTGGACACCACCACCAAAGCCTCTTATAATTGGAGTTAGGTGTGGTGGTTGGTTTTTTTTTACTTCTATAGACAATGTTGGAGTAATTTTAAGCTTCTTTAAAGAAATACGGCATATTTTCACAGGCTTAATAGGAATACAAATTTAAACACACTACAGATATTTCCACTTGGTCTCCAGGGACCATGCATTATCTTCCATTGTGCATTTCCTTCAGCTCCAGGTGATCTTATTTCGCAAAGCCTATCTCCTTCCCTTGATGAATTAACTTCCTTGGGACTTCCTCAATCTCAGTGTCTTCTGTAGGGCCCCCTGAGACCTCCCCTGTCAACACCTATCCTCTGGCTTCACAACCCTCAAAGATTATTGAGAAGAATCCTTCTAGAATACTTGAACTTTACCTTCTAGCTTTTCACAAGGAAAATGCAAATTTGAAGGGAAGCCTTCCATGAAGGTATTTTAGGTAGACTTCCAAAGGTGGACTTCTCCAGAGGCTTTGCAACCCGTGATTCTGGATGAGGCAGGTATTTTGTACCAAGTCAGCTTGTCTAACAAGATTTTTCTAAATACCACATGAGTGCCTGGAGGCCAGTTTAATGTGAATGAATCATGATAAATATTCGAAGCCAGACAAACTGTCTGTGTCATTATGGAGGCTCCACAGAGGACCATAATGACCTGGAAGCAGAGGCCGAGGGGCGGTGGTGAAGAGCTTGTGATTCCCTGGGGGGAGTCAGATGCAGGGTTAAAGCTTTTGTAAAGAACTGCCAGTCCTTGTGTGAATGGTTGCACAAGCCAAAGAATGTAATCAGTGTCACTGAATTGTAAATGTAGAGAATGCTGAACTAGTAGATGCTTGGCCTTTGCATATTCTCAATAATAACAACAATATATTATAAAAATGTGGAAAAAAGAATCATGATTCCTCATGATGGATAAGGAAAGGCAGAGCAACACAGCTCCACCAGAATGAAAGAGCTTCTGAAGGCCTGACAACAGGGGCAATTCTGCCTGCCAAGACTGTGGAATAATTTATGAACCACACAGCAATTCAAAGTGGTTTAACAACAATTACTGGATGATAACGGCATACTTGGAAATGTTACTGTTTCTGCAATAACATAATGATGCCAAATTACTGATTCTAGTTTATTCCTGTATCTGAGAGCTTGAGTAGACAAATCAGTTAAATATTCATAGGCAGATACCCTAATTGTTGAAGACCTTAAGCATGTCCTTGAAGTTTTTGCTTCTTAAAGTGTAAGGACATGCTGTTCGGGGAAAAGGTGAATATCTACATGGTCAAGGACGGATTGGTTGGGTAGAGCAAAAAGTTAATGCACTAGGCTGCTTGCTGAAAGGGTGGAAATTCAAGTCCACTCAGAGGTGCCTAGAATCTTATTAGGAGAAATAAGTCCTTGAAAACTGAGGAATGCCACTTTCATACACGTGAGGTCACCTTGAGTCAGGTTAGATGGCTGAAACTGGCAGGCAAAATAATGGCCCCTAGTGGTAAGATGCTATGTTGTAATCCTGAAGGTACTTGGTTCGAGGCCACCAGCTGCTCCATGGGAGAGAGATGGACAATCTCCCCTTGTGCGATTAATTGCCTTTGAAAACCCTCTGGAGGATCAGCTGTGGGTCAGTTCTACTCTATGGGACATGCCAACAAAGATGTCCATGCTCTATTCTTAGTGTCCAGAACCTTTTGATATCTATAAAAAATGTTTTGGAGTTAAGGATCTGACACAGGAAAATTAACTTGTATTAAGTGAGTCCTAATCATAATAGCCTTCATAATAGTGAGACAAGAAGAGTGAGAATTGGAGGAGAGGGAAGGACGGAAGCAGAGGTCAGAATGATGCAAGGAAGGAGCTGTGGGCCAACAAGAGTAGGTGGCCTCCAGAAGGTGGAAGGCCAAGAAAATGGGTTCTTCCAGAAGGAACATGGTCCTGCCAACCTGGATCTTAGCTCAGTGAAGCCAAATTTAAACTTCTGATGTTGTTTGTTTAACAGGAAGCTAATGTGCCTAGAATATTCTAGTGTTTTCCAAGTTTGCAACCTCATAAAGTTGCTTAAAGCACAGAGAGTCCAATAGCCAACCCTGATATTTAAAGAAGGTTCAACAATTTCTCTTTTAACATATTATGAGAAAGCTGTCATAGAGATCCAAGTGAAAGCAATGGAAAAATAGAAAA
>NW_006399854.1:1542317-1544334 GCF_000299155.1 Elephantulus edwardii | reverse complement strand
CCTATTACTTAGTTAAATTACTTTAAGCATTTAAGTCCTTTTTATAGATTCATGTTAAATTCAGCCTCATACCAAGGTGCTCCTCAGGGAATATCTTTCACTTACTTTACAATAATCTGTGCATTTTAAGAGTAATAGATTAAAGTTTTGAATACTCATCTTTAGATAAAATGACACCTGCTTTGGGAGCCTCTCCTATTTTCATGACAATTCTTTGAGAATCGCCCCTTGTTTTACTGTAGATTCAAACAAGATGAGGCTTTGAGAATCTCTTGACCCAAGTTGGGCTATTTAGTTTTCTTGAGAATTTGGAATTTAAAAGGAGAGATTGAGACTGGAAACTGGACACAGAGTTTTATCAGTGTAGAAATTTGGTGAGAATGTCCATCAGCCCTTCTGCCCTATACTGGTCTTTCCATAGGTAGTGGTTAAACATTTTCCAGGATTCCATGAGGTGTGCCAATCTAGGTGGCTAATCAATTTGTGAAAATGGTAGTAATCCTGATTTCTCTATCTCCAGACTTTTCTCAAGATGATTTGTAGCACCTCTCATACTATCCACTCTTGAATCTGGAATGGTTTTGTGGCTTGCCTTTTAACAATGGGATTTGACAAAAGTGGCATTGCCCCTGCTCTAAGTCTAGGTTTCAAGACAGCTTCCACTCCATTCTTTCTTTCTTGGCTCCCCTGCCTGTGGGCGATTAGGGATGTCACCCATTCACCAAATTCACCTCAGCTAAGAGCAAGTCAATTATTAGATGTGGAAGGGAGGCTATCTTAAACTTGCCTACTTGATCTGCCTGCTGATTGCAGACATATGAGCAAACCTTAGATCAGCCAAGCCTGGTCCAGATAGTAGACCTATCCATGAGACTCTTAAATACAGGAGCAATAATATGTTTACTGCTTTAAAAAAGAGTTTCAAATGACATGTTGTGAAGCAATGTCTAACTGATACAAACTAATTTGTCTGTTTTCTCCTTTTTATATTTACAGAGATATTTACTGTGTATCTATTATATTTTGATGCTAAGAATATGGAATTGTTGTGAAATGAATGTAAGACAAAAATGTCTACCCTTTTAAGGAGCCCTAGAGGTGTAGTCTAAGAGGAGCGGGTCTGCTAAACCGAAAGCAGTGCCTTTTTTTTTGCTTTGAATCTACCAGTAACTCTGAGAAAGAACAATGGGAAGTCTCCTCCTGTAAAGTGTGCAGCCTCTGAAAACCTGCTGGAGGGTCAGATATGAGTTAGTTCTGACCTGATGGTAATCATTGCAATCAATTGAATCTTCTCAAGGTTGGGAGACAGAAAACAAAGAACAGAGTAAAAATGCACACACACACACACACACACACACACACACACACACACCTCATAAACCAAACTCCACACAAGGAGCCTTGTTAGAGAAGAGAAAACACGATTACAAAACTAGAAAACATTAGGTATTATGTAAAGAGAGAAGAAACTAATGAGCAAGTGAGTCATGCAAATAGTAAGGGAAAAACATTTCAGATAGAGAGCAGATAGTAAGTGCAAAGGCCCTGAGACAGAAGTGAACGTGGCCTGTTTGTGAAAAAGAAGGTCAGTGTATCAGCAGCAGGAAATTCAAGCAGAGAGGGGCTGAGGAAGAGGTCAGAGTAGCAGGCAAGGATCAGGTCAAGGGAGGCTTTGGAATGAGCATAAAGGCTTTTGGATTTTTCTCTAGACAAGATGAGAGCAATTCAAAGATTTTTAACAAAGTAGCTAATTAAGGGAATTGTATTTCAGAAGACCTGCCTGGCTATTGTATGAACAAATTGTTGATGTGCAAGGACAGAGAGTAGTTAGGAGGGACCTGAAATAGTCAGGTGGAAATAATGGTGAATTAGATTGTTAGTATGGCAATATTGGAGTCATCAAATTAAGCTCAAGGAACTGAAGAGCAAATTCAAACCTTGAGTTGCTATAATCAAGGATGCTTTAGGCAGAATGTTAAATGGTCCAGGAGGTATCAAAAGAAGATGGAAGGAATAT
>NW_006399854.1:1516482-1540772 GCF_000299155.1 Elephantulus edwardii | reverse complement strand
GGCACAGGATAGAGCACGGTTTAGGGCTGTTGTACATAGGGTCGCTATGAGTCGCAAACGACTCGATGGCACATAACAACAACAACAACAACATTTTTAAGACTGGGCAGTCGATTTTGCTAAGGTTTTAGATGTGGGTGTGAGCAATCA
The DNA here is from genome assembly GCF_000299155.1 of Elephantulus edwardii. Classification (NCBI taxonomy): domain Eukaryota; kingdom Metazoa; phylum Chordata; class Mammalia; order Macroscelidea; family Macroscelididae; genus Elephantulus; species Elephantulus edwardii. Next base: position 1,540,622 of record NW_006399854.1, on the reverse strand, counting down.
AGAGGAGAATGGACAATCACAAGATTATGGTCTGACAACTGAGATGTGGAGTGGTCAGTATTAAGTATGGGGCAGAGGGGACAGGTTTGGGGAAATTAGGACTTTAGTGTTGTACATAGTAAATCTGAGAGTGCTTTTAGACAGCCACAAGGAAAACATTGAGTAGATTGTATTCTGAGTATGGAAGTGAGCTCGGAGCACTGAATTGGACACAAACATTCAGGCGTTATTTTAGGAGTAGATGGAATTCAAAGTTTTGAGCCTGTGGAAGATTCCTCAGGGAACATTGCTTGAGAAGAGGAGATCTGGGCCCTGATCCTTGGGCTCACCAATGGTTATAAGCCAGAGAGACAGGAAGAACTGAGAAAGGAGGCCAGCAATGTACATGGAGAAACAATGGGGGTTTTGCCAATAAATTCCTTTCTTTTCTGTTTAACCTAGCTTAAGCTGGTTTCTGTTATTTATGTAATGGGATAATACATGGAGATTTTAAACAGAGCTTTTCCTTTCTGAAAGTTATCCCTGTTGCCCTGTGGCTCTCCCCCCTCTGGATCAAGGGCATCCAGGGCTACATGGGGAGGTCAGAAAGAGTGAAAAACAAAGACTTCCACTGACTTGCTAAATGATTTTTTTTTCAAAGTCAAGGCAGGCATAACAGTCTACAACCAAAGCATTTTTTATGTGCGAGAGCCTAGAGCATGAGAGAGAAGTGGTTTTGTTTTGATTTCTAAAGGAGCTTGAGTGGAAAAGTGAGTGGGAAGCCCGGGGTAAAACATGGAGTTGCTCACACTTTCTTGCCTTAGAGGGAGGAAGTAAAATCCTTTGCAATTCTTTGGGAAGAGGCTATAGATTGAGGAGAGGGATATGTAAGGTGCTTAGATGACAGTGTGATGTTCTGAAGTCTGGTCTTTGACTCCTCCTTGCGCCTCAACTAGACATGAAAGACTCCTGGCAGGCACAGATGAAGACTCCAAGTCAGGTCTGAGGATTCTTTAGCTAAACGAATCTCTCTGCCCATCTGGAATATTGGCAGGCTTAACTTACAACACACTGTTCGCCGATTTGAGAGAGTTATACTGGGACTTAAGGTGTCCTCACATAACTAGGAAGAGGAAGAGGCTTATAATCCATACCTATTTAACCTGTATACTGAGCTGGACCATACAAAGAAGGCTGTGGCATCAGGATTAGAGGAAGATTTCTAAACAACGGATGTTATGTAGATGACACAACTTTGCTTGCAAAATGTGAAGTAAACTTGAAGCACTTGACTGCAAAAGAGCAAAGATTGCAGCCTTCAGTACATCTCAACATCAAAAAAACAAAAAATATTACCCCTAGAACAATAGACAACATCAAGACGAATGGAGAAAAGGCTGAAGTTGTTCATGATATCATTTTACTTGGATCCACAATCAATACCCATGGTAGTAGCAGTCAGGACATCAAAAGAAACATTACACTGGGATGATTTGCTATCAAAGACCTCTTTAAAGTTCTGAGCAAGGATGCTAGTTTAAAGAGTAAGATGCTTCTGACTCATGCCATAGTTGGGTTTTTTTTAATGCCATATTATTTTTAATTGATTCTTGTGCATCTGAAAGTTAGTCAATGAATAAGGATGACAGAATAAAAATTAATGCCTTTAAATTGCAGAAAAGAGTATTGAATATATCATGAATGGCCAAAAGAACAAACAAATCTGTCATAGACAAAATACAACCAGAATATACTCTGAAATAAGGATGGTGAAACTTCATCTCACATACATTGAAAACATCAGGAGGAACTGTTGTTGTCCCTTGCAATTCACAGAGAGCCTATGTACAATAATTCTGAAGCCTGTCCTCCGAAGCCAATCTCACTGTCCCACACACCTATCCCTATTTCCCCAGTTACTGAGTCAATTCACCTCATTCAGGGTCTTCTTCTGTTCTGTCCCTCCACCTGTCTAAGCATGATGTCCTTGTCTAAGGAAGTTGGTCCCTCCTGGCAATATGCCCAAAGTATGTGAGATGGAACTTCAAAATCCTTGTCTCCAAGGAGTATCTATCACCTTCTCCAGGACAGATCTGTTTATTATATTGGCAATCCATGGTGTATGCTCAATACTCCTCTCCAGAAACACAACTCAAAGGTATTGATTTGTTTTCTATTATCCTTAGTCATTGCCCAGTTCTCTGATGCACAGCAATTCATTGTGAAGATAATGGCTTGGATCAGGTACACCTTAGTTTCTAGACTGGCATCATTGCTCTTTAGTTCAATGGAGCAGTCTCTGACTGCAGATTTTTGCCAATGCAACTTGTCTTTTGATTTCCTTTGTACTGGTGCTAAGAGTGTTGGTTGTAGAACCAAGCAAGCTAAAATTGTTAAAAATTTCAATCTATCATGGTGCTGCTAATTGGCTCAGTGGTGAGAATCTTTGTTTTCTGAATGTCGAGATGAATCAATATTGAAGACAAATTCTGTAGCAAATGCCTCAGGTCCTCCTCAGGTACAGCAAGCAAGTTTATGTCATCTGTATAACGGAGGTTGTTCCTCCAATCCTGATGCCACATACCTCTTAAAATCGAGCCTCCTGAATGATCTGTTCCACATATAGACTGAAAAGTTGGAGACAAGATGCATCCCTGACAAAAACCTTTCCTGATTTTGAACCACGCAGTGTTTCCTTGTTCTGATCTGACAACTGCTTCTTGGTCCAACTATAGGTTTAGAATGAGCAACTAACCTTGAGAAGAACAGGAACGCCAGGAGGAATTAGTCTGTGAGAAAAAGACATCATATTGAGAAAGGTGGAGGGCCAATGTAAGAAAGCAAGTCCCTAAAGAAGATCGATTATTTCTGTAACCATAGCAACCAGTTCAAGCATGTTGTATATCATGAGGATGGTGTGGGATGGTGCAAGGTTCAGATCTGTTGTTAATAGGGATGCTACAAGTAGTAGTTGATTTGATAGTACTTAACGATACAGGTAGTGTCATGATGGATGAAGTGGAGATTGAAACTGTCAACAGCTTTGTCTTACTTGGATCCACAATTAATACCCTTAGTCCCAACAATCAGGAAATAAGGAGCTATATTGTACTGGGAAAATCTGTAGTTAGGGACCTCTCCAAATTATGAAGGAGTAATGATGACATCAGTTTGAGGACTAAGGTGTGTCTGATTCAGGCCACAGTTTTTCCGATTACTTGCTATGCATCTAAGAGCTAGACAATGAATAAGGATGACAGAAGACTAATTGACACCTTTAAATTGTGGTGTTAGAGAAGAACACTGAACATCTCATGGACGGTCAGGAGAACAAACAGGTATGTCTTGAAGAGGGTGCAGCTGGCATGCTCTTCGGAAGCAAGAATGATGAAGCTTTGCCTTACATACCTTGGATATATTGCTAGGAGGTGTTATTACCCAGAGAAGGACATGATTCTGGGAAGGGTGCAGGGTTGTCAAAGAAGAGGAAGACCCTCAACCAGGTGGATTGACATGGTGACTGCTGCCATGGGCTCTTATGTGTCAGAAAGTGTGAGGATGGCACAAGATAGAACAGAGTTTTGATCTTTTGTTCATAGGGTCACTATGAGTCATACTTGACTCGATGGCACCTAACAACAACAACAACCACCCAGCTGCAGGGTTAGGATTTACAACAAATAGCTCTGGGGAACACAATTAAATTCATAACTATTCCTGACCCAATAACAATTCTGAGATATTCCCAGCCACAGGTACACATAAAGAGTTCTAGTGACCTAGGCAGTATACTGTTGCATTGTGAACCAGATGGTCTGAGCATTACTAAGACTTCAAATCTACAGAAGCTCCATGAGAGAAAAATGGACAGTCTCCTCCTGTTAGGATTCACAGCCTTGGTGATCAAGAGTTACATATCAATTCTAAGGCAGGTAGTTCAAATCCATCAGTTGCTCATCAGGAGAAAGATGGGCAATCTTCTGTTGCTTCTGAAAACCCACTGGAGAGTCAGCTATACCTCATTCCCATCTTGACAGTACATATCAACAGCATGAGTCAAAATCAGCTCCACGACAGTGCATTGGCAACTTAATGGGAGGACCACGAGCAATTTCCCAAGCTCTACCTGCCTCAAAACAGGTCTGCCTGCTTGGTCCTCTGTGTGGATTCTTCCTTGCTCTTAGCTTCACTGCATAAATATTTCAGCTGCATACTGTACCTGTTGTTGTTACATGCCGTCAACAACTCATAGTGACCCTATGAATGAAAGACCTGAACACTTGTATAACTTTTATCGTTTTCCCAAGTTCATAAAATTTCTAGAGGTAAGCTATTTTGGAAGTGGATGTCATCCCTGCTTCCAAGCTTGTTTTTATCAAGGAGCTCCACCAAACACTGTCCAGCATGGGTAACCATTATTGCATTTGACACACCAGTGGCACTTGAGAACAACAACAACATAGAGCTCTGTTGGTGTAGTGGAAAGAAAGTGATATGACCTGCCAAAGGTAGGTGACTTTAATCTGCAGCCCTCAGGCCTGGTTTTAATTGGTTTTGGTCAAACATTCTTGTAACTGGTACAGAATTGGTCTGTCCATTTGCTGTACAGCGGTAACTTGTGGTTGTTGTGATGCTGAATCCTGTGACACTGATGGGTCAAATATAAGAATGGTTACCCATGGTGGACAGTGTTTGGTGGAGCTCCTCAATCCCACTTCCAAAATAGCTTGCCTCCAAAAACTCTATGTACTTGGAGAAACTATGAAAGTTATACAAGTGTTCAGGTCTTTCATTCACAGAGTCACTATGAGTTGTCTCTGGCTCAACGGCAGTACCTGAGTTTTCATTCTAATTTCTCTACAAAATACTAATTTTTATGATTGTCTCTACACTTTCCCTAAGTCTGGGACTGAATTTCATGCTTTTCTGAGGGAAAGAGAAATGACAGAGTCTAAAATTAGACACTCAACCAACTTCCCTAATTAAGCTGTTTTTCTAACATTTAGGACTTTCTGCTTTTGTAAATGGTAAAGTTTTATAGATAAACTCAATTTGTTCTAGCGGCACCAAACGGAACTCAATGGGGAAGGTGGGTCACTTATATAAGAAAATGAATTGTAAATAGATCAGGAGTGGCCTAACAGGTAGTTGTGCTGTCGATGCAAAGGTAGGCAGTTTGAATCCATCAGTTGCCCCTGGGGAGAAAGATGGACAATCTCCTCCATGTAATTTACAGCCTCTGAAAACCCACTAGAGTGCCACAATAAGTCAGGATCTACTCGGAGGAAGTACGTTGAGCCTATATGACTGAGATTCATTTCTTTCGTTTTAAAAAATATTACACTGAATTCTCTGTATATTTGAATATATTGGAAGCAGTGAAACAACAAAAGCTTTAGAGCGTTTATCTTCCTTTCCACAGCAATGTTCCTTTTTCTACAATCTCTGCTTCTCTTCTTACCCTACCTGATTTCGTTTCAGATGTTTCTTCATTTATCACCATAAATCCTGTTAGTCACTGAAAAATGCTACTGAGCAAATGTGAAATTCTCAAAGTGCCTTCTTATCAAGTTATCTTGTACAAGATACTAACATGTGTAGGCTCTATTCATGTCAAGAATTCTGTTTGCCTGAAGAGGATTTCTTTTAAACATGTTTTGTAGCCTTAGGCATGGGGAGGGAGGAAGGCTGGGGAGCTAGTCACTGATGTGAATTTTCTTTGCTTTTTCCTTGGCTGCAGAAAAATGAAAGTCTTCATCTGTGTTCTAAGATGGAGAGCTAAACTCTAACACGCAGACATTTTCAAAATCCCCAGAAAGCCTCAGGACTAACAATGATGACATTGATTTAACAGAGTAATCATTATAACTTAGCTAATTTCTTAGTTTTTCAGTATGCCTCAGGAACTCATGCTCACATGGACTGTATTTTTTAAACCAAAAAACAAAATAGATTATCAAATTAGTGTCAATTTCATTATGTACACATTTCCTTAATATCATATATTTCCTTATGTATGTACAAGGGCAACTCTAACTACTGTCATTGAGTTAATGTCAACTGATAGGGACCTTGTAGGACAAAGCAGAACTGCCCCATAGGACTTTCAAAGTTGTAAATCTTTGCAGAAGCAGACTACCTGATCTTTCTGCCCTGTAGTAGTTGGTGAGTTTGAACCACCAACCTTTTAGTTGGCAGACAAAACCCTTAATCACAACACCACCAGAGTTCCTTATGAGGGCAGAGAAAAAAAAAATTCTACTGTGGCTGAGCCAATTCCAATTCAAGTTGGTTACAAACAAACCAAAAAAACCCCAAAAACAAACAACAAAACAGCACCTCCAATATTCCCTGTTTCTGGTATATACCTGTTTTACAATCTGTGAAAACACACAAAATATTCTTTTTCTTTCAGCTTCCTGACTTGATTAACTGAAAACTTTGTTGTACAGAGAGAAAGATATTTAGTGCCACATTGTCATTTCTTCTTTGCTAAGGTTGTACATCAAAGCAAGCCAGTTGTAACTAACAGAGCCATTTGAGGAGTAAGGCCTGTGCTCTAAGCCTCTTCCCAAAGGGAAAGTCTGAGAGCATTCCAGACCATTACAAACCAAATAACCCAACTAGGACAGGTGAAGGCTGTTGTCACTAATGGCACTCAGAAAAATCAATCAGCCAAGACAAACAAAGAAGGCTGTCAATGTTAATGTTGACTAACTGATAGGAGAAAGAATTGAGTGGGGGAATATTTGGATGAGCAATAGAGGATGAAATTCTTTCTAGACCCTTAGGGCAAAAGTTCAAGTTCGGTGTGGAGGTTAATGGAGTTCATTGAGAAGAGGTTTTATCTGACTCAGTTCTCCCCAAGGGAATTTTTGGTAAATGATAAAGTTTTTTAAAGCCCAGCCTTAAAATAACTATGTTTAAAGTGCCCAGAGTTCAAGAGATAACAGTTGAATATTTACTGTCTTGTAGTTTTACTTATTAGCTTATTTGAAAATTATTTTCATCGTTCTTGGTATAAAGCTGGGGAAGTAGGTTAAGAGCAAAATGACTTACAAAGAGTCACAGAATAATAACAGGCAGGTCTGAGGAGTCAATATCTTCAATTGAGACATAAGACTATTTTGAGGTTGTTTTTTTCTCCTCACTTCTTGTAGATGGCTACATTTCTGATTCACAAAGGGTGTTGAAAGTAATTTTTAAATAGATGTTAAATTTTAAAATGAAGAGAAAAATGTCATAAAAGACAGATGTTTGTTGTTGTTATGTGCTGTTGAGTTGGAGCTGACCCTCCAATGGATTTTTGGAGGCCGTAATTAAAATTCAGTATGTGCTTTCTTCATCAGGCTGCTTTGAAGGAAATAGCAAAAAATAAGGCCCCAGGAATAGATGGTATACCAATTGACATATTTCAGCTAAAGGATGCTGCCCTGGATGTGCTCACCAAGTTGTGCCAAGAAATCTGGAGAACAACCACTTGCCCAACTGACTGGAAGAGATCTATATTTTTTCCCATCCCAAAGAAGGGTCACCCAACAGATTGTGGAAACTATAGATTTCACATGTAAGCAAGATTCTACTGAAGATTATCCAGAAACAACTGGAACAGCACATCAGCAGAAAACTGCCAGAAGTCCAGGCTGGGTTTAGAAGGGGTCGTGGTACTAGGGATATTGTAGCTGATGTTAGATGGATCTTAGCTGAAAGCAGGGAATACCAGTGGGATGTATACCTGTGTTTCATTGACTATGCAAAGGCCGTTAACTGTGTGGATCATAAAAAATTGTGGCTGACTCTGAGAAGAATGGGAATCCCAGAACACTTGATTGTGCTAATGAGATACCTACACTTAGACCAAGAGGCAGTCGTCAGAACAGAACAAGGAAATACTGCATGGTTCAAAATTGGGAAGGGCATATGCCAGGGTTGTGTCCTGTCTCCATACTTTTTTAACCTGTATGCAGAATAGATTATCCAGGAGGCTGGGCTATATGAAGAGAAATGTGGGGCCAAGATTGGTGTAAGATCTATCAACAATCTGCATTATGCAGATGACACAACCCTGCTTGCTACAGAGGGTCAAGGACTATAGCCTTCAATATGGATTGAGGCTCAATGTCAAGAAGACAAAGATTCTCACCACTAGGCCAATTGGAAGCATCAGGATGGATGGTGAAGAGATTGAGATTGTTCATAGCTTTAGCTTGCTTGGCTCCACAGTCAACACTCTCGGCACCAGTAGCCAGGAAATTAAAAGACGTATTGCCATGGGAAAGTCTGCAAGAGCAATGGTGTCTCTCTGGAGACTAAGGTGAGTCTGATACATGCCATGGTCTTTGCTATCACTCGTTATGCATCAGAGAGTTGGACAATGACTAAAGAGGATAGAAGGGGAATGGATGCCTTTGAGCTGTGGTGCTGGAGAAGAGTATTGAGGGTACCATGGACTGCTAAGAAAACAAACAGATTCATCCTGGAAAGGGTTAAACCAGGCAGCTCCTTGGAGGCAAGGATTCTGAGGCTCCTTCTAACATACTTTGGACATGTTGTAAGGAGGGACTGGTCCTTGGAGAAGGACATCATGCTTGGGAGGGTGGATGGACAGCGCAGGAGGGGAAGACCCTCTATGAGGTGGATTGATTCAGTGACTGGGGTAATTGGGATGGGTGTATCGGAGACAGTGCAATTGGCACAGGACAGAGCAGGGTTTAGGACTGTTGTACATAGGGTCATTATGAGTCGCAAGCGACTTGATGGCACGTAACAACAATATCCTATACTTCGGTAAGTAGAGACTATCCACCTTCCTTCCTGCTGCCTTCTCTCCCTCTCTCTCTCCCTGTGTTGTTTTGTAAAATGCTGTCGAGTTGTAGACAACTCGGTGATGCTATGAACGAAAGACCTGAACGTATAACTTTCATTGTTTCTCCAAGTTCATAGGGTTTCTGGAGGCAAGCTGTTTCAGAAGTGGATGCCACTCCTTCTTCCAAGCTTGTTTTAATCAGGGAGCTCCACCAAACACTGTCCACCATGAGTAACCATTATCGTATTTGACAAATCAGTGTCACAGTGTTCAGCATCACAGCAACCAGGAGTTAACCTCTGTACAGCGAATTGACAGACCTCTACTATACCACTTAGAAGAATGTTTGACCAAAAACAATTAAATCAGGCCTGAGGGCCGCAGATTAAAATCACCCACCTTGGCTTGGTAATATCGCTTTCTGTCCACTAGGCCAAATGAGCTTTCTCTATAATGTTGTTGTTGTTGTTAAGTGCCATCGAGTCATAGATGACTCATAGCACCCTATGAATGAAGGACCTGAACACTTGTGTAACTTTTATTTTTTTTCTGTGTATAAGGTTACAGACTAGAGAGGAGGGAGGGGAGGACCCGTGGAAGATGAATCCTTAAGTCCTAGTTTAGACATACAGGTTTCTGAATGGAAATCTGAAGGAAAACAGCTCCCCCCTGAGACCTTGACTTAGTTGCCTCTCCCTGTTTAAATAAACTCATTTTCTTTTCAGAAATTTTGCCTCCAGAAAGCCCTCCAGAACTGAATTGCTTTTGAAACATGAGGCATAGTCCAGGACCAAACATCCCACGGGGTTAAACTGTCTGCAGATCATTTAGACCACCCACCTGATGCAGTAGATGCACAGCCTGTCCAAACTCCACAGAAATGCAAAAACTTGCCTCTCAACTATCTCTCCAAATAGCGCCCAGGAGGCTTTGTTCCTCTTCGATACTGCTGAGCTAAACAAGAATTCAGCCTCTCTGGCCTACTGTCCCTTGCAGGTGGAAGGGAAAGGCAACAGAAGATTCCATTGTGAGTCAAGAAATGACTAGTCTATCCAAAACTGGAGAAGGAATTTATGCCTATTCCCACTGTGCTTCCATTTAAAATATTTCTTTCCTTTTTTTTCTCCCAACAGATTTTTCCCACAAAAGACATTCACATTGTAGTTGTATACTCCAATGTAAAGTAAGAAAATCCCCATAATGAAGTTGCCTTCAGATTCTGTTTACAGTTTAGACAAAGAAAACACTCATATTGTTTTATATTCAAATTAATTTTTACTACAAATTTGCTACTCATTATTTCCACTAAGTAGGTGTTGACTTTGTCTATGGAACAAAGTTATTATCATAAAATTGGCACTATTGGTGGTGTTAATAAAAAAATGAAGACTGCAGAAGTTTGGAGGGCAGAATTCTAACAACTCCCAAAGATCTTTGTCTCCGAATAATTTCCCATTCTGCTAATATGATGAGGCTTCATTCCTGTGTTTTATGTCATATTCAATGGACATAAGATATTTCTCAGGTTTATTTAAAGTTGTTAACTGTTGTTAACCGTCAACTATTACTCATAGCCACGCTGTACCCAATAGCTCTAAACTCTGCCCTATCTTGAGTCAATCTCACTGTCTCTGACACACCTGCCCCTATTGCCATAGTCACTGTGTCAATTCATCTCTTCCAGGGACTTTCTTTGCTGTGCTGAGCCTCTACTCTCCCAAGCATGATGTCCTCCAATGATTGATGCCTCCTGGTAACATGGTCAAAGTATGTGAGATGGAGTTTCACAATCCTTGCCTCTAAGAAGTAACCTTGTTTCACTCTCTCCAGGACAGAGCTGGTTTTTTTGTGTTTTTTTTTTTTTCTTTTGGCAGTCCATAGTATATTCAGTTCTCATCTCTAGCACCACAACTCAAAAACATTGATTCTTCTTCTGTCACCTTTAGTCACTGTCCAGCTCTCTGATGCAAAGCAAGTAACTGAGAAGACCATGTCTTGGTTCAGGAGCACTTCAGTCTTTAGACAACTGACATTGTACTCTTTAGCACTCTGGAGAAGTTCTGAAAGCAGACTTTCCCAAAACAACTCTTGGTTTTTAAAAATTTCCTGACTACTGGTATCCAAAAGGGTTGGTGGTGGACCCAAGAAAGAAGAAATCATTAACAACTTCAATCCCTTCTCCAGCTATCATAAAGCTGCCAATTGGCCTGGTGTGAGAATCTTTATCTTCTTGATATTGAGATGCAATCCGTATTAAAGACTGCAGTCCTTTACCTTCTGCAGCAAACGTTTCAAGTCCTCCTCAGTTTTGATGAGTAAGGTTGTACCATCTGCATAACACAAATTGTTGATGAATGTTCCTCCAATCATGATGCCACATTCTTCTTCATATAATTCAGCCTTCCGAATGATCCGTTCCACATGTTGTTGTTATTGTGAGGTGCCTTGAGTAGTAAATGACTCCTAGTGACCCTATGAATGAAAGACCTGAACACTCATATAATTTACATTGTTTCTATACGTTCATAGAGTTTCTGGAGGCAAGCTATTTTGGAAGTGGATACCACTCCGGCTTCCAGGCTTGTTTTAATTGGGAAGCTCCACCAAATATTGTCCACCATGGGTAACCATTATCACATTGGCACATCAGTGTCACAGTGTTCAGCATCACAGCAACCACGAGTTACCTCTGTACAGCAAATGGACAGATCAGTGCTGTACCTCTTAGAAGAATAACTCACACTCAATAACAAGTAAACCGTCCACCCTCCTCCACACCAGAACCAGAAAAGAAACCTCAGTAAAATTGGGCCATTCCAGATGACTTCCAACCTAGATTTCAGCCTCATACTGCTGATTGGATTGAAAAGATTTAGAGAAAGGACACATTGCTAAAGCAGTCTTTTCTTGATTTTGAACCATCCAGAGTTTCCTTACTCTGTTCTGATGACTGCTTTCTGGTCTAAGTATAGGTTTTGCATGAATACAATCAAATATTCTGGGATTCTCATTCTTCTCAAGGATCCACACTGTCAAATGTCTTTGCATAGTCAATGAAACAAATAGACATTCTTCTGGTACTCTCTGCTTTCAGCCAAGATCCATCTGACATTGACAAAGATGCCCCTATTTTCACAGCCTCTGCTAAACTCAACTTATATTTCTGTCAGTTCTCTGATGGTGTACCGTTCTAGTCACTTTTGGATAATCTTCAGCAACATTTTACTTGAGTGCAATATTGTTAGGTAATTTGAATACTGTGTTGGATCACTATTTTGGGAATGGGAATTGGGTCTCTTTCAGTCAGTTAGCCAGGTGGTTTGCAGCTTTCTTGGCACAATCTGGTGACCACAACCAGGGCTGCTTCTGTTTGTTGAAATATGTCAACTGATATTCCATCGATTCCTGGAACCTTATTTTTTTGCCAATTTCTTCAGGTGTACTCCTTCCATCTTCTTTTGCTGCTTCTTGGATCATTCAATAGTCTGGTCATAGTAATTTTAAGTAATTCAACTCAAGGCTTGAATTTGTTCAATTCCTTCACCTTAAAGAATGCTGAGAAAGTTTTTTCCCTTTTGATTTCCTAACTCCATCTCCTTGTACATTTAGTTATAATATTTTCCTTTGCCATCTTGAGTCACACTTTGAAATATTCTGTTCAGTTCCTTAGCTTCCCAATATCTTCCCTTTATTTTGGCTTCTTGGTATTCTAGTGAAACATTGTCTTTTCTGACATCCATCTCAGTCTTTTCTTCTTCTTCTTAGTCATGACCTTTTGCATTCTTCGTGGATAATCTTGATATTCTCCTACAGCTCACCTGGTATTCACTCATTAGTGTTCAAGGCCTCAAACCTATTCTTGAGATGGTTTTTAAATTCAGGTGGGATAGACTCAAGGTCTCAAGGTCATCTTTTGGTTCTTGTAGATTTGCTTTAATTTTCTTTAGCTTCAGTTTGAACTTGCACTTATGTAGTTGATAGTCTGTTCCGACTAGCACCTGGCCTAGCTTTCACAGCTTATCTTGAACTTCTCCAACAGTTTTTTCCCACAAATATACTCAATGATTCCTGTGCATTCCATCAGATGAGGTCCATGTGTATAGCTGCTGTTTGTGGGGTTTTTTTTAAAATAAAAGATATTTGCAAGAATGAATCATTTATTGTGCAAAATTCTATTATTGTATCCCCAGACTAATTTCTGTCATCAAGTCCATATTTTCTGACTACTGATCCTTTGTTCCCAACTACTTTGCATTCCAGTCACTAATTATTATCAATGAATCTTGGTTGCATGTTTGATCAATTTCAGACTGCAAAAAGTTGGTGGAAATCTTCTACTTCCTCCTCGTTAGCTGGTGCATATATTTGAATGTTTGTGGTATTAACAAGTTTTCCTTGTATGAATACGGTATGGGTGTTATTAGTCACTCACAACATTGTATTTCAGTACAGGTCTAGAAAGAGTCTTTATGACCCATTTTTCCTTTTTCATTTGAGGCTTAGTTGAGTATATGATTGTCTGATTCAAAATGGCCCATGCCAATCTATCTCAGTTCACCAATGTCTAGTATGTCCATATTTATGCATTCCATTTATTTTTTAAAAATGTCCAATTTTCCTACATACATTGTTCTTAATTCCATGTTCCAATTTTTAGTGACAGTTTGCAACTGTTCCCCTTGATTTGTGTTTCTCAATATGAGGGCTCAGCCTCCAGTGCTCAGTCTACTAGTTTAAGAGTGCTCTATTGTTCATAGGGTTTTCAAATGCCTGTTAATTAAGAAATAGATGGCCAATCTTTCTTCCAAGTCTATCTTAATTTGGAAGTTCAGCTTTTGTACATCTGACAGACAAGGGGATGCTGGCAGACAGGACAGGCAGGGCAAGGGACCACTGGATTTATCATATGGAGAAGTCTTTCATCTACTTTTTGGGGTAAAATGCTTGTCTGTCAAAGTTACTAATTAGTTGTCCTTAAAATACATTATCTTTGTGGGCCAAGTCTATCTATGTGATGTCTTTAAAAGCAAAGAGTTTTCTCTTTGTTAAAGATTTCAAGCAAGCAACAAATGTTGGTGAGGTTGTGGAGAAATTGGAACCCTTATTCACTGTTGATGGGAGTGTAAAATAGTGCAACCACTATGGAAGATAGTATGGCGTTTTCTCAAAAAGTTGAAAATAGAAATATCATTTCACCCAGCACTTCCACTACTGGGAATATACCCTAAAGAAACCAGAACTGCCCAAGCAGATATATGCACAACCATGTTTATCATGGCTTTGTTCACAATAGCAAAGAGTTGAAAACAACCCAAGTGCCCATCAACAAATGAGTGGATAGAGAAGCTGTGGTATATTACACAATGGAATATTATGCAGCACTGAAAAAATATCTCAGCCACAAAAAGACAAACACTGTACAATGCCACTGTTATAGAACAGGACTAATATAGGGGTTGTGAAAAAACTAAGAAAAGAGGGGATAAATAATGTACATGGCATTGAAACAGATAAGGGAGAGAACTGTACAAAAGGAATATATGATTAGGAATTATCGGCATGACAAGAGTGCAGAATAAAAATTGCACAGTAAATCGGTCCAGAGGTGGGGGACTCTATAACAATGAAGGAACTTTTTTTCCAAAGACAAAAGCAAACTGGGGGTGGGGAGGGGGTAGTGGGAAGGGGACAGGGAGGAACACATGCAACAATGAATGAATGGAAATCTAAATTTTTTATTCAACACATGTTTCTGACTTGAATATGTAGGGAATCACATGATAAGGAATGTAGGAAGCTTCTAGATGCATCCATCTAGTTAATAGCAAGAAACTGGATTCTGCCTACAAGCTAAATAAGCTTGGAAGCAGATTATTCCCCAAAGGCTACAGATAAGAACTCAATTCAGGCAACCTCTTGATTTTAGACTAAGCAGAGAATCCAGCCAAGTCCAGAAGGGTTCCTGACCTAAGAACAAGAAATGATATTTTTCAACAACTGAGTTTGTGATAATTTTAAAGCAGCAATAGGAAAGTAATACAGAAGAAAGTAAAGGAGAACTTTGAAGGGGATGAAGAGCTCAAAATGCATTCAGAGGAAAAACTATATACATCAAACATACAACCTCCAGACAAAAGAAGGAAATTCACAGAGGATAATGCTTAGACAGAATCATCTACATTCCATTTGTTTTTTAATTTGCTAATCAGGACCCGCTCTTTTATTCCAGGCACACTCTGACAAGAGTACTAGAAAGTTGGTAAGCCTATCTGCTTATGTCAGGGCTATATTTGTATCGTTTCTTCGTTTATCTCCCACATCTTTCCATCTGCCTTTAGAAAGTGAGGGCTATGAAACTGTAGTCTTTCAGATGCCACTCTGTTTGGAGGAAGTGCAATTAGGGTGTTACTTAGAGTCAAGGATAGTGACACTTCACATACTTTGTACTCAGGAGGGGTCCATTCCTTGGAAAAAGTTACCCTGCATAGAAAGGTGGAGAATCAGCAGAAGAGAGGAGCTGGGTTTCATGACTAGATATTCAAACAGAAAAACTGAAAAAGCTATGATCAGAAGTCAAAACCCAAGTGTCAATGAAATAAATAAAGCCACCGGAGTCAAGAGTAAAAACACAGACTAGTCAATGTTATTGTGTTGGGAGAATTACAGTGACTTGAGTTGTTTTAAATTATTACAACCACACTTACAGGATCTGGAAATTTTATCTCATTGGTCACTTCAAAATTCAATCTACTTGAATTTCAAACCTTTCTTTTTAGTCTCTATTAGTCTCTATCCAAGACTAATTTTCTTATTCTTTCGTTGGTTTCTTTCTTTCCTCTGCTTCAGTTCATCCTTAAAATTGAAGCTCCCAAGATCCATCCTTAACCAGCTTCCCACTGTCTTCTTTCTTCCTGAGTTATTTTATCCACTGATACATCTTATCATGTGTGCTGGTAACTCCTTCCTCCCTTAACCAGTCCTATTTTTTGAGTTGTATTTTACAAATAGGGAGTTTTGGTGGCTTAGGGATAAGGAATTGCACTACCAACCCAAAGGTAGGCAGTCCAAATCCACCAGCTGCTCCATGAGAAAAAGATGGGCCATCTCCTCTGTGTGATTTACAGTCTCTGAAAACCCTCTGGAGGGTTGTTGATTGCCTTTGAGTTGAGCACGACTCACAGTGACACTATGAACAGAAGGCCTGAAGCCCCTCTAAAACTATTGACATTTATCAAAGTTCATAGTGTTACCGGAGGCATGTTTAGGAAGTGGACACACTGACACCCACACCCAAAGACACACACACACACACCCTTCTCTTGGTCACTAAAATTTGGGTGTTTTGCTGGTAATTAAAATTCAGTATGTGTTCCCTTCCTCAGGCTGCTTTGAAGGAAATAGCAAAAAATAAGGCCCCAAGAGTAGATGGTATACCAATTGACATATTTCAGCTAACAGATGCCCTGGATGTGCTCACGAAGTTGTGCCAAGAAATCTGGAGAACAACCACTTGCCCAACTGACTGGAAGAGATCTATATTTGTTCCCATCCCAAAGAAGGGCCACCCAACAGATTGTGGAAACTATAGAACAATATCATTGATTTCACATGTAAGCAATATTCTACTGAAGATTATCCAAAAACAACTGGAACAGCACATCAGCAGAGAACTGCCAGAAGTCCAGGCTGGATTTAAAAGAGGTCGTGGTACTAGGGATATTGTAGCTAATGTTAGATGGATCTTAGCTGAAAGCAGGCAATACCAGAGGAATGTATATCTGTGTTTCATTGACTATGCAAAGGCATTTGATTGTGTGGATCATAACAAACTGTGGCTGACTGAGAAGAATGGGAATCCCAGAACACTTGATCGTGCTAATGAGATACCTACACTTGGACCAAGAGGCAGTCATCAGAACAGAGCAAGGAAACACTGCATGGTTCAAAATTGGGAAGGGCATATGCCAGGGTTGTGTCTTGTCTCTACACCTTTTCAACCTGTATACAGAATAGATTATCCGGGAGGCTGGGCTCTATGAGGAGAAATGTAGGACCAAGATTGGTGTAAGATCTATCAACAATCTGCATTATGCAGATGACAAAACCCTGCTTGCTGAAACTGAGGAGGACCTGAAGCGCTTGCTGCAGAGGGTCAAGGACTGTAGCCTTCAATATGGATTGAGGCTCAATGTAAAGAAGACAAAAATTCTCACCACTAGGCCAATTGGCAGCATCAGGATGTATGTTGAAGAGACTGAGATTGTTCATAGCTTTAGTTTGCTTGGCTCCACGGTCAACACTCTCGGCACCAGTAGCCAGGAAATGAAAAGATGTATTGCCATGGGAAAGTCTGCAAGAGCAATGGTGTCTCTCTGGAGACTAAGGTGCGTCTGATACAGGTCATGGTCTTTGCTATCACTCGTTATGCATTCGAGAGTTGGACAATGACTATGGAGGATAAAAGGAGAATTGATGCCTTTAAGCTGTGATGCTGGAGAAGAGTATTGAGAGTACCATGGACTGCTAGGAAAACAAACAGATTTAACCTGAAGAGGGTTAAACCAGGCTGCTCCTTGGAGGCAAGGATTCTGAGGCTCCTTCTAACATACTTTGGACATGTTGTAAGGAGGGACTGGTCCTTGGAGAGGGACATCATGCTTGGGAGGGTGGAGGGACAGTGCAGGAGGGGAAGACCCTCTATGGGGTGGATTGATTCGGTGACTGGGGTAATTGGCATGGGTGTATCAGAAACAGTGTGATTGGCACAGGACAGAACAGAGTTTAGGCATGTTGTATATAGTGTTGCTATGAGTTGCAAGCAACTCGATGGCACATAACAACACAACAACATGTGCTCTCTTAAATTTTATGATTCTAATACTGTTATTTCTCCGTAGTTCCCTGTTATCTATCCATCTATTTATTGTGGATAATAGATTCTTATCCTCAATGCTCTGAGACCCCAGCTACCTTGTGGTATGCCATCGAGATGCATGTGACTCAGATCTGACCCTCTAGTGGGTTTTCAGAATCTGTAAATCTCACAGGAAATGAGTGTCTGTCTTTCTCCTATGGAGCAGCTGATGGATTCAAATCACCTACTTGTAGTTTGGCAGTACAGCTCTTTAACCACTAGGCTACCAGATCTCTGCATTACTTAGAGTAGATAACATTTTATGAAAATCAACCATACAATTAGTTCTTCTTTGCCTTCAAGAGAAAGGAGGGGATAAAAAAAATAAAAGGTTAGTCTCAGATTATTGGGAATGGGTGAGCAGTGCGTCCTTGTTTGAATCTGTATGTCAATAGTAACAACTCTCACAGAAAAAAATGCTTTAGGTAAGGCACAGATGTTGTAGATAAGATAATAATTTTCTAAAAATATCTTTCAGCCTAGTCACAAGGGCTCATACTTTTCTATAAAGTTAGAATTTGATTCTTTGATGATTCAAACCCAGGGTCCTGACAGTTTTCTTATCTACTCCTCTACTTGAATGGCCATCTCCCAACAGCATCAGCTCCTCAGCGGGGTGCTGGGATTTCCTAGAACAAAGAACCCATAGACAGAGCCTCCCTAAAGGCTCCAGGTTCACCTCTGCTTGTTTCTATCTTCCTCACACACCAAGAGTATAATTTACACACACCTCTTGTTACGATTCCATTTAATTATAATATAATCCTACATATGCAAACAAGAAAACAGCAATCACATTTTATTCCAAATTCTAATTGCATGTGGCAATCACACGCTCTCACGAAATTATTACCATCAAGCATACATAGTACCATTATTTCCAGCCTGCCAGAAGGCCCACCTGCAGCCCCCAATCCCATCAACGAAGCCAATTAGAGCCTTATAGACTTGCTCTGTGGTTTCATATACTGGTCTTCCCCCATAAACACACACATCGCATTCCCACACTTTTAATCTCTGTGAGTCCAGTTCTCTTGTTTTACTTTCTTTCCCCATTAGTGCTATAGACTTCAAGATGTTGACTGAAGATAGATATACTATTCTCCTCTTTCTTTTGTAAACAGGGGCATTCACAGCTCGGCTTTCTAGTTAATAATTCATATTACTCCTAAAATTTGCTTAATAGAGTTGCTTTTTTTCATGACATAGCTAGCAGATTCAAAGCATACAAATCAAAAGAACAGATTATTACTGCTATTTTGCTTAATTAGAGGAGTAAAGAAGAGGGCTGAAATGCAGCACTCATTTTAATGATTCTCTGGAATCACCACAAGAGCATCTTGGGTTCTAGGCACTTCCTAGATCATGAAAAAACCAGTAGTCTCCACAAAGCCTATAAATGGAAAATTTTAGGTATGTATAATGACTTTGATAGCTTCTTGTTGTTATATGCCATCAAACTGCTTACAACTTATAGCAACCCTATGTACAACGGCCCTATACCCTGCTCTATCCTGTGCCGATGTTACTGATTCTGACACACCTACCATTACTGAATCAATCCAAGGTCTTCCTCTCTTGCTCTGTCCCTCCACGTTCCTGCCAAAATAAAGGTATGTGGTTCAAATCTACCATCTGCCTCATGGGAGAAAAATGGGAAATCTCTCCCGCTCCGCAATTAGCTGCCTGTGGAAAACCTCTGTAGGGTCAGCTGTGGGTCAGTTCTGACTGGAAGGTACACAACAACAGTAATGGTTTGGAACAACAAACAAGGCCTTCATTGCTACACATACCAAGGCATTATTATTATCATGAGAAGAAGCTGTGGTGCAATCCCAAAGGCATGTGATTAGAACCATTAGCTGGTCCTAGGATAAGGATGGACAACCTCTTTCTGGTGATTTACTGTCTCTAAAAACCTGCTGAAAGGCAAACTAGGAGTCAGTTCCAACTGAAAGATACAAAACAAAACAATAATTATTTTCCCTTACAAGGCCCTTAAATACTCTCTTTTTGTCTTTCCTAATACTTGAAACCAGCCTTATTTACATCAATCAACGGTGAACACACAAAATTAAAAGAGAAAAAAAAAATGCATCTTCAAACTCATTTTAGAAATTGTACACTTTTAGATTTTTCTTTTCCAACCTCTGCTCTTCAACACATCATTAGAAAAGGGTCAAGAAATTAACTGTTGGTTGTTGTTTTGTGCCATTGAGTCAGAAACAACTCATAGTTGATTCTCTGGTGAGTTTTCAGAGGCTGTAAGTTGCATATAAAAAAACTGCCCATCTTTCTCCCAAAAAGCATCTGGTGGATTCAAACCATCTGCCTTTGTGTTGGTAACACAACTCTTTACCACTAAGCCATATATAAAAACCCCTTGTTGTTTGTTGTTGATTGCTGTTGAGTGGAGCACGACTCATAGAGTGACCCTATGAACAAAAGACCTGAACTCTGTTCTTTAACTATCATCGTTTCTCTAAGTTCATAGAGTTTCCAGAGGCATGTTGTTTGGGAAATGGTTGCCACTCCTGGTTCCAAAGCTGTCTTGATCTGGGAGCTCCACCAAACACTGTCCACCATGACTAACCACTAAGACATTTGACTACCAGTGGTACAGGGTTCAGCATCAGAACAGCCCCAGGTTACTTCACTACAGCAAATTGACAGACCAGTGTTGTACCGCTTAGAAGAATGCTCCTCTGAAATGTGACAATACTGGGCTGAGGGCCCAACCAACTTTTAAATACAAAGGTCCTCCACCATGTCCTGTTGACTCTAAACAAGAGGCTTAAATTGGGGTGGGGGGGTGGGGTGTGTGTGTATGGGGGGGGATTGTGTACCAATGAAGGAGTTTTTCTTTTGCTTTTCAAGGAGAGGAGCAAAGGGGTGGGGGTGGGGAGAAAAGTGCAACAATGAATGAATGGAATTCCAGAATCTCTAGATGTACATTGAAATTTAAAACAAAACAAAACAAAACAAAACAACACAACAACAACAACAAAAAACAACCTCCTAAGATGATCTGGAATAGGTTCAAGACTATACCTTGTTTCCTGTGGACTTATTTTAATTTTATTCAGCCTCAATTTGAACTTGCATATGAGTAATTGATGGTCTGATCCATCACTGGCCTAGTTTTGACAACTGATACTGAACTTCTCCAAGCATTTCTTCCACAAATATAGCCAATTTGATTCCTATGCAGCCCATCCGGTGAAATTCATATGTCAAGCTGTTGTTTGTATCTTTTAAAAAAGGTATTTGCAACAAATAAATCGTTGAAAATACAAAAAAAAAAAAAAGATAATCAACCAAACAGTCCACACCCGACCCTCAACTGAAACAAGAGAGCCCACCTTTCAGGATCCAACTGCTTCTAGTCACATATAAAAAATGAAAAGTGAAGAAAGAAAACATGAAGTGGTGATGTGTTCCTTAGCCTTGAGGTCAGAAAATGTTTGCTTCTGCAAACGTTTGTTTCTGCTCTTTAGCATTTTGTTTATGAGAGCTGATATAATCCAAGCTAGCCCTCAGCCACCCCCAATACAGGCCATCTCGGTAGACCATTAATAACCGATGCTATTAATCAAATTCTCCACAAGGCTCATGGGTTATTAGCAAAGAAAAGGGAGCCTCAATGTCTCAAATGCAGGATTACCATTTGCTGCAGGAAACAGGACTAAACCTAGGGAGGATTTGTCATCTCTGTGTTTGAAAAAAAGTCCGAGAGAGCTCTGAGAATGGATTGTTGAAAATAACCCATGTGATGTGACCATTTCAAAAACAACTCCTGGAGCAGCATTCCGAAGCCATGAAGACAAGTGTAGCACTGTGCAATTGACGAAGGCTGGTCTGCTGGGACAATTTCGTGCAATTGAAAGAAATAACTTTTAACAAGTGGCTGTCTGAGTGAGAACAATCAGGGAGTTTCTTATTTTCAGGGCTGAGCTCCATGCTTACTAGTCTGAAAAGTAAAGGTGAATTTAAAATGAAACAAAAAAAAATTAGGTATGTTTTCCAACTGTCTCCAATGGCCAGCTGCCAGTCTGCCTGGGTCGATAG
Source organism: Elephantulus edwardii (assembly GCF_000299155.1). Lineage (NCBI taxonomy): Eukaryota > Metazoa > Chordata > Mammalia > Macroscelidea > Macroscelididae > Elephantulus > Elephantulus edwardii. The sequence goes on along the minus strand of NW_006399854.1, from coordinate 1,518,855 downwards.
TAATTCTCTCCCTGAAGTTAGCAGAGGTGTGAGCTGTCTTTTTTTGTAAATGTAGCATTTTGGCTGTGAATTGTCATTTAACAGCAAAAGCAACAGATTATGGTAGGGATTGGGTTTGTAAACACACTTCTACTGTTCACCAGAAAAAAAAAAAAAAAAGTTATGCTACTGTTCTGAGCCTCAGTTTCCTAATCCATAAAATGGAAAAAATAACGATTCCGCTGGTTTTTCCTATAAGCCAAGTTGCAGTTTAAATGGCATCTCCTTAGAAAGATACCCTATTTAAAATATCCAACCATACAGCCATTCTCTGTCACACGGCCAATTTAACTGACTTCTAATTCCTCCCTCCTAAATCTGCTTTCTGGTTTATTGCCCCATTAGAGTACAAGGATCATGAAAAGTTTTTGTATCCCTATTTATTTACTCAGCAAGTTTTGTCTAATAGCTTCTAGGTGAAAGACGCCCTTTAATGTCCATAAGATTCTCTGGAAAAGTTAAGGTCAAGTTCCCGTTTTCTAACAATGGAATCAGGCTTACTTAGCAAATAACGTGCCAAGTGAGAGTAGGTATGTCGAAGAATTAAAACAGGCTAAGGGAATTAAAAAAAAAAAAAAAAGGATACTTGTGGAGTACAGTTCTATATAGAGTGGTCAGAGAAGGCCTCTCTGATTAAGTAACACTTGCACAGAGATCTGAAGTCAGGGAAGTCAGGAAAGTTGTAGACATGTGTAGGTCATGCATTACACGTGGGAGTTCTGGGACGAAGAGCTGTGGAAAAGAAGTCCTAAGAACTGCAATGGAAGTGGGGCTGGCGCAGAACCAATGAGGAGCACAGAGGGAGGAGACAGGGCCCATTTTTGCAAAGAACGTGTAATTCACTTCGAGCCCTTTCAATGACCTTGTGAGTGAGAAGAAAAGTCGGTCTAGTTTTGGTGAAGTGAATTCTGTTTTATGAAGTTCATATTTGCTGCTATATGAAAGCAGACTGCAAAAAGATTTATCTAGAAGAATCATGAATTTTTTTGTTTATTATTTTCTCTTCCAACCCCCATTTCTTTTTTTGTTAGAATGTTTTATTTTATTTTATTTTTATTGTGTCAGACCGATTCATAGCAGATCGTCCATTAGTTTTCTAAGGCTCTAAATTCCATGAGAAGAGATTTCCCATTTTTCTTCCACAGAGACGCTGGTGGATTTGCATTCCTGGAGCGACATATGGCCTTTGGGTTAGTAGCACAACTCCCTACAAAACAAATCACCTTTAAAATAGTACAGATAAAATATGGGTGCATGGAATGAGGTAGTAGGAGTGGTGATAAAAAGAGGGCCTTGACTCCAGATAGATTTTAAAGGTAAAGGCTTTAGTATTTCCTGTTAGAGGGTAGGGTACAGTAGCAGAGAGAAATCAGAGGGCTCTGCAAGACTTTTAGCCTGAACAACTGAAACTAATCAGAGGAAGAAAAGGTTAAAATGAGAATGATGGAAGGATGGACAAGGATCTTGGCTTAAATATATTCAATCAGTGTGAGATATGCCTGGTATGCATAGGCAGTCAAGAAGTACTTGTTGAAGAAATGAGTGAATTAATTAAGGCTGAGGATGAAATAAATTCATGAATATGAAAATTTTTTCAAACTATAAATTCTTCAGCAAATAAAAGGCTATCTGCAATACTTTAAAATCAGGGCTGTCTTACAGACTGCTTTTGAATGAGCAATAAAGGTTTAGCACAAGTGTAACCACGTGCAATTAGAAATCTTGCCTCCAACTGAAACAAACTCCAGATGGCTCCTTTCCTCTTCCTCTTTTTGATATTTAAAGTTAATATTGTTTAATGCTGCAATTAAGGGCAGTAAAGATCCATAGAAAATTGGATGTTAGTGAAATGTTACTTTCCCCCCTCTTAATGGCTCTTCAAATTGTCAGAAGGATTTTCACAGCATTTTTCAAACTGTTTCAGAAGGGATAATTTTTCAAAAGTTAATTCTAAAAATATGTGGCTTCATATGGACTTTCCCACCTCAGCTAACTCCGTAATTCTAAATTCAAATAGCATTATTTCATATTAAATAAAAAATAGTCTTGACATTCATCTGTTTGTCTTTTAAGTCAATACCTGATACTTTCATTTTTAAAAAATATGCTTGATGATTCTAATTGGGAAAACTCTTGATTTTTGGACTTAAGGAATCCTTACAGTAAAATTACCCAGACCTTCTAAATATATGATAAAAATTAGAAGACATATGTTATATTGTTTCAACTGGTTATAGAACTATATCAGGGTTACAGGTTTTCTGCCTCTGAAAGCTGAGTATTGTGATGCAAAGCCTTAACATTTTTCTTTTTTTTAATTATTAAATTTTATTA
>NW_006399854.1:1472952-1515912 GCF_000299155.1 Elephantulus edwardii | reverse complement strand
GACTAGCACTTTGTCTATTATAGTATAAAGATTAGGAACCACAAGATGTAGAGGCTCAACTATGTCATTTATTGTTCTTAAGTCCTGGAGCAAATTCCATCTACCACTGGGTTGTTTTACAACTCGGAAGTCCGCATGCAAGGCAGAGGTAAAGTAAGGAACTGCTTATGAGGTTTTCCGTCAATTCCAACAACTAAGAAATAGTGAGAAGAGTTGGGACCTCAGAAAAAAGCCTAAACATTTTTCTGAATCATGGGAAGGGATAGATAAATAGATGAGTGGATGGGTGAGGGGGTGTGTAGACAAATCAATGGATAGGTGGATGGATTAAAAAAAAAGCAAAGAGTGGGAAAAATAAGAAAGAAATTAGGCAGGCAGGAATGAAACAGTGAAGAAGAAAAGAAGATATTTTTACTTTTTAAAAAAGGTGTCCTAACAATGTAATAGGCTAGTGTTTTTAACAGATAGCTAGTACAAATGATTTTCTATTACTATCCATAGGGCTTCCAAGGACCTGATAGTTTTCAGAAGATGATGCTAGTTCTGTTTTCTAGTCTGTTTTAGTCAGAACAATGAATAAAGAAGACTGAAAACGAATCAGTGCTATTGACATGTATATGCTAAAGAAATAAGAGTTGTGACACATTAGATACATGTATATATACGTTCATAGCAGCACTATTCACAGACTCAAAGAGATGGAAACAAACTAAATTCCCATCAATAAGTGAATGGATAAACTATGATACACACACACAATGGAATACAACCTAACATTACAGAGTAATGATGAATATTTTAAACAGTTCATAACATGGACAAAATGAATGAATATAATGTTATTGTTGTTATTATGTGCCATTGGGTTACCAGTAAAATTTTCTACCTCTGAAAATCCACTAGAGAGTTAGTTATGGGTTGGTTCTGACTCAATGATACACAACAAGAATATCAGAAACAAAGAAAAACGAGGTGGGAATCAAAGGTTAATGGATTAATGGGCCAGTATTTATGGCTTACAGGATATAAAATTTATACAGTTCTTAGTTAAAATCACTCTTCGTAGGGAGTTGCATTGGTGAAACCAAAGATGGTGCTTTTCTACTAGCTCAAGTCCACCAGTAACTCCAAAGGAGAAAGATATGCAATCTCCTCCCATGTGATTTTTAAGCTTGGAAGCCCAGTGGAAGATCAGCTATGAATTGCTTTCCACTTGATGATTGTGAATTGAGCGGAGTTGCACTCTGGAAGGGATCAAACCAGGAGATCCTGGATAAAAATGTGGAGGAAAAATGAGGACAAAACCTAAAATCTTTCAAAAGTCCAGACTTACTGACCTGGTAGAGAATGTTGGACTTTCTAAGACTCTGATTCTTAAACACCTTTCAAGCCTGGAACTGAACTTAACCCTCTGAGTTCGATATTTAGCCAAATAGGAAAAAAAATGAGCAATAACACCTGGTTATGTGCATCTTTCTCAGATCAACCGTAGAAGACAAAAGGGCAGCATTTACTCAGGGATAAGACTCTAAATGCAGGAAGAGAGAAGAAAGATTGAGTCATGGAAATAAACCCAAGGTGGATGTGGGCAGAGTGTTGATAAATTGTGGCAATTGTAATCAATGTCACCAAAAAACCCTCATGTGAACTATTGACTGGAAAAGCAATCTGCTCTATAAGCTTTCACTCAGAGCACAATTTAAAAATATGCTTTTTAAAAAAGATGTTCTATCAATGAGAAGTATATTTTAAAAGTACTCAACAATATTAGCCATCAGTGAACCACAAATCAAGACCATCATGAAATACTGCTGGGCTACAAAATAAGAGCCCCTCACTGCCACTGAGTTGGTTCTGACTTCTAGTATCTCCCCTTGGGGTTTCCAAGGCTGGTGATCATAATGGGGGGAGACTGCCCATCTTTCTCTCAAGCAAGAATTCAAATCATCATCAAACTATGAGATATCATCTCACCCCAGTCAGTATAGCAAAATTTAACAGAACAGCAAGCAACAAATGCTGGAGAGGTTGTGGAGAAACTGGAACCCTTATTCACTGTTGGTGGGAGTATAAAATGGTGCAACCACTGTGGAAGGTGGTATGGTGCTTTCTCAAAAAGTTGCAAATAGAGATACCATTCAACCCAGCAATTCCACTACTGGGAATACACCCTGAAGAGACCATAGCTGACATCCAAGCAGATATATGCACACCCATGTTTATTGCAGCTTTGTTCACAATAGCAAGGAGTTGGAAACAACCTAAGTGCCCATCAACAAATGAATGGATAGAGAAGCTGTAGTATATTCACACAATGGAATACTATGCTGCATTGAAAAATAAGGAGCACATGCAATATTATTCAAAATGGGTAACACTGGAGGACATTATGCTGAGTGAAATATCTCAGTCACAAAAGGACAAATACTATATAGTGCCACTGTTGTAGAACAGGACTGACATTGGGGTTGGAGGGAGACTGAGAAAGATGTATACTGCCTTGAAACAGATTAGGGAGAAAATTGTTAAAAGGGCTATGTGACTAGGTATTATTGTCATGTCAGGAGTCCACAATGAAGGCTGCATAGTGGAGTGGAGCTGGGGGGAGGGATTTTAAAACAATGAAAGACTTTTTCTTTTACTTTTCAAAGAGAAGAGTGTACTGGGGGTGAGAGGTGGGCAAGGAGAAAAGTAAAACAATGAATGAATGAATGGAAATCCAATGTCTCTGTAAATTTTTATTGAAATTAATAATAATTTAAAAGGGGGGGAAATCCATATACTGAAGGAAGAAAAAGAATTCACATCACCAGAAATGCAACCTTTTAGTTAGCAGCTCAACTCACTACAGATTACTATTACAGTAAAATAGTTAAAGTTGTAAAGACCAACAGTGATATTCGTTCCCCATTCATGAGTAAATAATACACTCCAAATCTACCTTCATGCCTTGGTTACTAGAAAACCGAACTAAATAGTCATAAACTGGACACAGATGGTAGGAGATTGTGATCCTTGAGGAAAGGGAAAAGTCAAGGTAAGGACTTTAATTCCATCAATTTGCCACATGGAAATCGCTTCTAGAATGCAGTAGAGAGAGGGAAAACTCAGAAAAACTCAGTTAAAGAAATAAAACTTAGAATTTCAAGTCGTCAAGTGGCTAGAATTTGTGGATGAGGATTCTGGATGGAAAAATCTGCCTGGAGAAAAAGCAATAGAAATCTGTGGAAGAACCACTTGAGACTTACAAAATGTAAATACCAAACCAATTACTTGCACACTAAAATAAAGATATTTAAATAATAAAGTCAACAATGACTGACAACACCAAATGTTGGTGAGGATGTGGAGCAACAAGAACCACACAACTTTGGAAAATAATTTGGCAGCGTCTATGAAAGTAAAGTAAATTTACCATATAACATAGCAATTCAACCCCTAGGTATTTATTCAGAAAAATGAAAACATATGTCCACACAAAGGTTTGTACATGAATATTCATAGTATCTTTATTCTATTCCTAATAACCATGAACTGGAAACTAAATATTCATCCACTGGTGAGTGAATAAATAAACTGTAATATGTACATATACATGTTACTCACTAATAAAATAAAACTGACCCATGCCAGAACACAGGCAAATATTAAAATGCTTGTGCTAAGCCAAAAATGCCAAACAACAGATTATTTTTCTGCTTAATTCAATTTCTGTGACATTATAGAAGGGGGGAAAGATCTAAATACAAAGTCATTAGTAGTTACTAGAAGTTGAAGTGATAGGTGGGACTTGAATGCAAAAGGGCAAGAGTGAGCATTTTGGGTGATAGGAATGTTGCATAGGAGCCTTGGTAGCACAGTGGTCAAGCCCTCCGCTGCCAACTGAAAGGTCTACAGTTTGAACACATCAGCCACTCCATAGAAAAAAGATGTGGCAGCCTGCTCCTACCCATATGCCCTATCAGTCCTATCAGTCCTCAGTGAATCAAAATCTACATGACCACAACGGATTTGATTTTCTTTTGGTTAAATGTTTGTATCTTCATTGGGGTAGTGATTATGTGACTGTACAAATTTGTCAAAATTAATAAAATTTTACATTTAAAATGTTTATCTTGTTTTCTGTAAGCTAGACTTTTATAAGGAAGCTCTGGTAGTCTACCGGTAAGAAGCTGAACTGCAATCCCAAAGACACGGGTTCATTTTAAACATATTAAAAAAAAATATTCAGTGATGGTGGTGGTGTTAGGTTGCATTGAGTTGAATACAACTATTAACAACCCTAGAAACAACAGATCTGAACCTTGCTCTATCCTGTGCCATCTTCACAATCTCTGACACACTAGGGAACATTGCCACAGTCATTATGTCAATTCACTTGGTTAAGGGTCTTCCTCTTTTTCTCGGTGTCCCCACTTTTCCATGCATGATATCCCTCTTCAAGGAATAGCAACTACTGGAAACATGCACAGACTATGTAAGATGAAGTTTTATCATCTTTGTCACCAACGGGGTACTTTGTCTGTACCTTCTTCAAGAAATATCTGTTTGTTTTTTGGGAAGTGCATGGGATATTCAGTACTCTTCTCCAACTCCACAGTTCTTCCATTATCTTTATTCATTGTGTAGGTCTCAGATGTAAAGCAAGTGATTGAAAAGACCATGGCATGAATTAGGTGCATCTTATTCCTGATACTAACATCATTGCTCTTCAATAATTCAGAGAGGTCCCTGACTGCAGACTTTCCCAGTGTAATATGTCTTCTGATCTCCTGATTGCTGGTATCAAGTGTATTGATTGTGGATTCAAGTAAGATGAAGTTACTGAAAGTCAATCCTGTTTCCATCTATCATGATATTGTCTATAAGTCCATTAGTAAGATTTTTGTTTCCTTGATATTGAGATGCAATTCATATTGAAGGCTGTAGTCTTTGATATTCTGCAGCAAGCACTTCAAGTTCCCTTCACTTTCAGCAAACAAGTTTGTATCTTCTGCATAATGATGGTTATTGATGAATCTTCATCCAATCCTGATGTCATACACTTCTTCACAGAGTCCAGCTTCTCAAATAATTTGCTCAGCACACAGAATGAATAGGTATGAAGAAAGGATACAACCACTACACACATCTTTCTTAATTTCCCCCAATTCAGTGTTCTCTTGCTCTGTTTGGATAGCAGCTTCTTAGTCTAGGTATAGGTTTTGCCTGAGCACAATTAAGTGGTCTGGAATTCTCATTCTTCTTATTGTTATCCATAATTTTTTATGAAAAATTATTAATCAGATGGACATGTTATAAATATTAAACAGAAAGAATTTGTAAACTAAAAGGCAAGTCAATGAGAATTATTCAAATTAAAGAACAAAGAATATAAAATGTAAAAAATGAATAGAGCCATAATGGCATATGGGCCAGTATCAAGTAGTCTAAAATATGGTATTGGCGGCTCAGTAGGAGCAGAAAGAGTGTATAAGGCAATTAAAAATATTTGCCTAAATATTGATCAAAAAGGCTCCAAACTTGATTTCAGACATCAATCAACAGACATAATAAGTTTAGTAAACCCTAAGCAGAATAAATACAAAGAAAATCAAAATAGGTTACATCATAAAATGTTGAAGTCTGGAGATAAAAGCTAATGGAGGGAGAAAAAAACATTACACAGTAGTAGACTGCATTAAGAATGACCTCTGATTTCTCTTTGGAAATAATATATGCCCAAAGAACAAAAATGTTATTGTACTTTGAAAAAAATGTCTAAAAAACAGGATGCATCCCTGATGCACTCCTCTCCTGATTTTGAACCATGTGGTGTTTCTCTGCTCTTTTCTGAGGTCTGCTTCTTAGTTCAAGTATATTGTTTTTGTTGGCAGAACTGACCCATAGCTGACTCTCAAGCTGGTTTTCAGAGGCAGTTTATCGTACGGGAGGAGACTGCCCATCCTTCTCCTGCGGAGCAGATGGTGGCCTGGAATAAGCACAATCAAGTGTTCTGGGATTCTCATTTTTCTCAAGGTTAGCCACAATTTGTTGTGATCCACACAATCAAATGCCTTTGCATAGTCAATGAAACACAGATAGACATTCCTTTGGTGCTCTTTGCTTTCTGCTAAGATCCATCTAACATTGGAAGTAATGTCTCTAGTGCCACGACCTCTTATAAACCCAGCTTGTATTTCTGGTAGTTCTCTGTCAAGGTACTGTTCCAGCTGTTTCTGGGTGATCTTCAACAGGATTTTGCAAGCATGTGATATTAGTGAATATTGTTCAAGAATTTCCACACACTTTTTTTTCACACCTTTTTTTTAAATGGGAATAAATATGTATCTCTTCCAGTCAGTTGGCTGTTCTCCAGATTTCTTGGAAAAACCTGGCAAGCACATCTAGATCATTCAGAAAGCAGGGCTTTATAAGGAAGAATGTGCATCAGTATTGGAGGAAGACTCATCAATAATCTATGTTATGCAGATGACATAACCTTGCTTGCTGAAACTGAAGAGGTCCTGAAGGACCTGCTGCAAAAGGTCAAGGACTGGAGCCTTTCATATCGATTGAAGATCAACATCAAGAAGACAGATTCTGACCACTGGGCCAATTGGCAGCACCATGATAGATGGAGAAGAGATTGAGGTTGTTAACAATTACAACTTGCTCGGTTCCACAACTGGTACCCTTGGCACCAGCAGTCAGGAAATCAAAAGACAAATTGCATAGGGAAAATTTGCTGTCACGGACCTCTCCAGAGTACTGAAAAGTAATGATGTCAGTATAGAGACTAAGGTGTGCTTAATCCAAGCCAGGGTTTTCACAAATACTTGTTATGCCTCAGAGAGCTGAACAATGATTCAGGATGACAGAAGGAGAATCAATGCCTTTGAATTATGGTGCTGGAAAAAGAGTCTTGTACATACCATGGACTGCCAAGGGGGGAGAAAAAATAGGTCCATCTTAGAGAGGGTAAATCCAGGTTTCTCCTTGAAGGCTAAGATTTTGAAACTCCATCTCACATACTTTAGGCACATGGCCGGGAGAAACCTGTCCTTGGAGAGGACATGCTTGGAAGGGTGGAGGGACAGTGCAGGAGAGGAAGATCCTGGATGAGATGGATTGATACAGTAACTAGGACAATGGGGGTTGGTGTGTTGGAATTAGTGAGACTGGCTCAGGACAGGGCAGGGTTCTGAGCTTCTGTACATAAGGTCACTAGGGGTCACAAGCAACTCGACAGCACATAACAACAACAACAACTTTGGAAAAACCTGTTAAGATAGAATTCTATATTCAGTGAAAATACTTTTTACAAATGAAGACAAAACAAAGACATTATCAGATAAAGGAAAGCTTAGAGAATTTGTTGGCAGCCCACCCAGATTATAAGAAATGTGAAGTTATTGTTCATGCTGAACAGAAATTATATCAGAGATATGGAAAAATAAAGGTAATCAATTATTGTAGTATATAGATAAGTATGACTATTTTTAATTAATTAAATATAAACTCACTATTTAAAACAAAAAGATTATTACATTGGGTAAACCTGCTGTCAAGGAACTTTTTCAAGTGTGAAGGAGCAGGGATATTAGTTTAAAGAGTAAGGGATGTGTGATGCAAGTCATGGCATTTTCAGTTGCTTTACATGAATATGAAAGTTGGACAATGAATAAAAAAAGACCGAAGATAAATCAATGTCTTTGAATTGTGGTTTTAGAAGGGTACTGACTATCCCATGGATTGCCAAAAGAACAATCAAATCTGTCTTAAAAAGAAATGACAGGCCGAGTGCTCCTTACAGGCAAGGATGATGAAACTTCCTCTCACATGCTTGGAGTTTGTTCTCAGGAGAAACCAGTCCTTGGAGAAAGACATTACGCTGGAAAGTCAGTTGTTGTTGTTGCTGTTGTTAGGTAGAGAGGTCAGCAAGTGAAAGGAAGACCCTCAACAAGATGGATTGAGGCCGTGATTTCAACAACGTTCTTGAGCGTGACAGCGTGAGGATGGTATAGGATAGAGCAAGATTTCCTTTCATTGTGTGTCAGATTGTTTATGTCAGTATCAACTTGACAGGACAGAACAATAACAGCAATAGTATTTAGCACATAGTCAGTTACAAGTGTAGATGTAAAATGTACAACATCAAGAGCACACAGGAGAAAAAGGAAGCAAAATGGGACATACCTGTATATAGCAATTTCTAGAACAACCACTAAAAAAAAATCTAACAAAAGATATAGGAAGCAATTTGAAATAATATTACAATGAGTAAGGCAAGAAAGATGAAAACATGGGCAGAGAAGGAAAGTGAAAAAAAAAAAAGATGTATAGATGTATACCCAGTCATGTCTATTGTTATATTCATATGTACCTGTTTTTAATCACTTACATTGACCTGTAATGTACCAGATATTATTGTTCATATTTTATAGATGAGGAAAATGAGGCTTACAGAGAATAATTAACTTGCCCAAGGTCACACAGCTTATTACTAGCCATTCACTCATTGAACTTACACCTTGGGAATATTCTTAGCTTCATAACTGTCTCATCAGAATGAATCTACATGTACATATTATATTTTAAATTAAGAATAGTTCTCTGAAACAATTTTACAGGCTAAAAGTCTTAAAGGAAGAATGGAAAAGCAACCCGCTGAATTACTGGCACTGTTGCCGTGGAAACCTGAAAAGAGATTACATACAAATCAGTTTTACAACTCCATCTTTTAATAGGTGCAGAACGTAGCCACAGGATGCTGAATCCTCATGGAAAACTTCTTCAAAAATCCATCTAATCAAAAATCTCCTCAGCTTTTCTAATACAAAAATCCCAGTTCACACAGTAAGCTGAACTCTGCCAGCTAGGGTGGGTAATGATTTTCTTTTTCTGAACTGCTGTCATTCATTCTCTGCTTGTTGAGGGGGGAAAAAGAGAAAATAATGCTGAAAAGCAAGAACAAGAGGTTTCTATGCGTGTGTCCTAAAAGCCAGATCAAGAGGTGTTGAAGAGGGAGCCATGGGTACTGATTGAAAGGAGAGGTAAATATCACTGAGACAAACAGGCAAATGTAAACAGGTCCCACCAGGGCAGTGTAGGCAGCATCCTCCACAGGAAGCCAGAGTGAATGCTTTGCAGTAGCACAGACCCATCTCTGGTACATATTTCTGTGATGTTAAGGCATTGCCAGCAGCAAGTTGTCACAGTAAAAAGAAATTCTAATGTTGAATGAAGGAATACATTGGTTTACAAGGAGTTATTTACTTAGTTATTCAAATTTAGACCCTTTCATATGCCTTTCTAGAATGGAATAAGTACCCAAAAGTAAGAAAGACATGATTTGTCATTTTTTTTTCTTTTAGGACATTTTTCTCTGGTTTAGCCTGTCATTTGACTCTAAACAGTAAAATCCATCTTGTATATGTATCAATTAGGACTGAACTTGGATGCAAATAATGGAAATCGTAGTGGTTTAAACAAAAGAGAAGCTCATTTCTCTCTCACTTAAAAGTTCTCATGGGTCATCTAAGGGTTGATATGGTAGCTCCACAATCACCAGGGACCCAGAATCATGCTAGTTTGTGATTTCTCCATTTCCAGCGTGTGACTTCCAACTCTTGCTCCAAAATGACCACTAGAAAGACGTCCCACATACCTACAACAGAAAGTGAAAAATCCAAACTCACTGCCATTTGTTTGGAACTGATTCATAGCTGAACCTCCATTGAGTTTCTGAGGTTATAAGTCACATGGAAGGAGGCTGCCATCTCACTCCTGAGGAGCTTCTGGGGGATTCAACCACCAGAGAAGTGTGGCCTTTCAGTTAGCAGAATACATTCCTACAGACCGTGTCACCAGAGAGACAACTGAAAACACAAAGCGATGAAAAATACTCTTCTCCCCCTTAAAGAACTCTACCCTGAAGATTTATTCACTTCTACTTATAGCCCACATATCTGGGCTGCCCTTGCTTGCCATAGATCATATTCTATTATTATTGTACATATCATGTTCTTTTTGTTGTTGTGTGCCATCAAACAGATGCCAACTCAGAGGTTATAGTTATATATATATGAATGACACAGTTGTTGTTGTTAAGTGCTGTCAAGTTGTAGATGATTCATAGTGACCCTATGAATGAAAGACCTAAACACCTGTATAACTTTCATCGTTTCTCCAAGTTCATACAGTTTCTGGAGACCAGCTATATCGGAAGTGGCTGCCACTCCTGCTTCCAAGCTTGTTTTAATAGGGGACCTCCTCCAACAAACACTGTCCGCCATGGGTAACCATTAACACATTTGACACATCAGCGTCACAGTGTTTAGCATCACAGCAACCACGAGTTACCTCTGTACAACAAATGGACAGAAGTAGAATTGCCTAATAAGGCGTCTTAGACTGCAGTCTTTGTAGAAAGGAACTCTGGTGGAGTGGTGCATAATGTGTCAGGCTGCTAACCAGGTTAGTGGTTCAACTCCACCTGCTGCTCCATAGGAGAAGGGGAGTTAATTTCTGCCCACAAAGACTTACAGCCTTGGCAACCTAATTAGAGGGTCGTGATGAATCGTAATTGACTTAACGGCAGTGGGCTTTAATCTCGGCAGAAGGAGCCCTGGTAGTTCTGTGGTTAAACATTTGACTGCCTACTTAAAGGTTGGTGATTGGAACTCATTAGCGGCTCTTTGGGAAAAGCATGTGACAATTTGTGTCTATAAAAACGGCAGCTTTGGGAACTCTGTGGGGCATTTCTACTCTATCCTATAGGATCACTATGAGTCTGGCCAAGAGACTTGGCCACATGAGTTCAGTCTCTTTTTCAGTCTTTACTGGGCCAGATCATTGGGTGTTTTTTTTTACTCTCACAGAACCATGATGGGTTCAAACCACTTATCTTTTGACTAGCAGCCAAGCCTTTAACCACTGTGCCATGAGAGCAATTGTGTAGAAATAACCAGAAGAGGGACAGCTGTATTTTGCATAGTCAAGGAGGTCACAGGACTCGTATTTGATTAATGTATCCATTTGTTCATGATATAGTCAAAACATAATTATTAGTCATTCAATGTATGTCAGGATCTTGATTAGCTTCTGGGAATAAAAAAAAGACAGTAGAGCCATAAAAACAAACAAATAAGGTCAACACATAGTGACAAGGACTTTAGATCAGTAAAAAAGTAACTAACTTTATTTAGTTCCATGGGAGAGCTTTGAAGAAAATTTTTTGTAAAGAAATAGCCCATAAATGAAGTATCTTAAAAAAAGAAAAGAACATCTCTAGTAGGGAAGTGCTGGAAGGGGCAAGAAGTGTGTGAGAGTATTGGAAAACAGAGAAGGTATTCTAGGCAAGAAGGATCTTACACAGTGACAGAGTGTGGGCAAGTGTGGCTTGTAGGGAACTCTTGGCTCCACAGGACTCGAATAGGGATGTCAGACATATGGAGGGAGTTAGGAATGAGGGTGGATGATGAGACTGAACACAGCAGAGACCCATGATGACAAACTTTGTAGACAGTTTGAAGAGTTTGCACATCATTTTATGATAAATGAGAAGTCACTGGAAAGATCTAAATGGGACACCCACAGTGGAATTGTGTTTTAAACAAAGTATGTGCAAACAAGCAAGCTAGACTGGAGATGAGCATGACTGAAAACGGAGGAAAAAAAGGAAAACGGAGAACTGCTCACTTATTAAGCATTTCCTGAACATCAGTTGTGTTCCAGCACCATGTTAAGTGCGAAGGCTACCAAATGGAGTGTGACAGACACAGGAGGACCTTGAAAAACCCAAGAAAAAAGAGGCACACAAACCAAAGTTAACAGTACTCTGCAGCATGTGTGAACATACGAAGGCACAGGATGATCAGAGACAACGTCCCTCAGCGAGGGAAGCTCCTAACTTTATAGAGATGGGGCAGGAAAGCCATAGAGAAAAGGGATCTTTTGTTGATGAGGGCTGAAGAGATGTTTGACAGGTGGTCAAGGGGAGGGAAGGGCATTCCTGGCACAGTATACAGTATCTTCAGATAAAGAGAGTATCTGCAAATGAACAGAGCGGCAAATAGTAATACGAGTGTAGGGGTGACAGAAAATCCAACCCAGACAAGGGCATAGGCAACTGAGAGGTCACATGATCAGAACCTAAGTTGGGTGGAAAGGGAAGTCACAGAGCTAAAGCATTCGTTTGCTCCTCCTGATCCACTGAAACTCTCCTCCACTCAGCTCTGTTGCACAGAAGGTTGAGATGCATGGATTGCATGAATGTTGTTGTGATATGCTATCAAGTTGCCTGCAACTTATAAGGGCCCTATGTACAATAGCTCTGAAGCCTGTACTATCCTGAGACAGTCTCACTGATTCCAACACACCTACCCCTATTGCCCCAGTTATCATATCAATCCTTCTCATCCAGCGACTTCCTTGCCTGTGCTGTCTCTCCACCTTTCCAAGCATGTTGTCCTTCCCCAAGGATCAGTCCCTTCTGGCCATGTGTCCAAATTGTGTGAGACAGAGCTTCAAAATCTTAACCTCCTAGGAGAAACTTGGTTTCACAGTCTCCAAGACAGACCAATTTGCTTTCTTGGCAGTCCGTGGCATATTCAGACTCTGCTCTAGCACCACAACTCAAAGGCATTGATTCTTCTTCTGTCATCCTTAGTCATTATCCAGTTCTCTGACACATAATAAGTAATTAGGAAGGTCATGGCCTGGATCAGGTGCACATTAGTCTCTAGACTGACATCGTTGCTTTTCAGTACTCTGGAGAGGTCCCTGATAGCAGATTTTTCCAGTGCAATTCATCTTTTGATTTCCTGATTGCTGATGCCAAGAGTGTTGATCATGGAGCTGAGTAAGCGGTAACTGTTAACAACCTCGATCTCTTCTCCATCTATCATGGTGCTGCCAAGTGACCCAGGGGTGAGAATGTCTTCTTGATGTTGAGCTTCAGTCCACATTGAAGACTCCAGACCTTGACCTTCTGCAGCAAGCGCTTCAAGTCTTGTTCAGTTTCAGCAAGCAAGGATGTGTAATCTGCATAATATAGATTGTTGTTTGTTGTTATGTACCATTGAGTTGGAACTGACCCATAGCTGACCCTCTGATGGGTTGCATGGGAGATTGCCCATCCTTCTCTTCATGGAGCAGCTGGTAGCCTCAAACCGTGTGCCTTCAGAATTGCAGCACAGCTTCTTGCCACTAAACCATCAGAGATGAAATAGATTAGAGCCCCAAATTTTTCTACAGGAACGACCAAATCTCCTGAAATGGCTTATAGGTCTTAATCCTTTGTTTAGTATGTCAAAGATGACCATCTTATGGATTCAGATCTGTCTGGATAATAAAACAGAATTCTTGCTATTGATAAGTTCACAAATAAATGGCGGAGGAGGGAGGGGTATAAAATTCTACAGAGTAGTAAAACTATTATACTTTGGCATACTTTCTGACATAGTTTTGTTTTATTTTTCTTCTGACATAGATTAAACAGATAGACAATTCAAATAAATATTTTCCAATTCCAGGAAAAGAATATCTGAGCGTCAATCTTAAAGTTGGGTGTTCAGTTTTGATCCAGTCACTTGTGTCGGGGGTGGGCAGGGGGAGACACACATAATAAAACGTGGCTACTTTTGAAACTGAGAAGGACCTGAAGCACTTGCTGCAGTAGGTCAAGGACTGCAGCTGTCAATATGGATTGAAGTTCAACATCAAGAAAACAAAGATTCTCACCACTGGGCTGATTGGCAGCATAATGATAGATGATGAAGGAATTGAGATTGATGAAGGGATAGCTTCCGTTTGCTTGGCTCTACAATCAACACTTTTGGTACCAGCAGCCAGAAAATTAAAAGATTAATTTCACTGGGAAAAACCTGCTCTCAGAAACCTCACTTTGAAGAGCAAAGATGTCAGTCTGGAGACTAAGATGTGCCTGATCCAGACCATGGTCTTTGTAATTACTTGCTATGCACATTAGAGAGCTGGACAATGACTAGGGATGATAGATGGAGAGTTTATGCCTTTGAGTTGTGCTGCTGGAGAAGAGTATTGAATGTACCATGGACTGCTAGGAGAACAAACAAGTTCATCCTGGAAAGGGTGAAGCCAGGCTGCTCCTTGGAGGCAAGGATTCTGAAGCTCCTTCTGACATACTTTGGACATGTTGCAAGGAGGGACCAGTCCTTGGAGAGGGACATCATGCTTGGGAGGGTAGAGGGACGGTACAGGAGGGGAAGACCCTTGATGAGATTAATTGATTCAGTCACTGGGGTAATGGGGCTAGGCGTGTTGAAGGCAATGAGATTGGCAAGGGATAGAGCAGGGTTTAGGGCTGTTGTACATAGGGTCACTATGAGTCGCAGGTGACTCGACTGCACATAACAACAACAACAACCATAACCACCACCACCTGGGACTCACCTGTTTATGCAGGGAGAAAATTTCCAGGGACAGGGCACTGTGAAAGGATCAGAAACATCCTTGAAAAAATTCTCAGGGTGGAATAAGCTATTATTTATGTGAATGAAGATAGACTGTGATGAAAGGCTAATTTAAATTCCATCTTGCCATAAGGTACCAGCACAGTTTTTGAAGAGAAAAGGAATATTGGTACACCTATTCAATTGTATTTTTGTTATTTATATTCTATATATTTATAAAAAGTTATATGTAAAATATTCTAGATATTCATAAAAACTTGTGGCTAACATTAAGAAGAATGGGAATCCCAGAGCAATTAATTGTGCTCATGCAGAACCTATACCTAAACCAGGAGGCTATTGTGTGAACAGAGCAGGGGAACACTGCACGGTTTAAATTGAGAAGGGAGTACGTCAGGGTTGTATTCTCTCTCAGTAGCTATTAAATCTGTATGCTGAGCAAATTATCTGAAAACCTGGACTCTATGAAGAGGAGTGTGGCATCAGGATTGGAGTAAGATTCATCAATTACCTACATTATGCAGATGACACAACCTTGCTTACTAAATGTGTGGAGGACCTGAGCATTTGTTGCAGAAGATCAAGGAATGCAGCCTTCAGTATAGATTGGATCTCAATATTAAGAAAATAAAAATTCTTACCACTGGACCAATAGACATAATCATGATAGATGAAAAAGAGATTGAAACTGTCAACAGCTTCATCTTGCTTGGATCCACAATTAACACCCTTGGTACCAGCAATCAGGAAATAAGGAAACCCATTGCACTGGGAAAATATGCAATTAGGGACCTCTTCAAATTATTGAGGATTAGTGATGTCAATTTGAGGACTAAAGTGCATCTGATTGAGGCCTTTGTTTTTCTGATTACTAGCTATGCACCTGAGAGCTGGACAATGAATAAGGGTGACAGAAAAAGAATTGATGCCTTTGAGCCGTGGTGTTGGAGAAGAGCACTGAACATCCATGGACAGCCAAGAGAACGAAAAGATAGGTCTTGGAGACAGTGCAGCCGTAGTGCTCTTTGGAGGCAGGAATGATAAGGCTTTACCTCACATACTTTGGGCATGTTGGTAAGAGAGGTATTCCTTGGAGAAGGACATGATGCTGTTAAGGGTGGAGGTTGGCTAAGGAGAGGAAGATCCTCCTATAGGTGGCCTGTCATAGTGACTGCTGCAGTGGGCTCTTGTCAGGAAGTGTGAGGATGGTGCAGGATACAAGGTCCAGACCTTTTTTTCATAGGGTCACTATGAGTTGTACTCAACTCGATGGCACTGAACAATAACAACATATATAACATTCAGGGAGCTCTTAGTGGTCTAGTGGGAAGAAGCTGTACTGCAATCCCCTAGGCAAGTGGCTCAAAGCCATCACCTCCTCCCATGTGATTAACTGTCTCTGAAAACCTGCTGGAAGTTCAGCAATGGGTCAGTTTTGACTTGATAGCATTCAAACACAAAACCAAAATACAATATATTCAATTATATTTCTACTATTTTGTTGTTATTGTTGGTTGTCCTTGAATAATTTTTAATTCATAGTGACTCATGTGCATAATAGCACTGTCTCATAGGATATTTCAGGCTTTTAGAAGTAGATCACCAGATCTGACTTTCAAAAGGCCTCTGGGTGAGTATCAATTAAGAAGAGCACTTAACTTCTTGTGCTACTGAAGGACTCCATCTATTACTGTGGGCCTAGTCAAATCAGCTATCCCTTAGTCATATAGCTCATTGACAGAGGTAGGTGGGACTGCATTGCTACACCTGCCACACAGCTGGATCCAAAGATTGCCTGCCTGCTCCCAGCATGCTCTGGGATAGTTTCCATGCCAACCAGCGTAGGAGTATTTCCACCGTATCTACCCACTCCAGGATAGACATTAATAGAATAAGTGTATATTAAAAAGTGTAAGAGACAGGTTAAATAAGTACATGCAATTATTTTTATAGTTCTGTGATCCTAAATAATTCTTTATGATAGTCCTCTTTATAGCACACAAGATAATAGAAGATAGGTTGTAATGTCTTTCCTGTTAAATGCACAGAGCTCTTTCAAATGTGTTGTCATATTATCCTCACAGCATTTCAAACAGGTAAGAAAGGTATATTACCTTGCAGGTTGGGAAACTAAGGTACAGAATCACGAACTGACCATCTTACTCAGTTAGAGGCAATTCTGACATTAGGGAAGATTTGAGAGTCCCATCTGTGCAATCTGCATTTTCACTCCATTTTTCTGCTGCTTTGATCCATCTGCTTTAAACTCCACAGCTAATCAATGCAACACAATTTTTATTAAATACTATCCTAACTATATTTTGTGCTAACTCTAAAAGCAGGGGAAAAAAAACTGGCAAGGGTTTCTACTACAGGTAAGGGCAGTTAGGTAAACCATTAAAGAAAAAGGCAAGTGAATAAAAAAATTGGGGAACAGAAAAGCAGCTATATATATTTGACTTACATGTAAATATATCACCTAAATTTTTGAGCAAGAAAAAGAAATAACCAGTCAGCTCTGAAATAGAATAGTTTAGACCACTGACACAAGGTCCGCTTCACTTTTAGCAAGCAAGGTTGTGTCATCTGCATAACTCAGCTTGTTGATAAGTTTTCCTCCAATCCTGATGCTACATTCCTCTTCATATAGGCCAGCTTATCAAATTATTTGCTGAGCATAGAGATTGAGTAGGTATAGGAAAAGACACAACTCTGACTCAGACTTTTCCTGATCTTAAAACATGTAGTGTTCTTGTTCTGTTCAGACAAATGCTTCTTGGTTTAGATATAGGTCTCACATGAGCACAATTAAATATTCTAGATTCCCATTCTTATCAGTTTTATCATAATTTGTTATTATTTACATAGTCAACTGCTTTGCCATGGTCGATATAGCATTGTGTTTTATACATTCTTTGATATGTTGCTGTTATGTGCCATGGAGTCATTTGTGACTCATAGCGACCCTATGTACAAGAGCTCTAATCGCTGTTCTATCCTGTGCCAACCTAGCCATCTCAAACACACTTATTCCTACCGCTCCAGTCACAGAATCGATCCATCTCATTGAAGGTCTTCCTCTCCTTCGCCGCCCCTCCACTCTGCCAAACATGATGTCCTTCTCCAAGGACCAGTACCTCCTTGCAACATGCCCACAATATGTCAGACTAAGCTTCAGAATCCTTGACTCCAAGGAGCATTCTGGCTTCACCTTCTCCAGGACAAACCTGTTTGTTTTCCTAGCAGTCCATGGTATATTCAACACTCTTCTCCATTCTATTTTATATAATAGCTATTGATCTACATTTATTATTACCCCATCTTTTCAAGTCCCGATTGAATCTTTCCTATTCCTTCACCATCCCCATGTGCCCACTAACCTCTGCTATCCTACTGATTTCCCCTCTTTCTTCCTTTTCCACCCTTTTTTCTCCCTTCTGCTTTTAAAAATGTATACATATTTTACTCAGTGATCTACTTTTTACAATGGTTTTATGTGGTATTTGTCCTTATGTGACTGATTACTTCATTCAACATAATGTTCTCTATCCCTTATTATATAGTATTTTACAAAATTTTTATTCCTTGGTGCTATATAATATTCCATTGTGTGAATGTGCCACAATTTTTCAATCTATTCATTTGTTGATGGGCATTTGGACTGTTTCCATTTTCTTGCTGTTGTGGATAATGCTGCTATGAGCATGGGTGTACATGCTGTGGCTGTTATGTGGCATTGAGTTGCCTGTGACTCACAGCGACTATCTGTATATCAATATACCTATATCTCTATCTGTAACTCTATCTCTAACTCTATCTATCTATCTATCTATCTATCTATCTATCTATCTATCTATCTATATGTGTGTATATATATGTGTGTGTCTCAGGTTTCAGCAAACAAGGTTGTGTCATCTGCATAATGCAGATTTTTAATGAGTCTTCCTCCAATCCTGATGCTACATTTCTCCTCATAAAGTCTTATTAATTCTTTACTTCCTTGGGATATATTCCTAACAGTAGAATAACTGGGTCAAATGGGATTTCTATGTTTAGTTTTTTGAGGCAATGCTAAACTACCTTTCAAAGTGGTTGTACATTTTACAATCCCACCAGCAACAAGAGTTTCAATCTCACCACATTTTCTCCAACATTTATTGCTTGCCATCATGCTAACTTTGCTCCTGCTTCTGGGGTGTATATCATTGTTGTTTTCATGTACATTTTTCTGATTGCCAGTAATTTTGAACATTTCTTCATGTGTCTACTGGGCATTCGAATGTCTTCCTTTGGGAAGAGTCGTCTTATGTCTTTCATCCATTTTGTTATTGGGTTATCAGTCTTTCTCAAGTGGAGGCCCTGTAGAATTCTGTAAAGTTCAGTTATGAGACCTCTGTCTGAAATGGCATTGCCAAATGCTGCCTGCCCCCATCAGTCTGTAGTCTTTCTTTTTACCCTATTAGAAAAAGGTTTTGATGTATACAGAGACTTGAGTTTCAGAAGGTCTCATTTGTCAGTTGTATCCTTTCCTGGTTTCCGGTTATTTAAAATGAATTTTTAGTAAAATTTTACCTGCCTGTGAGATTAATGATATTGTTTGATAATGTCTACATTCTCCTGGATCATCTTTTTTAGGTGATATCTTACGATAAGTTGGCTAGGAAGCTGTATTCCCTTTTTTTTAATACATCTCTATATAGATATTTTTAAAACCTCACTATCTATGGAATCAGAATCAATACATAGCTGACTCTCCAGTGAGTTTTCAAAGACTTTTAACTGCACAACAAGAGAATGCCATATTTCCCCCTCAGAGCCACTAGTGGATTCAACCCAGCAGACAGGTGCCATCTTTAGGTTAGCAGTACAGCCCCTACAGACTATACCGCCAGGGCTCCCTTATATACATATTACTGTGGCTATGTGCTATCAAATTGAAACTGACTCATAGCTTGTCTGTCAGTTGGCAGCACAACTCCTTACCATTAAGCCATCAGAGCTCCAGTTCATATAGATAGAGATGTACAGATATATGGAGGGAGGGAGAGAGAGTGAAAGAGAAAGAGAGAGAGATTGATTGAGAGATTTTTGTGAACCTTCAAGTTGAAAGCAACCCACAGCTGATCCTCCAGTGGGTTGTCACAGGCAATAAATCACATGCTAGGAGTTTGCCCATCTTTTTCCTGTGGAACAGCTGATGCATTTGAAGTGCATGCTTCTGGAATGGCAATTCAGCTCCTTACCATTAGGCCACCAGCATTCCCTCATAGATATAAACCTAGACATAGACATACATACATATGTATAGTTGCTAAGTGTCACCAAGTTGAGTACAACTCATAATGACCCTAAAATCTGAAACTCAACCTATCTTGCACTATCCTTATCAATCCCAACACATTTGTGCCCATTGCCACAGACACTGTACCAATTTGTCTCATTGAGATCTTCTTCACTGAACATCAACTTTTCCAAGCATGACGTCTGTTTCCAAGGAGTAGCCTCACCTAACAACATGTCCAAAATACCTGAGATGAAACTTCACCATCCTTGCCTTCGAACAGCATTTTGGTTGCTCTTTCTCTAATACGTATATTTGTTTATTCTTTTGGCAGTCTATGGGATATTCAGCACTCTCTTCCAACACCACAACTCAAATGCATTGATTCTCCTCCTGTTATCCTTATTCATTATCCAGCTCTTAGATGCACAGTAGATGATTAGAAAGCCTATGGCTTGAATCAGGCAGACCTTAGTCTTTAAACTTACATGATTGCTTTACGACTTCAGAGAGATTCTTGACAGTACACCTTCCCAGTGCTATACATTTTCTGATGCCATAACTGCTAATACCAAAGGTGTTGATTGTGAATCCAAGTAAGAATGAAATAGTTGACAATTTAAATCTTTTCTCTATCTATCATGATCTTACCTGTTGGCTCAGTGGTGGGATTTTTGTTTTCTTGATATTGAGATATAATTCATATTGAAAGCTGCAATCCTAGGTCCTCTGCAGCATGCACTTCAGATCCTCTTCACTTTTAGCAATCAAGATCATGTCATCTGCATACTGCAGGTTGTTGATGAGTTTTCTCTATTCTTGATACCACACTCTTCTTCATAAAGTCCAGCTTATATAATAATTTGCTCAATATACAGACTGAATAGGTATAGAGAAAGGATACAGCACTGAAACACACATTTCTCAGTTTTAAGCTATTAAGTGCTCCCTTGCTGTGTTTGGACAACAAAAAAAATATTAGAAGAATAGCCAGAACACGCCTTAGAATGGTTGTTGTTGGTGTTGTTGTTGGGTGCCATCAAGTCAAGTATGACTCATAGCAACCCTATGAACAAAAGATCTGAATGGTGCAAATGGCTAACACACTAACTGCTAACCAAAAGGTTGGAGATTCAAGTCACTTGGAGTTTCTCAAAAGACAGTCCTGACATTATACCTCAAAACTGCCCAGGCATTGGAAACTTTATAGAGCCCAGTTCTACGCTGGCACACATAGGCTGCCAAGAAGAAGCAGAGACTTGACAACAATTGACTCTATTAATTGTAATAACTCCCTAAAACATGTTTCTTTGAAGCTATTCTCCTGCTCTTCAGACAAAGCTTTCTGGCATGCTCGGAGAGGATCAACACAGGGAAAGGCAAGGGCAAACTAAACTGGAAACCTGTGGCTGGGAATGTGGCTAGTCAGGAGCAATGAAATAGTTTCTTAGAACCATATAGAAGGGTTTTTCTAGACAGAAGGAAGTAAAGTATGTACAAAACAGTAAAATGGGTACAGTTTACAGGGCGTAGGGCAAATCTAAGAAGGGATGCAGACATATTAAGTTTATAGTTAAAAAATGAATAGACTTTGGGAAAGAAACTTGAAATTTTTGCACTGAACATGGGAAGGCAATTATCCCTTTATAAATTTTACCTTTTAAACAGTGGGAAGATTAGGAAACTGGAACAGTCTCAACATGCCAACAGTATGTTGTAAGTTTCATTTCTTGAAATTGATCTATAACACAGATAACGCAGATCGATTTTAAGATATGAAAGCAGATTTTTTTGTTTTTTTTTAGGAGAATTCAAGAGACATAAGTAAAGTATTCCAAATATATTTGCAAAGAAAGATTTATTCTTTGCTGCTTTCAGTACATTGCTTGGAGCAATAATATTCTCTTCCTTGTAGCCCTATTTCATATTGCTTTTTTCCTTTGAACATACTATCCTTCATTTGCCACACAAAGACATGTTGAATCTCCCATAAACACTGATATTCTCCCTGTCATGAAATGATAAACCAGCTGCTACAAAGAGCTTAGGAACCAGACAGAGTATTTCTACACATCTAACCCAAGTTATTTTCTGTGGCTTAACATATTTTCAATAGCAGTTCAGCCACATGCTTAACTCTAACATAGAATTCCTTTCACCAGCTATGAGGAAAAAAAAATAATCAAAGAGACCATTGCTTCTGTGGAAGTGCTTGTACATGACTCTGGGGAGATTATCCTTTCCCTCATTCCAACATGCTTTATGAGGTGGCCCCAACCTAGTTGTACTAAACCTCTAAAATGTATCCTTCACAGTTGCCAAGGCTGGAAGAGTCCCAAGAGTCTCTGAAAGCATGAAGAAAATTCTTTACAGCTTGAGACTTCTTTATCCTGGCAGGGCACCTAAACAAGTGACACATTTCTCCTTCACTGGCATTATCTTAACTTTTTCTAAGTATCATTTCCAGAAACATAAGTAGTCTCCATCCTTAGACTCTCTGGACATCCTCTGTCCTTTACTTGGTTTGGAGGATCACCATGTTCCTGATCAAGGAAACAGTAGAACATAATGTTATGGGTTCCTTGATACAGAAAACAGCTTGTATTACTTGTGGTTTAGTCTACTGCTGTGCCCTACCTAGAGCTTGCACAGAGGGGCTTTGTATTTTGGAGAAGGTGTACAGAATCATCATTAAAAGTTTATGTTTAAGTTAAAAGTTAAAGCAAGTGTGAATACTAGCTTCTCTGCTTACTAGCTGTAAGACCTTGTGCCAGTTATCTAACTTTTACTGAGCCACAATTATTTGTCTATTGTTGTTGTTGTTGTTATGTCGTTTCGGACTCATAGCGACCCTATGCAAAACAGCCCTAAACCCTGCACTATCCTGCACCAACCGCACCGCCTCTGACACACCCATCCTGATTACCCCAGTCACCGAATCAATCCATCTCATAGAGGGTCTTCCCCTCCTGCGCTGTTAGTTGAGAATAATAATATATCTACTTCTTTACATTTTGGGAGAAATGAAATAGGATAATTTATGTGAAGAATGCCATAAGCACAGTAAGTAGTCAATAAATATTAGCCATTGTCATTAAGAAAACAAACTCCTAGCCACTGACCCAATAGGCAACATAATGTTAGTTGGAGAATGATGGAAGTTGTCAGTAATTTCGTTTTACTTGGATCCAGAATCATTATCTATGGAAGCAGCAGTCATGAAATAAAAATTTATGTTGCAGTGAGAAAAATCTGTCAAGGTCTTCTTTAAAAAACAAGGATGGAAATTCAAAGACTAAGGCAGCATGCCTGATCTAAGCTACGATATTTTTAATTGTTTCATATGTACCTTAAAGTTAAACAATGAGTAAGAAAGACTGAAGAAAAATTGATGCTTTTGGGTTATGATGGTGCCCAAGAGTTTTTACTATCCCATGAGTTGTCAAAAGAACAAACAAATCTCTCTTAGAAGAAATGCAAAATAGGATCCTCCTTTGAAGCAAGCATGGTGAAACATTTGAGCATGTCATCAGGCAGAGCCTGTCCTTGGAAAAACCTGCTGAGAAAGGTGGAGGAAGACAGATTGATACAGTGACTATAAAATGAGTATGAGCATGATGGAGATCATGAGGATGGCATAGGATAAGGAGAATTCATGACAGCATTATTCTAACAGCAATTAATCAAACACTACATAAGCCAAATAATAAAAACTAGCTTAAACAAATTAAGACAACCCAACACAAAAAAATACAATGCACCAATCAGAAGTCATGTTTCCAATATGCACACTGTATGTAACATGGGGAAGCACTCATAAGAGAATGTTATTTTTTTAAAGAAATTGACGTGAAAGCTCACAGTCACTAAGTCACTCCTATTAACTTGATTCCACCTCCAACCAAAGCTCCATCAAGTTTCCGAGGCTGTAAATCCGAATGGGAGGAAAGAGAATGCCCATCATTCTCCTGAGGAGCAGTGGTAGAGTCCAGCTGCCAGAGGCATGAAAATTTCTGGTTAGCAGCACAACTTGCTATGCACTGATAGATATTAGATGTGAGTGATCTTTTTTAAATTGGGTGTACAACCATTGTTGATTGCCATCGAGTCACACATGACTCATAGGGACCCTATGAATAAAAGGCCTAAAGCCTTTCTGTAACTATTGGCATTTATCAAAATTCATAGTTTCCAGAGGCATGTTGTTTAGGAAGTGGATTAAGTTATAAAAAGTAAAATCTTACCATGAAATATGTGTGATGAAGGAAGTTGTTGTTGTTGTTGTTGTTGTTGTTGTTATGTGCCGTCGAGTGGCTTGTGACTCATTGAGACCCTAGTTACAACAGCCCTAAACTCTGCTCTGTCCTGTGCCAATCTCACTGTCTCTGACACACCCATCCCGATTACCCCAGTCACCGAATCAATCCATCTCCTAGAGGGCCTTCGCCTCCTGCACCTGCCCTCCACCCTCCCAAGCATGATGTCCTTCTCCAAAGACCAGTCTCTCCTTAGAACATGCCCAAAGTATGGCAGACTAAGACTCAGAATCCTTACCTCCAAGGAGCAGCCCTATTTAACCCTCTCCAAGATGAATCTGTTTTCTTAGAAGTCCATGGTAAGTCCTCAGTACTCTTCCCCAACACCAAAGATCAGAGGCATCAATTCTCCTTCTATCCTCCCTAGTCATTGTCCAACTCTCTGACACAGAACAAGTGATTGCAAAGACCATCGCCTGTATCAGATGCACCCTAGTCTCCAGAGAGACACCATTGCTCTTCAGTACTTTAGAGAGGTCCCAAAGAGCAGACTTTCCCATCACAATACATCTTTTCATTTCCTGGCTGCTGGTCCCAAGAGTGTTGATTGTGGAGCCAAGCCGACTAAAGATGTGAACAATCTCAATCTCTTCACCATCCATTCTGATGCTGTCAATTGGCCCAGTGGTGAGAATCTTTGTCTTCTTGACATTAAGCCTCAATCCATATTGAAGGCTGCAGTCCTTGACCCTCTGCAGCAAGCACTTCAGGTCCTCCTCAGTTTCAGCAGGCAGGGTTGTGTCATCTGCATAATGCAGATTGTTGATAGATCTTCCACCAAACTTGACCCCACATTTCCCCTCATAGAGCCCAGCATCCCAGCTCATCTGTTCTGCATACAGGTTGAAAAGGTATGGAGACAGGACACATCCCTGGCATACGCCTTTCCCAATTTTGAACCATGCAGCAGTGTTTCCTTGCTCTGTTCTGACGACTGCCTCTTGGTCCAAGTATAGGTTTCGCATTGGCACGATCAAGTATTCTGGTATTCCCATTCTTCTCAGAGTCTGCCACAGTTTGTTATGATCCACACAGTCAAATGCTTTTGCATAATCAATGAAGCACAGATAGACATTCCTCTGGTATTCCCTGCTTTCAACCAAGATCCATCTAACATTAGCTATAATATCCCTAGTACCACACCCCTTCTAAACCCAGCCACAAGTCCAGGCTGGATTTAGAAGGATGAAGAAAGTAAAACCATGTTTATTTTCTTTTGTTATAACTTTTGTATTAAAAATTTTCCATTATTATTATTCATTATTTTTATGATCAGGGTTTTTTGGTTTGTTTTTTTTTTTAAATGTATCCCAAGTTTTCTGAGTTACTTTTTATGAACTTATTTACATTTTAATTATAATCCTGTAAAGAAATAAATCTTTAGCTCCAAAGAATCAATGGAATCTCAGTTATCTGCCAGAGATAAGAGGTAAAGGTAGGTTTGTATCTCATCCTTCATCCTCCCCTACTCAAATCATGGTAGGTGATAGATGAGCCTTACAGGTAGCCTTAGAGTCAAAGACTTTGGAGAAGGCTGCATGTACAGTGATGGGGCCAGCAGACACAGCCCTCACCTCCTGCGTCCAGGCACTGATCAGCAGGGAGGCACTGGTCTGGTGGGAAAACAATGGCTCTTTTCTGCATAATCAGAAAGCTGCATCTGTTCAGTTGACTATATTTGCTGTGAAGGGGTGGGGGAGGGGAATGAGTCCTGAACCTAAGAATGTTCCTAAGCCAACCTTTTCACGGGATGGTATGATCTCCAGAGAGAAAGTGTGGCTCATAATCTTTGTGCTCACTATCCTATTTTGGCCATAAAAAACTAAACCTACCATCAATGAATCTGTTCAGACCTGTGTCTGCCCTCCATGGAGTTTCTGAGGCTGTAAATCTGAGGAGACTGATTATTGTTCTCCGTTGAGTGGGAGGTAGACCTGAACTACTGACCTTTCGGTTTCTAGTACAAGAGAAAGTACACTGTCTCATCAGGGCTCCTTACTACATACATATTGTTTAATGGTTACTAGAGGCATGTTCTACCAATGTTTTGAAATCATGGTATTGCTAATTGTCAGTATTTAGCATTCACAGAGTATTATTCTGGGATATCTTGCCAAAAATAATTAGTAATTTTCACAGCCCCCTAAAAAGGTAAGTCAACATTATTAGTATCATTATTCTATGAAACACACAAGAACATTGACAGCTGATGTCACAGTGGATCTTTGGCAAAACCAAAACGAACTCTTTTTCCCCCTTGTCCTTTATTAGCTGTTAGAAATATCATGGAACCATAGGATTCTTCTAACATAAAAGACACATTATTTAAATGTGAGATAAATAAGTTGGTTGTGATTTGCTATCAAATAAAAATTATTCGTTTCTTTAATTAAACAGTTTAATCACTTTTTTGGTTCACAATCAGCTCTTGTCAAATAAGAATTGCCTCAAGTTAGAAAAAGATCTTATGACAAAGTTTTTACTAAGAAAATCTCACTCTCATTATCTTTGAAAATGTAGCTAAGAATAGCCACACCAAAACCTCACACTAATGATATGACTATAATAAATGTGAGAGCTCTACTTAGGTAACAAAGGAAAATGGGAGCACATTGTTTAAAAAAGAAAATGGAGTAAAACATTTTAATCAACATTGAGTTGTAATTTAGTATAGTAAAATGCTTATATGTTAAGTATACAGAATGATGTGTTTTTTTAAAAATATATGCACCTTTGTAAATACTTCAGTAATCAAGATATGTATCATTTCCCTGCCCTGAGATTATTTCTTCCTGATACTTTGAAGCCAAATGTCACCTTCTCAAGATAGCTACTGATCTAATTTCTATCACTGAAGTATTCTAGTATTATTGTTAGGTGCCATTGAGTCAAGTATGACCCTAAGAATAACAGATCTGAACTCTGTTCTTCTATCTTGTATCACTCTCACAATCTCTAAATTATCATAGGTGTGTCTATCCAATCTGTACACTAAGCAAATCAAAGGAGCTGACCTATATGAGGAAGAATGTGGCAGAATTAGAGGAAAACTCATTAACAACCTGACATACAGAAGGCTCAATATGCTTGCTAACAGTGAGAAGGACTTGAAGCACTTTAAGAAAAACATCAAAGACTATAGCCTTGAATATGGATTCTACTTCAACATGAAGAATAAGGCAGACCAAAGAAGAGATGATGCCTATTAATGGTACTGTTGTGGGAAAGTACTGAATAGACTTGATGTTGCTGTTATGTGCCATTGAGTCACATGTGACTCATAGTTCCAAAGCCTGCCCTTTCCTGAGCCAGTCTCACTGATTCCAACATACCTAACCCCATTGCCCTATACCAATCCATCTCATCTGAGGTTTTCCTCTCCTGCGCAGTTCCTCCACGCTCCTGAGCATTATGTCCTTCTCCAAGGATTGATCCCTCCTGGCCACATGCCCAAAGTATGTGAGGCAGATCTTCAAAATCCTATCCTCCAAGGGGAAACTTGGTTTCACCCTCTCCAAGACAGACCTATTTGTTTTCTTGGTGGTCCATGGTATGTTGAAGACTCTTCTCCAGCATCACAACTCAAAGGCATTTATTCTTCTTTCGTCATCCTTAGCCATTGTCCATAGGAAGTATTTGTGAAGACTATGCCTGGATCAGAGACACATTAGTCTCTAGACTGACATCATTGCTTCTCAGTACTCTGGAAAGGCCCCTGACAGCAGATTTACCTAAAGAGTTTGTCTTTTGATTTCCTACGCTGGTGCTGAGAGTGTTGATTGTTGGAGCCAAGCAAGCTGTAATTGTTAACAACCTCAATCTCTTCTCCATTCCTCATGGTGCTGCCAATTGGCCCAGTGGTGAGAATCTTTCTCTTCTTGATGTTGAGCTTCAATTCATATTGAAGTCTACAGTCCTTGACCTTCTGCAGCAAGTGCTTCAGGTCCGCCTCAGTTTCAAAGAACATTAAATGTATGATAGAACGCCAAAGGGGGGGGGGAATCTGTCTTGGAGGCAGTATGACCAGGGTTCCCCTTAGAAACAAGAGTGTTGGAACTTGGGCTCACATGCTTTGAGTATGTTATCAGATAGTGTGGTAGAACTTAGTGTCACGTACTTTGAGCATGTTATCAGGGGTGATCAGCACTTGCAAAATGACATTGTACTTGGAAAAGTAAAGGATCAGCAAAGGAGAGGAAGACTGAAGGAGATAGATTGACACAGTGACTGCAACAATGAGCAGCTGAGATTGGGATGGTAGCACAGCATCAGACAAGGTTCGGTTCTGTTGTACGTAGGGTCAGTAGGAGCCACAGTCAACTGGATGGAACCTAACAACAACATCGTAAAAAACATACATAAGCATATGAAGGTAAGTCTTGGAAAGAGTTTCAGTTGATACATGCAACTATTTATTCTAAACAAACCATGTTTATACAAGTATTTTCCATCAGTGGATGGTTGACTACTTAACAGTTTCATTGTTGTGTGTGCCATGAGGTCAGAACCAATTCTGAGCTGACTCTCTGGCAGGTTTTCAGAGGCAATAAATTACAGGAAGCAGATTTGCATAGTTGCAGAAAGTATGGTGCAAATATCAACCAGTTCAGAGAGCTGATCTTTCCACTACGCTTTTAAGCATGATTGAAACTGATGTAGAGAGCCTTATAGAAAGAAATCATAAAGAAGGGAAGGTCTTAGATTTAAATGTATATACAAATATAATCCAGACAGCAAGATCGAAACAAAAGGGTGGCTTTTAAGAGAATCTGCTGGGTCAGAAAATTCAAGGCAGAGATGTCAGCTTGGAAGGTAATGGCAATTAGTATGAGGAATTCCAAAGGGGTGATCTTGACAGATTTTATCAAAGGATATTAACTGGCTATTGGAGATTATTATGATGATATTTTAAGAAAATGGAAAGCTATGTAGGTAAGAGAAAAGCTGGCATAGTTGTACCAAGGAAGTTTTTTTTTTCTCATCATGACAATGCTCACTCCTCCAGAGTAGTGAGGCAACTCACAACACCTACATTGGAAAGTGTTAACCCTTCCACCCTGCAAGCCTATCTTGCCCCTTCAGACTTCCTACTGTTCGCAAAGCTCAAAGAACTTTTAAAAGAAACATAATTTCAATCCTTCAGGGATGCCCAGGCTGTTGTTTGGATGACATATAAATTGAAGAGGACAGAATTCTTTGAAAGACAGTTACAGAGAGGGAAATGCCACGTTCAGAAGTGTATAGACCTAGTTGGGGGATATGTCAAATAAAAATAGCTCCATATTTTGCCATTTCTGCTCGAAAGATTTCTGTGATTCTGTAACAATACCTTTTTTACTTACTTTCATACATGTATCCTGTCCACCTCTAACAGAATGGCTCTTTCATTTATTCTGTCTTCAGCAAGTGGGCCAGGTACAAAAGCATCTCTGTCTATTGTGTTGTTAGGAAAGCTTTGCTTTTCGAGCGGTTTCCTCTGATTATTTATGTCCACAGATCTTGATAGCTTTTTTGCTAGCCATCTATTGCTGTGTAGTAAATTATCCCCAAAATGTAGCAGCTGAGGACAGCAAATACTGATTATCTCACACTGTTTCTGATGGTCAGGAACCTGGGAGCAGTTTAACTGGGTGGTTCTGACATGGAGTCTCCTATGAGGTTGTAGCCAAGCTGTTGGCAGAGGCTACTGTCATCTGTAATCTGGAAGCTTGACCAGGGCTGTGGCTATTGGCAGGAGGCCTCAGTTTGTTGCTGGCTGTTGGCAAAGGTCCTAATTTCTCTCCTCATGGGCCTCTTCATCAGACTGCTCACACCATGTCTTCTGACTTCCGCGAGAATGAATGACCTAAGAGCAAGATTGCAAGAGAGCAAACAGATGGAAGTCACAGAGCGCTGTATAATCTTTCCTTGCAAGTGACACATCACCACTTCTGCCAAGTCAAGCGTGTGTGAGGGAAACATACAGGCCTGGAGGTCAAGAGGCAGGATAGCCAGGTGCCATGTTGGAGCTGGCTACCATAGTTTTAAAGAAAGTGTGATATTTGCTTGTTTCTCCAGTATTTATTTTTGTTTTGGTGGCATAACATTCTACACCTTAATTAGAGGGTGATGATACAGAATTCAGTTACAGTACAATCCCCTATAATAATGGCCTAGTGTGAAACCATAATTTTAAATAATTCAAACCATCCTTTGAATTTTTTTATGTGTGATAGCTTTACTGACCTTCAGAAAGTAGATCAGCTTTGCTGACATCATTCTATTGATTGGTAACTTCTCCCTTCTATTTTATTCCAAGGAGAAAATAGAAACATTATTTTTTAATCGTAAAAACCATTTGGAAGACTACAAAGGCAGTTGAATATAACAAGCAGTGATTCAGGTCCTTGAGTTGAACTGTCCAGGGCACAAATTCTAGCTCTGTTCCTTCACTAGCTGTTTGGTTTAGGGTGAGCAGCATCTTACAACCTTAGCTTCCTCATTGATACAATAGCTACACAAACGATGGTTTAAGAACTGTGTCGCATGACATCAGGAAAGTGCTTAGTAAAGTGCAGTCACTGTCAATATTGCAGTCTTTCTGTTTATGCAGTGTACTCACACAAGTTAAAGAGGTCTTCATGGAGTCATCTGCCAATCCCATTCACTCTTTTTCTTTTCACGCTTTCTGTTTAAGGAAGGTATTTGATATTTTATGTTTTGTATAAATTGCAGATATTTCTAAAGAGATGTATGATTTTTAATTTTTAAAAAATTGTGGCAACTAGACCAATAGGCAGTATCATGATTAACAGAGGAAAGATTGATGTTGTCAAGGAATTAATTTGACTTTGATCCACAATCAACACCCATTCTGTGGCAGTCAAGAAATCAAAGGGCATATCGCATCAGGTAAATCTTCTGCCAAAGACCTCTTTAAAGTGCTGAAGAGCAAGGATAACATCACTTTAAAGAGTAAGGTGCACATGATCTAAGCCATGGTGTTTACAGTTGCTTCACATGCTTGTAAACACCAACCCTCTGTCTCTTTGGTGGACTGTGGGAGCTTGTGTATTGCTGTGACATTGATACTCATACTATTGGTATGTCAAACACTAGCAGGGTCACCCATAGTGAACTTGCTTCAGTGGAGCTTCCACATTAAGACAAACCAAAAAGCAGGACTGGCTATTTACTTCTGAAAATGTTGGGTAATGAAAGAGGAAAACTAAGAAAAAAAGCAATGCCTGAGAACTGTATGTGTATGTGTAATGTGTATGTGTACGTGTGTGTGTGCTTATACCACTCACTCAGAGTAATATTTTCTGAAAGTGAAGAGAGGACTTAGAATGCTTGCTGCAGAAGGTCAAAGACTATATAGCCTTCAGTATGCATTACATCTTACATCAAGAAAACAAAGTCCTTACCACTGGGTCAACAGGTAGCATCATGAAAGAAGGAAAAAAGATTAAAATTGTCAACAATTATTTGAATCTATAATCAACACCCTGGTAGCATCAGACAAGAAATAAAAAAATGTGTTGCATTGGAAAAAGTTTTCTGTCAAGGCCTCTCTCAAGTGCTAAAGAGCAACAATGTTACTTTAAATATTAAGGTGCACCTGATTCAAGCCATGGCCTTTCAATTACTTGCTATGCTCCTAAGAGTTGGCTAATGGATAAAGATGAGAGAAGAATCAATACCTTTGAGTTGCGGTGTTGAGGAAGAGTACTGAACATCCCATGGACTGCAAAAGAACAAATATATCTTGGATAAACATGGTGCTCCTTGGAGGCAAAGATAGTGAAACTTCATCTCACATACTTTGGGCATGTTTTTAGTATGAACCAATGCTTGGGAAAAGACGTCATGCTGGGAAAGTAGAGAGTTAGCAAAAGAGAAGAAGATCCCTTGTAAGATGGATCAACCCAGACACAGTGACACAGAATGGGTTGATGTTTAAAAGGAACATGTAATTAGGTATTTTTGTCATGACAGGAGACCAGAGCGAAGGCTGCATAGTGGAGTGGACCTGGGGGGAGGGATTGTAAAACAATGAAAGAATTTTTCTTTTACTTTTCCAAGAGGGGAGTGTACTGGGGAGAGGGGTGGGTGGGGAGAAAAGTGCAACGATGAATGAATGGAAATCCAAAGTCTCTGTAAATTTTCATTGAAATTAATAATAAAAATTTTTTAAGTGAACTGGAGAAGGGGGGAGGGACTTGCAACAATGAATGAATGAAAATCCAACTTTTCTGTAAACTTTTTAAGAAATCACAATTAAAATAAAAAAATTATTTTTAAAAAAGGAATGGGTTGAAATTTATCAGGGATGATAAAGATGGTATAAGATAGTATAAGATAGGGCATGGATCATATCTGGTACTTACAAGGTTGCTATGAGTCATAGTGGACTCAATAGAACCTAACAGCATATCACTCACTCATTCATTGCTGTTGAGTCAGAACTGACTCGTAGATGACTCTCCACTGGGTTTGTGGAGACAATAAATTTCACAGAAAGAGATCACCTATATTTTTCTCCTGAGAAACCTCTGATGGATTTGAACTACCACAGAGGCACCATTTGGGGTTCATAACTCAACTGCCTATGGACTACAGTCCCAGAGCTCCGCTAGTATACATGGTATAAAGTCCAGAGAATTTTGGGCAGCTGTAAATGGCACAGGAGGAGACTCTCCATCTTTCTCCCATGAAGCTGTTGGTGGATTCAAGCTGCCAGAGAGGGCCTGTCTTTGGGTTAGCAGGGAAACTCTCCACAGACTACATCACCAGAGCTCTCTTATTTATTATATACTTAGATATAGAGATATGTTGTGGTCATTAGGTGCCTTGGAGTGCAACTCATAGTGACCCCATGAATGATAGACCCCAAACCTGTCCAATCCTGTACTATCCTCATCGTATCAGACACACTTTGCTGTAGTTACTATGTCACTCTATCTCACTGGGGTTCTTCTCTTTCTCTCACCCTCTATCTTTCCAAACATGGTATCCTTTTCCAAGGAATAGCCTCTCCTAGCAACATGTCCAAACATGATGTCCCTCTCCAAGGAATAGCCTCTTCTAGTAACATGTCCAAAGTAGGAGAGATGAAGATTCGTCATCCTTGCTTTCAAGGAGCACCCTGGCTGCACTTCTGACAAGACATATTTGTATGTTCTTTTGGCATTCCATGGGATGGGTATTCAGTACTCTTCTCCAACACCACAGCTCAAAGGCATCATTTCTTCTACTGTCATCCTTATTCATTTTCTCGCTCTCAGATGCTAGCAGGCAATGAAAAAGACTATGGTCTGAACCAGGTACACCTTAATCTTCAAACTGACATCATTGCTCTTAAGTATTTTAAAGACGACACCCAATACAATACATCTCCTGATCTCCTGACTGCTGGAACCAAGAGGGTTGATTGTTAATCCAAGGAAGATGAGCATACTGACACCTTCAATGCTTTCTGCATTTATAATGATGCTGTGTGTGCATTGGTCTACTGGTGAGGACTTTGTTTTCTTAATGTTGAGATGTAATCCATACCAAGGCTATAGTCCAAAACCCAATGGAGATTCAGGTGCAAGTGAGTTCTGACTCAACAGCAGTGATATTTTTAGTTTACACATATTTAAATATTGAATATAGCATGCTGTTACTGTTATTAAGTGCTGTCAAGTCATAGACAACTCATGGCCACCCTACAAACAAAAGACTTGTACACTTGGGTTTTTTTAAAAAAGAATTTTAATGAACATTTACAGAGAGTTTGGATTTCCATTCATTCATTGCTGCATTTCTCTACCCACCAAGCCCTCTTCCCCTGCCCCCTAGTTCGCTCCTCTCTTTCAAAAGTAAAATAAAGACTCCTTCCCTGGTACACAATCCCCCCGCAGCCCTCCCACCGCCCCAAGTACATTCCACTATGCAATTTTAATTGTGGATTCTTGCGATAACCATAATACTCTATCATACATTGCTTCTAAATTATTCAGTCCCTCATCTGTTTCAGTGCAGTATACACAATTTATCCAGTTTTTCCTCAGTCTTACCCCGACCCTGATATCAGTCCCATTTTACAGCAGTGGCACCATGCAATATTTGTCCTTTTGCGACTGAGATATTTCACTCAGCATAATGTCCTCCAGGCTCACCCATTTTGAATAATACTGAATGAGTTCCTTGTTTTTCAATGCAGCATAGTATTCCATTGTGTAAATATACCACAGCTTCTCTATCCATTCGTTTGTTGATGGGCACCTGGGTTGTTTCCAACTCCTTGCTATTGTGAACAGAGCTGCGATAAACATGGGAGTGCATATATCTGTTTGGATGTCAGTTATAGACCTGTACACTTGTATAACTTCATCCTCTCTCCAGGTTCATAGGGTTTTTGGAGGCAAGCTATTTCAGAAGTGGATGCTACTCCTGCTTCCAAGCTTGTTTTAATTGGAGAGCTTCACCAAACACTGTCCACCATGGGTAACTATTATCGCGTTTGACACATCAGTGTCACAGTGTTTAGCATCACAGTGACCATGAGTAACCTCTGTACAAAAAGTGGACAGACAAGGGCTATACAATTTAGAAGAATGTTTGACCAAAAACAATTAAAAACAGGCCTAAGGGCCACGGATTAAAATCACCCACCTTTGTCTTGGTAGCATTACTTTCTGTCCACTAGGCCAACACATTTATATAAACTCCACATTTATGGAGTTTCCAGAGGCAAGCTATTTCAGAAGTGGATGCCACTCCTACTTCCAAGCTGGTTTAACAAACCAATTTGTCTTGGTAGAAATATAGCCAGAATGTTCCCAAGAATCAAAGATGGTGAGACTCTACCTCACAAACTTAAGGCATGTTATCAGGAGGGGCCTGTCTTTGGGTAAAAAATATCAAAATTGTAAAGGTAGAAGGCCAGCAAAAGAGAAAGACTCTGAGGGAGATGAAGAGGTCCATCTGCAGTAACAGGCTGAAGCACAGTATGGAGCCTGAAGACAGTGTGAGCAATATTCTATCGTCACCGTGAGCAAGAGCTGACTTGACAACACCTAACAAAGACAACCTGAGCATCCAGAGAAAGAAACCTTCTGACAGGGGATGTTGTGGCTGTTAGGTGCCGTTCAGTTGGCACCCGTTGGAAAATGGAATGACACCCTGCCACTGCCAGGCCCTATGCCATCCTCACACTCTTCATTGTGTGTGTGCTCATCCTTGCAGTCACTGTGTCAGTTCATCTTGTAAAAGAGTGGTTTCTAAATTCTTTTTGTAGTAATTTCAATAACCTAATGATCAACATTTCCAGGCTAGTCTGTTGTGGACTTGGAGTGTTAGCCCCTACTTTTCCCTACTCTGGACCATGTTTGTGTAAGCAAAGCACAGGGGTTGAAACCAGATAGCAGCTTCCCTGTGCGAAGCTAGGAAACGAAGGTCTCAGAGATGGTTGCTGGGCTGGAGTATAATCAGGGGCATCTATTTTGCTTCAGCTGCCACAATGCTGTCTGCTCAAGTCTCGAGCAAGGTCATTATTCTCAGCCTGGGATGCACCAGTGCACAGTGGGCCTGGCTGACTGCTCATTAGTATTCTGCACATTCCACCAGCTAAATTTGCCACTGCATTTAGAATGCCTCTGATTGCACACTTTTTATATTCCTGGCTTCCTCCAAGAAATGGATGCCACTGTTTGTGAGCTGACAGGCAGCCGAGTATTGACACATTGGCCATTAAACCAAGTGGGAAAGTTATTAAAACACGTAGCTGTCAACTGTGAATTTAGTTAGCATCATTTAAGTTATAAAAGTGCTTTCTAAAAGGAGAGAGAAAATCAAACAAGAGAGCTTTATGGAAAGAACAAAAAGCATTTAAATAAGTTAAAAGTTAATAAGAAGTTTTTGCTCTATAATATGCCTCCATAAAAGTCCATACATGTGGATTACATTTTAAGGCCACAAAATCATTTCTTTTGCCAATGAAGTTCAGCTCTATGAAAGGCACTTTCAGCATCACAGGCTCAGCAAACCTGAGAAATTCCGCATTTTCAAGTCTGTGCCCTTAATCAGATAACTCATATTTCTATTTAATTACCCTTTTCTGAAAATGTCTTGGATGGGATCAACCAGATGACATCTGCCTTTCAACCTCACAAAAGAAATAAATGAGAGATATTGCTTTTATAGGCTGTGAAAGGGATGTACAATTTGTACTCCTATCAGCAGAGCTACTAAAAAATGGAAATTTATGATGTCTGCCCCCCAGAAAAACCTCATTAAGCTCCTTGAAGAAATGGAAACCTCATGAGCAGTAATCAAAGCATATGAAGCCTCTGGAGCGGTTAACAGAGCCCACTTCATCAGACAATTCCACTGGGGC
The DNA here is from genome assembly GCF_000299155.1 of Elephantulus edwardii. Classification (NCBI taxonomy): domain Eukaryota; kingdom Metazoa; phylum Chordata; class Mammalia; order Macroscelidea; family Macroscelididae; genus Elephantulus; species Elephantulus edwardii. Next base: position 1,479,516 of record NW_006399854.1, on the reverse strand, counting down.
TAGAGTTGCCCAAGGACATGCTCCTTACCAAATGCATTATGAATGGAAATGCAGTTGCAGGAAGTGAGCTAGGAAGCCCAGACAGGAGAATGTATCTGAGTATCTTTACTGAGGACATATTGGCCTTTCATCTTTGTCAAATCCCCAGGAACCGTGAGCAAACAAGAGGCAGATTGATGGACCCTGGTCGGGGCAAATCCACAGATAGAACAGCTCAGATATCTAGGTGGTGTTAAGTCTCCACTTCTGCCATCTGTGCAGCTGCGTGTTACACTCCTTATAAAGCAGTGTCATTAAGAACCATCTTCTGTGTGTGTTTGCTTATATAAGGAAGCCTCCCTTGGTAGTGCATTGGGTATATAAAATGTGTGCACTGAGAAGCATTATGAATGAAATGACAAATTCCTGTCTCACACAATAAAAAGATGTGTTTCAAAAACACCATGATTTTCAGAGCAATTATAACTGAAGGAGCCCTAAAGTGCTACAGTTGGAGAAACTGATGAAAATCATGAGTGAATAGGTCACAGAAGACAAGGGAAGAGACTGCAGAAAGGTGTGGCCAACAATAGCAGACTGATTAAACCAAGATACCAAGTAAAGACTAAAGCTACGTTGGAGTGAAAAGTAGCAAGGCTATTGATAATATTCATGAAAGCAGAGTCTATGGAGCTATGTGGCTGTGGTCTTACTGCAACAGATAACAGAATGAGCTCAAAGTATGACGATGGAGACCACAAGGGTAAGTAGTTCTTCCTATGTACCTAGTTGTACAGTGGGATGAGATGAGAAAATTAGTAGAGAAGTTACTGACTCTGAAAAAAGACCCTAACCCCACAAACAACAAATGCTGGCGAGGTTGTAGAGAGATTGGAACTCTTACTGATTGCTAGTGGGAATACAGAATGGTACAACCACTATGGAAAGCAGTCTAGCCCTTTCTCAAAAAGTTAGAAATAGAAATACCATTTGACTCAGCAATTCCGTTACTGGGAATATACCCTAAAGTAACCATAGCCACATCTCAAACAGCTGTAAGCACATTCATGTTTATTGCTCTGTTATTCACAAAAGTCAAGAGATGGGAGCAACCCAAGTGCCAATCAAGAAATGGATAGGAAAACAATGGCATATTCACATAATGTAATATTACGCAGCATTTAAAAAAATGAACTGGTAGAACATTATACAAAGTAGGTGAGCCTGGAAGACATTATTCTGAGTAAAATATCTCAGGAAAGGGCAAATACTGCATAATACCACTATAATAAAATAGGACTGACACAAGGGGGCGGGATTGTGGGAAGGATAGGAAAAGAGTGGATAGACAATGAACATTGTATTGGAATAGATGAGGGGAAGAATTGTCCGCAAGGAATATATGATCAGGCATTATATGTATAACAACAATATGGAACAAGAGGGAGGGGGATCATAAGGGGAAGGAAGAAAATTTGCAACAATGAATGAATAAAAAAGGAAAAAATAAAAATTCGAGGAGAAAAGAATTCAAGTTGATTGTGACTCACAGTCACCCTATGTGTGTTGGATTATACCAGTGCTCCAGGGTGTAATTGATTTCATTTTTTTGTTGTTGCTGAAACTATACACACGAGATGCATGGAACAAGGCCTAGCTGTTGTTGAACCAAAGCACAGATGTGGTATAAAATGCTTCCTTCCATTGCCAATGCTTGCTTCCTCTAAGCTCAGAAATCTGAAGCAAGGCCTGATGTCAGCTTAAGGACCAACGTGCTCCCGATTCAGGCTATGTTCTTTTTAATCACTTGCTATGTATCTGAGAGCTGGGCAATGAATAAGGATGACAAAAGTAAAATTAATGTCTTTGACCTGTGGTATTGGAGAAGAGTACTGAATATCCTATGGATTGTCAAAAGAACAAACAGATACATCTTAAGAAAAGTGCAGCCAGAGTGCTCCTTGGAGGCAAGAATGGCAAAACTTTATCCCACATACTTTGGACATGTTTCTAGAAGAGTTTATTCCTTGAAGAGGGACATCATTCTTGGAAAGGGAAGTCAGTGAAAGAGAAGAAGACCCTCAGTCAGATAGATTGACGTGGTCACTGCAACAATAGGCTTGCATATGTCAGAGATTGTAAGGATGGCATAAGGATAGGACAGGGTTCAGATCTGTTGTTCATAGGGTCACGGAGAATTGTATTCAATTCAATGGCACCTAACAACAACACACACAGCAGAACACACAACAATTCCCAAATGTACAATTTAGGTACATTGGTTATATTCTTCAAGTTTTGCAGCCAGTCTCAATCTCTTTTTCCATGAATTTCCTCTTCCGTTAACATGCTCACTGCCCCCTAAATCACCCAGATAATCTTGCAGGTTGCCATTGTCAGTTTGATCTCACACGTATAGCCCTTAAAATGTACAATGCTCAGAGTCTTTGTTAGTTAAACTATCATTGCATTGGTTTTAAGATTTAATGAAATTATTTTTGTTTAAAGCTTAAAGATTATCTCAGGGCAATAGTTTCAGAGGTTCATCTAGCCTCCATTGTTTCAGAAAGTCTGGATCCTATTAGAATGTGAAATTACGTTCTGCATGTTCTCCCTTTTGATAAGTTATTCAATGATAACTTTTCAGAAGTAGCATTCCAGGCCTTTCTTCTGAGGTACCTCTGGGTGGAATTAGACCTCCACTGTATTGGTTAGCAGTTAACAGTTTGCATGACTCAGGGACTCTAAGAATTTGGAAGTACATATTTAGTGATGATTTTACATACTGATAAATACATACACCTATACACCTATACTGAAAGAGATTACTGAACATTAGAGCCTCCAAATTGGTGGCAAATGTGATATTTGAATATAAGTTGTTCTCATCTCTTAACATGTGTTTTCTTGTCTATAATGTAATAAATAATATAAGCTGTGGAGCTGATAGGCGATATAATGTTTAACACGTTTAGCTGCTAAAAAACAATTGGCAATTTGAGAACTTCCAGAGGGGCCTTGGAAGAAAGGACTGGTGATTTACTTCCCCCCACAACACCTACCCCCCAAAAGATCATTCTTTGAACAAATGCTCTATCCCTGTGGAGCATAGTTCTACTCTGACACTGATGGGGTTACTATGAGCTGGAATTCACATAACTGGTTAAATGTAAGGCATATTATAAGAAGGTATGAGTTGGGAAGGGCTTGCTAAAACAGATTGAGTGAGGAAGGATGCTTTCCCCAAAAAGTTGTCTCAGCTCCTGGCAGCTGATTTTAACTAATTCCATGATACTTGCTTGCATTAAGAGCCTAATAAAATCACCTAGGGTTTACAAGTCACCTGTCAACATTTTTAACCACTTGCCTTCCAAGCACTTCTAAAAGATTGCACCTTTTGGAAATATACACCAATTTTGGTCTTAGTGATAAGGTAAATGTCTACTGATCGTCTTGGATTTAGTTATTAATAGAGGGCTATTTTCATAGCAAAAATTGATATGATAAATATATTTATAATTCACAAATAAAATTATGTAAGAAAATTGGTTCATAGACTTACAGCTGCTTGCATTCTTTCTAAAAGTAAAATATGAACCATGACATGCTTTAGTCATCCATGGTATAAAGACGCCAGGCCCCCGCCTGCGGCAATTAGCTCATTATCTTATACTAACACTACTTATTACTATCTGGAGGTGTCATTAACCTTCTTCCTCCTTAGAGCAGAATTTAATACAAAGCAGATCCGTCTCTCTCACCATTCAATAGAGCACTTAATTATCAAAGGATCAAAAGCATCTTGTTATAATGTGGTTGTGCAGAACAGACTCCAAGGAAATCATGAAGGACAGCTTAAATGTAATTTGCTGAAAGAAAAGGAAGTCAACAAAAAATAAGACCACAGAAGATGACAGCTGTAGAATCATAACATGTCTATTTCCATCTTCCTATCATAGAAAATGCTAGTAAGATAACTTACAACAGGAAAACCATCCAAACAAAGCAAGAAGGGTTTTCCCATAGATGCACTAAGCACTTGAAAGTGTCACCAAAGGTGTTCATTCAGGAACAGCACCAGATACTGTTATTAGCCTTTAACATGTAGTCCAGGTCGTGTCTCAAAAGACTGTGAAAGATTGTGATTAGCTGTACCAAGCACACACACACAAACACTCCTCGTCCCCACACTTCTGCAATTAAATAGGCCTTCAATTCCTGCATTCCCTAATCCCATTCCCTCTGTTAAGAAATTATCTTATTACTGCTTCCCTGGAGAAAATTTTTTGGAACTGAAATGAAATAATATTCCAGGGAAAAATAGGAAATTCACATTACAATGCCTCTTTCAGAGCAAAATCATCCTCATAAGAAACCTTGACGGGTCTGCTCAGTGACTGAAACAATACAGCCAACCATTTAACAGGAGTATCAGAAAAGAAATCCTGGAGCTGCCTTCCTTGTTTATAATTCCCATCTCCAGCAGGCATGTATGATTAAAAGATGTCAGTCAATTACCTTCTACTTTTTATGCCAGCTGCCTTCATTATAAAGTTTCAAAAATGTGTCAGCAAGAACCATTTAATTAATAGATGTTAGATTTGGCATTTGAAATGGAAAAGTATTGGCAGTATATTTTATTCTTGCTCAGAGTTCATTCATTTTGGAATATTGTGCTTTTGATATGTGGACAGTGTTTGAGTCTTTATGTGTATCGTGTATAGTAAATTAATACCTTCTTTCAGGGACTTAAATTCCTTTATTATCTGGTCCCAACAAGAAAAAAAAAAATCTGAGTTATATTAGTGAAGGGATTATTTTTTATTACATAAATATTTTATGATATGTATTTCCCATTTCTTGCCCTGACACTTTATTACCACTGACTTTTATTAATTCTATGTTTGATATAAATTAAATGAGAGATTTTGATGTGTGTGGTTGCCAGGGCCTTGAGGGCATAGAATCTCTTCTCTAAGATTACAATTGCTTAAGTTCTCCTAGGATTAATTTGCCTAACCACAGTCCTTGTACCATCCAAGAAAGAGATAATTTGAAAGTGGCAGCAGCAGGCTTCAGATGTGATGACTTATAACTCTCACTGATGCCATCTGTGGGAAGGCAAAGATGAACTTCGCCAGGAGGGATTTTATGAGGGGCATGTGTAATTGAATTCAGTCAAACTCTTCATTGTTAGAAGGCTAATACACTTGTCTTGGGACTTCATTACTTATTGGTCTCTCTGTGTGAGGTGAGATAGGAAAAGGGTAGGGGGAAACTCACACATATCAGTTACTCTGGATAGCAACCCTCACCCGGAGTGGTAGTGGCAGCTGTAACAAGCCTTGTCTTCTTCTGATACTCACGCAGGCTCTTGCTACATCTGTCTGTTCAAACACAAAACTGATAGTCACTTGCTGTTGAATGGGTTCCAACTTAGAGAAACCCTCCATCAGATTTCCAAGGCTGTAAATAGCAATGAGAGGAGACTTCCTATCTTTCTCCCATGGAGCAACTGATGGATTGAAACCACCAGAGATGTGAGGTCTTTTGGTTAACAGCACAACCCACTATAGACTACCACCAGAATTTGTCTGTCACTATTTTTCTACGTCTCTCAATATATTGTTATTAGGTACCACCACTAAGTTGACTTTGATTCATCCTCATTGTATCTGATATACTTGAGTCCACTGTTAAAGTTACTGTGTCAATCCACCTTGATGAGGGTTTTCCTCTCTTTCCCTGACCCTCTCCTCCTTACCCAGCAGAATGTCTTTTTTCTGAGGACTGGTCCCTCCTGAGTATATGCCCAAAGATGAAGTTTTACCATCCTTGCCTCTAAGGAGCAGCCGGGTTGCATTTCATCTACAACCGACAGATAACAACATGGAATGTCATTAAATAGAAACAACACCAAAGAGCATTGACTTTGAAGACTCCAAATCAGAATGGGAGACAAGGGAACAGGCAGACTTTACATGTAACTGAACTATCTCATCTAATGAGATTTTATTAAAATAACCAAGAAAATCCCTTTATCAAAAAAATCTCTCAAATTTACATGTCTGATGGTCTATTCATTCTTTTGCATAAAAACATAACTTCTTATTAAATGGAAATGGGCACATTTTAAGGGGATACTTCCTGTGGTGTAAATGAGTTTTTCCATATCCTTTTCTTCTTGTAAAACTATTATGGATTGAATGGTGCCCTACTCCTTGCAATTATGTGCTCAAATCCTAGCTGCTACTCTTATAAATATAACCCTACTTGGAAATGTGGCTTATTTTTGCTATGTTGATGAGTTCATACCAATATAAAATAGATCTTAATGACTTCTGGGCTATTTGAAACCAGAATGTATACAGAGACATAAGCCCAAAGAAAAGAGATCAACAAAGAATATCAAGGAATGCTTAGAGCTACCAACAAAGAAGGACTTTTCTCTAGAGCTGTACCCTGTATTCAGTCTTCTAGCCTCATGCCATCGAGTCGTTTCCGACTCATAGCGACCCTATGCACAACAGCCCTAAACCCTGCTCTATCCTGCGCCAACCGCACTGCCTCTGACACACGCATCCC